>NW_027203381.1:22260000-22860000 GCF_024711535.1 Dipodomys merriami
TGTTTTTGTTTTCTATACCTCCTGCCTTGTTTGTAAGTTTATCTGTTTTGGGGAAAGTTAGTGGCAGACAGACATGGTGGGACAAAGGGTGAACAAATCCAGCAATGATACTAAGACACTATGTTGAAAATGAACTATTCAACTTTATTGGGGGGGCACACAGGGACATGGGTAAAACTGTGATAAAGGTAGGGAAGGGGTGACATTGTTTAAAAAGAAATGTATTCATTATCTGACTTACCCCTCTGTATATCACCTTTACAATAACAAGAAAAATAAATATATAACATAAATTAAAAAAGAAAAAGTGTGTGAAGAAAGTCTTCTTTATTTTCCTCCATTCTTTTCTTGAACTTAAAATTAAACAATTGAAAGGAACTTCATCTTATTTAATGGGGTCTAAGTTTCCATTCCTCTGCTTCACTCACCAGAATTCATTTGTCCTGTGACAGCTCCAGGAAATCTTTTTCACAAAGCCTATATTTACCATTCATGTTCACAAACATCTCTCTCTTTTCTGAGGTTGTTTCTTCTTTGTCTTATTCCATGTCTGATTTTGTCAATGGTTTCCAGTGGTACGTGTTGAGATTCTAATAAGAGGAACAGTGTCTAAGATGGGAGAGGATTCAAAGCCATAGTACCCCAGAAGTAGACGTGGACATTAGTATCTTTGTGAAGATGAGAGCAAGAGGAAACATAATCATTTAATTCAAAGAACTGGTGAAAAGTCATGAAACAAAGAATTAGTTTCCCCTCTTTCTATCCAAGAATAGAGAACCAAGGTGAATAAATAATATTGGGGAAAGAGTTAAAGGTTTTAAAATAAAAGAGTACTATTCATGTCTTCATTTACTATATTTAGGATAAACACAATTACTTTCCATAGGGACACATGTACTGGGAATTCTTAGTTTTAGTTTGGGCTAGATTTTAATGACTTCCTCTAATTTTAAACTCTATCATGTCAAACTAATAAAATAAATCATATATGTTTTATAAAGACATTCTGACTTCATGCTAAAAATAAAATACTGGCAAGAACAAAGAAAAAAATCACTTATAAATAAGTCATTCAGACTTAAACTTGATTTTATTTTATATGAAGCTTTCCAGAATTTTATGAATAAACTTTTCCAAGAGAATAGCAAATAGAAACTAGCAATAAATGTTCATTAGATTAGTAAATGACTTAGAAACATAAGGTACTAGACTTGAAAGCATAGTTTGTCACCACTATATTTTATTTTATTATTTAAGAATATTTTTATTGTCTTCAAATGTTTGAACAAAGGAGTTGCCATTCAATGAAGCAGTTGTCACCTCAAAATTTTTCTTTTAAAAAAGATGAAGAAATTCATTGCTTAGATGTTAAATAATGTTTACAACATCATCTAGCTCGATAGGTAGGGAAGGGCTTGGAATCATCTCCAGTTTTCCTGAAATACTGTTTCTTTTCTATTAATACTTCTATGGGATTGGCAAACAAAATAAGTGGTGGGATTTGCTCAGTCTGAATGTTTCTTTGAGCTGCTATGTCTGCTCTGTAATAATAACAACCCTTAAAGTTCCTATGTTCCCAGAAAGAGGAAGGGGTAACAATATAGCAAAGCACTGACAAGAACTGAACACAGTGCTTTTCTTGAAGCTCTGAAGCCTTGTATGCACCTGCAGTGGGTATCAAAGAGACACTTATAAAAACCACAAAGATCCTCTCTTATTTCCTTTATTTATGTATTTATTTTCGAGACTGTTAGTTTCTGCCTGGCATTACGGGTTATGAAGAACATAATGGCTTCCAAGAGATATTGCTTGTGCTAATGAAACCTTAGAGCTGAAACTCAGAATTTGTCACAGAAGGAGGAACTTGAAATAGTTTTATCAAAGCACAGATGTGACAAGAGGCTTTGTAGGGAAGAAACAAAATTAAAAAACAACGGCTCTCTTTTACCCACCAAGCCCCACTGATTTGAAATCTACAGAACAGGAGAGCAATTTCAGAAACACCTGGCACATTGGGGAGACACGAAGGAATGACGACACCAAAATAAATTGGAGCATGCACCTGTTGGGGCTGTGTATAACTAGGTCACAAGGCCTATATGTCCTCATGAATGGAGCTTCAAAGGCAAACCAAGACACATAAGACTCTGGTCACTGAGTCTTCAGACCAGAATTCAAGGCACTGATGTGAGAGATCTATCTTCCTCCTTGCATAAGACCACAGGCAAATATACCTTGAACGAGAGAGTGCCAGGGCAAAAATAAGTTATTATGATACCATTAGGTGAAGAAAATGAAGGACCTTAGTCTTGAGTGAACTGTGTTCCAAATAAAAATGAATAATGAGAGGAAAGAAAAGAGAAAGATGACGTGTATGTAACACACATGTCTTGTGAATTTTATGTTTTCAGACATCCAAATGGAAAAGTGTATTCTGTATTGTTGTTACCTAACTGCTACTTGTGGTAATATTGCAATGAAGGGCAGCATGTGTAGGCATGATCTCCGTGAGGCAGGCACACCTACTTTGGTGGGTTGGGCTCCACCAAAGCTTTCAGCATTTCCATGTGTATCTACTTAGGTCAATCTCTCTCTCTCTCTCTCTCTCTCTCTCTCTCTCTCTCTCTCTCTCTCTCCATATACATACATACATAAATATATGTGTGTGTATATATATATATATATATACAGGTTTTCACTTCTGCATATTTTATAGGAAATAAATGTGCCTAATTTCAAAACAATTTTTTTAATCGTTTTTGGTGTTGTTGGTCATGGGGCCTGAACTCTGGGCCTGGGCGCTGTCCCCCAGCTCTTCAGCTCAAGGCTAGCGCTCTACCACTTGAACCACAGTGCCACTTGAGGTTTATTGGAGATAAGAGTCACACGGCCTTTCCTGTCTGGGCTGGCTTTAAACCGGGATCCTCAGATCTTAGCCTCCTGATTAGCTAGGATTACAGGTGTGAGTCACCACTCCTGGAAATTTTTTTTTTTTTTTTTTTGGTCGGTCGTGGGGCTTGAACTCTGGGCCTGAGCGCTGTCCCTCAGCTCTTCAGCTCAAGGCGAGCGCTCTACCACTTGAGCTACAGCACCACTTCCGGTTTTCTGGTGGTTTATTGGAGATAGGAGTCTCACGGTCTTTCCTGCCCGGGCTGGCTTTGAACCGCGATCCTCAGATCTCAGCCTCCTGAGTAGCTAGGATTACAGGCGTGAGCCACCAGCGCCCGGCACTCCTGGAAATTTTTTAAAAAAATCTTTAAGTAGTTGTACAAAGGGGTTTTAATTCAACATGCCACTTCACAAGTTCAATGCATAGTGAATGATAATACTCCTTCTTTCTTTCTCAACAGTCCCATTCTTATCCAATCAAATGTGATCTATTGTTGTCTTCTCTGTGTTGATGGCATATATAGTTTACATAAAACTGCCTTAAGATGTCTAATTATTTATATAGAGTCAAACTTAGAATATTGAAATGATTTTTATTACCTCAACTCCATCTTCTTATTCTACTCTTCCTCTTCTCACATCCCAAGGCCTTGTCAGAGTTCGACCTGTAATACAAAATAGAGGAGGTGTGATTTTGCTTAGTTCTAATAGCCAAAACTGTATGCAAATAGTTGAGTCAAGTTCTTACAGAGTTGTTTTAAAGTGCATTGCTACCATTAGCAACTGGAATAAGGGAAACACATAGCTGTTCAGTTTAAATAAAAAATAACATTTTTATTATTTAAATAATTTACATGAGAGATCATTTCATGGGGAAAATACCAAGATTTAAAAAGGAGAACTCAGCAGTATATCAGAATAATGTTAGATATCTCCATCCCCAATTTTTCCTTTTTTTTTTTTGGCAGCTAAGGTATCTTTTCAGAGGAATTTAATTGAGAACTCATTCTCAGACTGATTTAAATGCATGATCAATCAAAATTCTGATTCTTGGAAGAGACCATTTTATGACTGATGCGAGAAAAATATCAGAAATAAGCTATGTCAATGTATAACAAGATGGAGCTTGGGTAGGTCGGTGAAGTCTTTTACTGAAGCAGCAGTGAACATGGTGAAGAGAGATTCTTCTTGGAAGCATGAGGCTGACGTTAGTGACATCATTAGTACTAAGAACAGGAGACAGAACAAAAAAGTGAAAATAAGCCAATGACCTCCCTTAGCTCTCCTTTTGCTTTAAATCTAACTTTTTTCTGGAGATGAATATTTTCTTCTGTGTTTCAAATGCCATTTGTGTATGTAATCATATTTACTGAAAAAGTTCTAGAGGTTCTCCAGACTGCCAGATTCTTTCTTTTGTGGAAGACACAAACTAGGATCTTCTCAAACTATAGAATATGCTTCTTTGGATTTTAGCACCACCTGTGAAGTTTTGAATGTGTAGCTATTCCCAAATCTGAAGCCTTCATGCAACAACAAAAAGAATACCTTAGAAATGCTCTTTGGACCTGGAACAAAGTGTGTGTGTGTGTGTGTGTGTGTGTGTGTGTGTGTGTGTGTGTGTGTGTGTGTGTGTGTGTGTGGTGTTGTGTTTCTGCCTTACAAATTCCTGTATCCTGTCTGACACTTTCTATAGCATATTCAATATTCTGCAATTCAAAACTGTGTTGATTGTTCTGTTATATTCTCTGCTTTGCTGTCTGTTCTGCTGACTTAGTCCGAGTTTTGTTCATAGATCTATGATGTACTCTTTCCATTGTCCATTGACACTCACTATTTCTGGTGCATATTATTTTTTCATTGCAAGGAGGATCAAATTTATGAGAAAGCTGCCATACAGGCACCTCCTCTTAAGTGTCTAACACGCAACTTTGTCCAATCATCCAGCACAATGACAGGCAAGTTTAAGAGAGAGAACGTAAAAAGGGAAAGAGGGAATAAACTCATGGGTTATTAGTATACAGCTTTGTTCTCACACTTCGTGATCTGGGTTGGTTTGTGTCTGCAGCATCAGTACTAAGTAAGGACTAAATATAGCAAGTCTGGTTCCCTTCTCTCAACCTTGATGATTTAACATTCTAACAAAGAAGACACAAACATGACCCAGAGGAACATTCAAAGGCACAGAAATGTTTCTTCTCAAAGTAGCCAGAGTTGGATAAAGCATGCATTGCCTGCTGTTTCTTCTTCAGACCACTTTCTGGTACATCTAGAAATAGTATCTGTCAGGATCCCTCACTAGAAGGGTCAGTCCAGGCCACTTCCATGTCAACCTCCAATATAGTTTTGAGAAACAAAATTCCTTCAAATGACCAAAAGGCAGACTCCAAACACATAATAATGTTGAATCTTCATGATATCATAAAGTCCAGGCCTGCCTAACAGTTAACATGGAAGAGCCTTACTGCCAGCATTGATCCTTCCTGGAGATGAGCCTAGAAGAGGGTCTGCAAGTCCTGCTACTGAGTCGATTAGACCAATGTTGTTAACTCAAACCAGCTTCATGCAACAGCAGAAATTTAAAGATGCTGCCTACTGAAGACTTTGTACCATAGTTGTCATGTTCTGTTTTAGTTTGCTGGGCACATATTGAGAACATGTTTGAGTATGAAGAGAAAGCAAAGGAAATTGTAGATGGGGAGAGAGTGTTAAAAAAAGAATCAATATCAAAATCCATGTTTTCACAATCTGTAAAAACAAGTTCTTTTGGAAAAAGAAACAAATAACTAAACCCCAGAATGTGTGAGTGGGTGATTCATGTATTCCATAGAGTGGAAATGTTAAATTCTGAAAGCCTTTAGGCTGTGATTTTCTTGTCTTTCCCTGTAACTTAAAATAGATGGAGGAAAAAGACAGCGGAGGAAAAGGAGGGGGATTAAATGAATCAAGAGGGAAACTGTCAAAGCTGCTATAAAGTCTGCAGGAAGGCAATAGAAGTAAGGAAAAGTAAAAAGGCTACAGTCATAAAGATGATGGCATTTGTGAAGCAGCGGAAAGAAATGTCAGGAAGGGTGCTCTCTAAATCTGAATAATATAGGACTTAGGCATTTCACAGTCTAGATTATTTTATTGGTCCAACCAATGCGGTTTGTACTAAATTTTGAATATGAAAATAATTGAGTGCTTCAGTGGAAAGGTCTTACAGGCCTAGGAAATCCACTTATTTTATGACCCTATATCACCACTAGGAAGTATTATTTTTATCATTATTATTGTTTCTAATATTAATATTGTTATTATTTGAGGCTAGATATAATTATTTAGGCTAGTTTGCTGATTTTTCAAAATCTGATAATCCACCATGATAGTGGTTTCCTAATCTGGCTGCATTTTGGATTGCTCAAGGTTTGTTTTCTTAATATGAATTTCCAGATCTGCCCAAATACTACTGCATTCAGAATTCAGCATATCTGAGAAAACATGGCATGAAAATCGGCCACCTTTGAAATTTGCAACTCTAGAGCAATATGAGGAAATTCATCTGTGAGTCAACAATTTGCCAAAACTAAAAAGCAGTGTGTTAAAATATTAATCATAACTGTTTTTAAGGATTTAAAAGCATGAACACACACAAAAATAATTGTCTTTTTATTGTGTGCCATATGAAAAGATACACAAACAGTGGAGTCTGTTTTAGTCAACAGAATCTCCCTTGGGAAGTTCATACACAACACAGAAATGCATTACAAATAGACAATGTAGGACTTGTAAGTTAATATAAAAATGGAAGAAGAAGAACATCACTGATAAAATATCTGAACAAATCTTTCCAATGTTAAAAGTAAGTGCAAAACTAGCTCAGCTTCCTCTTCTGTTAAATAAGTCACCTGGGCTATATTTTAGAAAGAAACACATGGTCAATGATAATTTATAGTTGGGTATACTCCAACCATCTTTTAAATAAAGCACTAGATTTTATCAATAGTTAACACTGCTTTGCTTCAGTTGTAAAGATCCTGGATCTTCTCTCTGTATATCCAATCTTTGAACTAAAAGGTCTACCAGGGAAGCTGGTAACAGTTATTAAATAATTTCCTTTCAAGTTTCTGGATTTTCTTTCTTTCATTCTTTTTTAGAATATATATATATATATATATATATATATATATATATAGTAAAAATACTGTACAGAGGGGTTACAGTTACATGAGTAAGGTAATGAATCCATTTCCTATTGAGCATTGTTACCCTCTCCTTTGTTTTTCCCCTACCATCCCTTTCCTCCACCTCTCCAATTCCTCCCTCCCCCTCCCCCTGCCCCACAAAGTTGTAAAGTTCTTTTTCAACATCTCATTCTTACAATGGGTCATCCTGTATTCTTATTTCAGCATGTTGTTATTTCCCTTCCCCTCCCCAAATTAGAAAAAAGTATATACAAGATGCAGGACACCCAAATCAAATTCAGTGACAACAGGAGTTGTACCATGGGGGAAGAACATACAAAGAAACAAAAAAAAAATCCACGTTGTAAAGCAGTATGGAGGTTCCTCAAAAGACTACACATAGAGCTCTCTTCTATGACCTAACAATTCCACTTTTAGGCATTTGCCTAAACGATCACAAACAAGGCCATACTAAAGCTACCAGCACAACTATGTTTATTGCAGCATTATTCACCATAGCTAAGATATGGAACCAACTCAGATGCCTCTCAGTGGATGAATGGATCAAGAAAATGTGAGATATATGAATTCTATGCCTCCAGAAAAAATGACACCGTCCCATTTGTTAGGAAATTGAAAGACTTGGAAAAAATTCTATTATGTGAAGTAATCCAAAGAAACATAGGTCCTATGGTTTCCCTTGTCTGCAATAACTAGTATATGTCTAGGACAAGCATAAAAGGTCAAAAGCTATGTACATATGACCATATAACCTGATGCTAAGTGAAATGAATTCCAAGATAAGGATACAAAAGATTTTATCTTTCAAGTTTCTAGATTTGTATTTATGGTGTTTTATTAATTGCTATACCATATATTTTCACTTATACCTTAATACATTAATTTTTATATTAAGTTTATTTTTTGGCAGTACTGGGTCTTGAACTCAGGACCTTACATCTACAGGTGCTCTAACATTTCAGCCATACCCAGCTCTTTTGGTTTATTTTTCAGAGGGTCTTGTGTTTTGTCCATGGGCCAGACTCTGACTGTACTCTTCCTGCCCATGTCTCCCAGTATCTAGAGCACAGTATCCACTATGCCTCCCAGTATCTAGAGCACAGTATCCACTATGCCTGGCTTATTTATTAAAATAAGTATTATCTTTTGCTTGGTTTGACCTTGAATCTTGCTTATTGTGATCTCCTCCTCTTGAGTATCTGTGATTACAGGGATGTCCCAATATGTCCAGCTCATATATACATCTATGATATTTCATGTATTTTAAATACATTTAATATATTCCGAAATCAATATTAAATCCCTATTGTGGAAGGCAATCTGAAAAAGGAGAAGTCAAGCTTAAAGCTAAATGTCAAATATATCTTCATGTAGGGAGAAATGGGCTAGGCAAAGAGAACAGAAGATCCAGGAAGGCAAGACTGAAGGTTGCACAGGGAGCATGAAAAACAGAACAGAGCCCAAGGAGACGGAGGAATGGGAAACAAGAGAATTAGAATCAGTGGTGTTTGAGAGTGGCTACCTAGAGATCTGAAAGCCATCTGGAGTGGTCATTTGTATTGTTTAGCAAATATTTCAGGTATTTCTCTGGGCATTGTAAGATGGTAACTCCCTGTCCCTTTGCATGTAGGTGAGACCTTTAGACTTCCTTTGAATTTAGGCATTCTAACAGACATGATGTAGGATGTAGGATGCTATTGTTCAACTTGTGTTTCCCTCGTGAATAATTATGTAGAATTTTTCATGTTCTTTGTATTTTCTATCCACTCCAGTAAGAAGTCTGCTCAAATTTTTGCCTGTACGTTTTCATTTTTAAAAGTTGGGTTATTGTCAGGTCCCGGTTTCCCTTATTTGCAATATCTAGTATATCTCTGAGTCAAGCAGAAAAGGTCAGATAAGGTGATGTTAGGGAAATGAACCCTAAGATATGTATTCAAATGTTTTTTTCTTTCATGCGATTGTTTCTAACACATTTAAAAGATTATTTCTTCGTTGCTTTGTATGCCCCTCCCCGACAGTATAACCCCTGCTTTCATTGTATGTGATGTTGGTATAATTTGTGGAGGGGAAGGGGAAAAACAAACCGTTTAAATAGGGATACAGGTGGACCCATTGCAACAATGAGATGTACAAGTCATTATGTCGAAAACGAAGTTTACAACTTGGGGGGCGGAGGAGCCGGGAGGATTAGCAGGGGCAGGGGGATGATGGGAAAGGATGGGAAGGGGAAACAAAGGAGAAGTCTACAATGCTTGATAAGAAATGTACTCATTATCTTGCCCATGTAATTGTAACCCCTCTGTACAATATTTTCACAATAAAAAATAATAAATTATAGAGCTAAAGAAGATGACAATAAACTCATTTTAGAAAGCCTAAAAAAACAGTTGGGTTATTGTCTTATTATTGAACCTTGGAAATTATAGGTTCTAGATAACAGTCTTCTATTAAGCACATTTCTCTATGGTATTGTAGCATTTCCTCTCTCTCTCTCTCTCTCTCTCTCTCTCTCTCTCTCTCTCTCTCTCTCTCTCTCTCTCTCTCTCTCTCTCTCTTTTAAAAAAAAAACAATATCTTTTGACAATCCCAAATCATTAGTTTCTTGTTTTTCTAGTCATCTATTTTAGGGCAAAGTTTTCAAGATCTTTGTGTATTTGTAGAAATTAGGTATTTTGGAAAATATTTAGTTTTGAACTATCACATAAATCCAATCTAATAGTATTATCACTGTGTGATGTCGTGGTTTTATCAATACTCAGATTTTCTTTCAGATAAAGTCATCTGATGATGTTCCATGAACTACTTAATCAAACTTGATATTGCGAATAATTGTTCATTTGAAACATATATCCTGATGTCTTATAATATGTTTTTATAGCATCATTTCAAAAGAATTTCTGTGGAAAATGTTTAATCTGAATGTAAACAAGCTTTTAAACTCAAATTCAGTTTCAAAGAAATAGAAAGGACACAATAACAAGTTAGCAGTATAATAAGGAAATGTAACCATAATGTGGAGGTGTTTGTAAGATAAGGGTAAGACCAACAATTCGTTAGGTGGCATCCAAATAGATGGCATATTGATTGAAAAGAGAAAGTCATCATCACATTTTGGGAGATGACTGGAGAAATTTGAATATGGACAAGGGAATACAGTCTTGAAAAAATATAATTGTGTAAGTATAGCATTGCTATTTCAATTATGTCAAAGTTTATTATTTTTCTTTTAGTACCATTAGTTATCAAGTACCGGTCTTCATATATGTTAGCAAAGCACTCTGCCATTGAGATATACTCTTAATCTGAACATTTTTAATTTAAAAAATGCACACTTACCTATAAATGTCTACAGGTATTTTTCAAATGGTTCAATTTATACATACTAGTGAAGCAAATTTGGCAAATGTTAATTTTCTAAGTTAATCATATTTTAAAATTGCCTTTGAAAACTTTCCAATGAGAATAGAATGCACACTAGAAAAATTCTGAAATAATTAAAGGGCATTTTGGTCAAAATAGAGCAGTGCGTACATGCACAATTTCATGACCAGTGAACTCCAGTGATAATGAAAATCACTGCATGGTAAATATTCCTAGTATTTCCCACCCTTTTTATGTCATAGTCACCTCAAATGACTGGTAAAAGTCTTAAGGCAAAAATATCAATGTGTCTACAGTTATTTGACATAGATCTGAATGAAAAAAAAAAAACAACTTTCCTTGAGATGAACAATGTTTTCTAATTCACACCGCAAATGAGAGTGATTGATTAATGCCTGAATTCTATTTCCAAAAGCCATTTTTATAACATTCCTTTTAAGTTCACTTGCAGGAAAAGTAAGGTTAGTGATCAACGGTTGCTTCTCACTTACGTACAACTGATTGTGGTTTAGTTCACTGAACTTGTTCTAAGAGCACAGACAAGTTTGAAAGATGTGAAGAAGAAGGTGATATGGAAATTGTGGATGGCTCTCAGTGTGAAGTCTCTTTTCTAATAAGCTGGAGCAGGAAAGATAAACCATGACATTTGCCAGACTCCCTGTGATAACTCTGTCAGAATTCTAGATGTGATTTAGTTTCTGTCAATCAGACACATTCAGTTGAGGCTTTGTTTGGAACTGAGCCACTTGGGGAGAGAAACATAGTGTACAGCATGATTTCATTGGCCTACTTCTTGGCCCAATGCCAGTGGACAGATCAGTTATTCTATGATTTGGTAGCTGTCTTTCCAATTTGGTGGTTCTCTGATAATTTGTTACCTGTTCTCCTTCTTACAATTTGGAATGACCATCAAGGCCTCTGTAGTAAACTTTGTTTTGCCCAAGCCAGTTAATTGGGTGTTATTAGCTATAATTTCAGAAATTATGAATGAAATCAAATTATCAGTTTATTATCTACAGGGGAACACTTGTGTCTATACTCAGTCCTTGCTCTCTCTTTTTTGGGGGGGTATGCACTTGTTATTCATTGTTCAGATTAAACCATGTAGTGCATTAATAATACAATCACTGTTTGCATTTACTTTACATCTTATTTTGTTTGCCCGCATTTCCTTCTCTCATTCTATTCCCACCTGCACCTCTTTTATCTTAATATATACATTTTTGTTGTAAAGATATTGCACAGAGGGGTTACAGTTACGTGAGCAGGGTAATGAGTACACTTCCTATTGAGCATTGTTACACCTTCCTTTGTTTTTCCCCTACTATCCCTCCCCTCTCCCAAACTCCTCCCTCTCCTCCCCACAAAATTGTAAAGTTCATTTCTAACATACTGTGGGTCATTCTGAATCCTTATTTCAGCATTTTATTATTTTCTTTCTCCTCCCCAAATTAGAAAGATGTATATACAAGATGCAGGACACCGTAATCAAATACAGTGACAACAGGGATTGTACCATGGGGGAAGAACATACAAAGAAACAAAAAAAAATCACATAGTACATTATAAGTACATTAAAAAGAACAGCAACAAAGATAAAACCTCTTCTGTCTCTATCTTGCGGATTTTGTTTAGCATCAGGTTATATGGTCATATGTATTTAGCTTTTGACCTCTTCTGCTTGTCCTAGACATATACTAGTCATCGCAGATAAGACCTATGTTTCTTTGAATATGGCTTGTATCACTTAATATAATTTTTTCCAGGTCTTTGATTTCCTAACAAATGGGGCAATGTCATTATTTCTGATGGAGACATAGAATTCCATTGTGTGTGTGTGTGTGTGTGTGTGTGTGTGTGTGTGTGTGTGTGTGTGTGTGTGTGTATGTATGTATGTATGTGTGTGTGTGTATATATATATATATATATATACACACACACACACACACACACACACCACATTTTCTTGATCCAATCATTTACTGAGGGACATCTGGGTTGGTTCCGTATCTTAGCTATGGTGAATAATGCTGACAAAAATGAATTGGCTGGAGTCTTGGCATCTATGAATAATCTATATGGAGCCCTTGTAAGCAAGATTGTTTCTAAAGAATTTGAGAAAATAATAATTCTGTACAACTTGCAAAATTTTGAAAAATTACTAAGATAGGTTGCAATTGAACAGTAGCAAAATACAGAGGAAGATATGGTTGGGAAATTTTACAAAAATTATAAAAGTACTAGATGTCAAATCATCTATTGCATTATTCATCAGATAGTTTGAAGGAGCTATTTAAACCTAGTCTTGTTGAATTAATGATTGGAGTTTCAATGATGGAATTTCATTGACTTCCTGTAGGTTCACACATCATTAGTTTTGTAAATTTTGGTTAGAAATAGAAACTGAGTGTCACATAGAAGTTTTGTGGTATCAGGGTGCTAGAGTGTTTTGTTTCAATTGTTCAGGGCTGAGACTGAAATTTTTCTGAATGAGAAGAACCATTATCAATTTTATTTTCAGTCACTATGGCACTTGGGAGATCAGTTTTGTTGGATTTCCTAATTAAAAAAATAAATCCTAAAATCACAAGGCAGAATATCACTTCTATATGAAATATAGACTACACTAATTTTGACAACTACTGCTATTTGAATTACAAGTAGTGCTCTGAGCTGATTTATATACTTCTTATTCTATTACATGTTAAAGGAGAATTCCACCCAAATTTGCAGAAGATACATTTTCAAATTCAAACTACAGTGCTATTAGCTTTTTCAATCCTGTGTGTAAGTACAAATAAAATGTCCATATTTCAGAATCCATTTAATACAGAATTGTAAAAGCTTCTCTGTAACCTCAACTTGGAAGTGATTAGTTTGTAATGTAATGGTATGGTAAAAGCCACGTATCAAGAAAAGAATCTAATATAATCCTGTAACTTTCCTTTAAATGATGAACATTCTTAATTAAAGTTATATGATCATGGATTGACAAATGTATTTGGCAGTATCTATCTGTGTGAAAAGATATTTCAAAGTTGAAATATTTAAAATCTCATTAGAGATCACATTAACATATGAACATTAGTAATTGATTTTGATTATAGGGAGTGGTAACTTTGAATTCATTTAAATGCAACGTTATCTAACTTAAAAATGTCTATTCCGATTAATAGACTCAAAAATAAATTATGTTATTATTGTATTTTTATTTTTCAAAAAATGTAGGCATATGTTTCTTTTCTTTTTTATATGTTACCTGCGTAATATTGTTTTTTTTTTCTGTCCACAAATCCTAAAATAATTATTATATTGGCAGAGTCAGATAGTTTTGTTGGTCTTTGTTTAATCCTGTTGATCTGCCCCTCCCCAACTTTTTCCCCCTATACTGAGGATTGAACCCA
Organism: Dipodomys merriami; assembly: GCF_024711535.1. Classification (NCBI taxonomy): domain Eukaryota; kingdom Metazoa; phylum Chordata; class Mammalia; order Rodentia; family Heteromyidae; genus Dipodomys; species Dipodomys merriami. Next base: position 22,273,856 of record NW_027203381.1, read on the forward strand.
GGGATTCAGTGATGGGAGGAAAGAAATCTACCACTTGAGCAATGCTCCTAGCTCCTTTGTTTAGGAAACAGTATCTCACTGAATTTTCCTAAGCTAGCCTCCAACTCACAATCCTCCTGCCTTCTTTTCCTCCTGAGTAGTTGAGATTGCAGGAGTATGAGAACATATTTTCCTTTTGTTTTATTTTAATACCTGATTTACATCTTAAATGACTATCCTGATTCATATGAATTGAAGTATCCTGATTCATGGGAATTAAGTCTCCCCAACTACAAGTGAAAGGTGTTTCCAGGAATACAAACATTTTCACATAAACAAATTTAAAAGGGCGCCACTTAAACTCTACATTCAGTTCTTCTCATGTCATGCAGTTCTCAGTGTAGTTATTTTACTTCCAATCAAGCTCAGTCTGGAAGCCCAGACTGGTTTCAGGATTGACCCCCAACACTGACAAAAGGCAGAACAGGGAAATAAGTAAGACAACCTCATTCTCCTCCTCTCCCCCTACCCGCCCCCTGCAACTTTAAGCCAGAAGAAGTGATGATGGCGTACATTACTACTCTAAGTGAATGTCAAGGTATTGCAGCAGTGAGAGCCTACTGTCCCTGAGTCCCTGGAAGGCTAAATTGCCAGGAAAGTAGTACTTCTCACATTGACCTCTGAAGCAGCAGCGATCCTTCTTGGGGCATGATGGAGACATAGGGGCTGAATGGACTCCCAGTAATGATAAAGTTCAGGAGGTAGGTAAGGCCACATATGCTTCCCAGGTTGCCTCTCTTCCTCTGACTCACTTGCCAGATCCTATTCTGATGCCTTCTGGAATGATCTTCTGAGTAAAACATTTGCCTTTGACCTTCTTTTAGGATCTGTGACTGATCATATAGAATTATGGAACATCTATCTTCTACCCAGGCATTAAAATTGACTGTAGCAGTGTGTGTGTGTGTGTGTGTGTGTGTGTGTGCGCGCGCGCGCACGCATGCATGCGCACCTGAGCTGCTGCTTAGTACTCTACCACTTGAACCATAGCTCCATGCCTTTTGGTGGTTAATTGAAGCTAAGAGTCTCATGGACTTGCCTGCCCGCAGCTGGCTTCAAACTGCAACCTTGATCACAGGTGTGAGCTACAGACACCCAGCAAATTTCATAATATTTTTGCCCAGTAATCTTAACAAGTTTTCAATAACAATTTAAGCCAATATACACTTGTATAGTTTAAAACTCAGATAGTTTCAGAGGTTAAAATTAGATAAACAAAAGCTGCAACTGCCATTCCTTACTTTCAAGAACTATTGAGTTATATTAACTCCATTCTTAATTCTTGTGGCTATAGAGAGACTGTGGTAGATAGACATTGCTAAGTTTAAATTATTAAAGTGTCAATGTTATTATTTTATTTTCCACAATTTGTACTACCTTATTTCTACTTTGTCACCTTATTTTAGCAGTTTTATCAGGATAACATGGCTTACTTTTGTTTTTGTCAAAGTGTGTTGTTTTGGGCAAAACAAAATGAGAAACTGGGTTCTGTGTCTTGGTTGGTGTAATGCAAAAACAAATTATATAGAGAAACTTACTGAGGACAATGGAAAGTCCAAAAGAGAAAAGCTCTGAGAATTAGCTAATTCCCTGGGAAATTTTCAAATTTTCAGTGTTGGAGAGCTGACATCAATACTGAGAAAGCCAAAGGGTAAAACTAGAGTTAATTCATATATGGAATATAGAATACTGCAATAAGGTATTTATATTTATGTATATATAAATATATATGACATATATGCATTATATATGACTGTCTGTCTGTCTGTCTACTTTGAAAATGGTGAGAGCCAGTGAAATGTGGAGTGATCTGGTTATACTTTAAAAAAAACCTGTAAATATACTGTACAGAGGGGTAACGGTTACATGAGTAAGATATATCACTGTTCACTTTAAGTCTCCTCTTCTAATTGTGAGAGCCATTCACAACTCCTGCATGGCCTGTGTTTCAGCGTTGGAGCTCCAAGTCAGACTCACTCGATGTCCTTCAACACTGTCTCAGCAGCTGTGCCAGGCTGAAGGTGCAGATTATTCTGTTTCTTCAACAGCCACAGGGCCCACGGATGAGCTCAAAGTTACTTTCCTGAGCTGTTTAATCCATTCAATTTTTCCTGTGTTCAAAGTGGCTCTTCTTTCATCATATTCTCTTCAGATGAATAATCCATCAGTAGAAAAAACAATAGACAGAAATAGGGTTAAGGAAAACCCTATCTTCAACCCTCATGGTGGCAGAACTGTGTTTTTCCTCATTCCTTTCCCCACTCCACTAAATCAATTGTGTTTATACACACAGTCATCTCAGATGGGCCCTGCCAGGAAAGATTCAATATTTTACTTCTAGAGGGTAAGCAGAACAGGGGTCTTGTATGAAGAACTCACAGATTATTTTTTCCAGAAGTAGATAACATCTCTAGGGTAAAGACCCAAGCACTTGTGATTCTTTGTCCTTGGACAGAATTATCAAGTGAGTATAGGATATATTTAAGGAACAGAATCACACAAGAAATGTCCATCATTTCCCTCTACTTGTTTTCCATGTCTCTGGGCCAAGCCTGTCCTAGGTATGATTCTCTGTGCTAGTCTCAGACTCTGAAGAGCCTTTGATCAGATACTGAAAATGGAGCTGTGGCCTCAGGGAACAGAATTCTTTCTGCTGGTGCTTACAGAAAGATAAGGTCAGAGATTCTGCACCTGCTTTCAGCAGAGGATTAGTAACTAGGAAATCATTGGAAGTCTACAAGCAGAAAGCCCTTCATTTTGAGTGGTTTAGATGGCCTTATCCTCTTCAAATAAAAAGAGGAGAAGAAAATGGTATTCCACAAATTTAAGGTAGAAATCACAGTATCCATAAACATTGACAGCCTTTACTTTTTCTAAAGGAAGGGAGTGCACACAGAACCTTGGAACATTTTTATTCTACTGTCAAGACAGAGTCAAAGGAAGCATGACCACACCAGACCCTGAAGCTTGTTGGGAAATCCCTTTCCTACATGATGACATTTATCTGTTCATCCTGTGAATCATTACCTATCTACATAACTGACAAATGCCAGCTTTGTGCTGCCTTGGTTCCCTTTCTGTTGAACACTGCCCCCAAAGAGGTCCTGTCCAGAATGAGGGTGGAATGAGACTAGGATACCTTCTTTACTTCCAACATGTCTAGGCCTGGTAAATGTCTCCCTATAGTCTCAACCTTCTGCTGTAACAAGTTGTCTGTGCAGATATTCTACTTTTTATCTTCACCCACATTTGAGGTTTCAGTATACAAGAATGCTTTTTATGTTTGTTGGCAAGTATTTTCCTAGATATACTGGCTACCAGTTTTGTAGAGACCAGAAGCTTCTTTATTAACACTTCAATTTGTTGTCCAGGAGTTGTGAGTCATAAAGAAAATGTGTGTCTATATGATTAAAAACAGGGAAAGGGAGGTTCCAGCAAGATGGCGGAGGAGAAGCTGGAGACTAAACAAGCTCTTGCATAGAAAACAGTTTTAGTGTTCCAGTGAACAGTCCTAGGCCAGCGAATTACACCAAATGTGCCATCACAGTACAGAGAGTTTGGCAAGAGAGGGAAAATCCACGCAAAGAGACAGATCTGAGCACTTGCTGGTAACTGTTGCTGTGGTGGCGGCAGCATATCTACAACACAGAGAGTCCGGGACAAAGGTGCCAGATGCAGCAGGAGAGCGGATTCTACTCAACACCAGCAAGAACTGACAAGGGGCAGATATCTTCATCCTGCATGTTGAAGACCAGAGACGACCCAGGAACCAAGACTCCAGCATGAGTAGAACCCTGATATCTTCACTCCTTCTCAGGGAGCAGAGGAGGGAAGGCCACCCCTCCCCTCCCTACCATCGGAGATCTCCATCTTTGATACTGACAAAGGCCTGGCTGGGCAGCTAGCTCCAAGTCAGGCCTTGGAAGAACACAAAAGAGTCATTTAGGAGGTCACAGGAACCTGACCTGCCCTGCCAGGCTCAGCTCCACCCAGGGAAAAGTCACACAGCCCAGGCAGGGTGAGCTCCATCCCAGGAGGATTGACTTTCTTCACTGTGTAAACAGAGCCAGAGGCTGTCCCTCCCTACAGCAGCCTAGACAATCAATTGAAATTCAGTAAGCATAAAGAATGGCTCTAGGCTTGGCTCTGTGAGTGTCTCAGAAGCTAACCCCCTCAGGGAAAAGCTACTGTTTGCTGAAAGGCCTCAACTCTACCCGGAACCTAGCTTCATCACAGCATCTCCAAACTACAGGAAACAGCCATCTCTCTCTTTTGTGATACTCAAAGCAGATCTGCCTCCCACTGAACTAGCCTGGGAGGAGGATCACAAAATCTTGGGTAAAGCAGAGCATTTTTCTGCCTGTGTGAACAAACTGACTTAAGAAACCAATCAATCCACAGGAAAACCAAACACCACAAGCAGGCCAGAGACTCCACCATGAGACTGGTTATGGACACAAGGGAGATACAGGATCTTCCCATCCACCTATCCCCCCCCCCACCAAAAAAAAAGAAATCAAAGAACTCTTTTAAAAATTTTTATAATTTTTAATAATTTTTATTATTTTTTTAAATAATTTTAATAATTTTTATTTTAGGTGTATATGTGTGCATGCTTTAAAAAAATCTCTACTGAGCTTTTGGTCCTTTTTTTTCTTTCTCATTCTTTTCTTCTTTTGTTCTTTTTTGCATGACTGAATTGCTGTTCTGCTTATCCTCAGATATACCCATCATCGATTATTAGACCTTATCCCCCATTGTGTTCACACTTAATTCAAAAATTTATTACTCAATTCAAAACCTCTTAGGCTTAAATTCCTTAATACAGTATTATCTCTTTATACCTATATAATTTTTTAAGAATTTTTATTTTTTAGTTTTTCGTGTCTAAATTTCACCTTTAAAATTAGATAATTTTTAAGTTTCACTTTTTAAATTTAAATTTTTGTTTTTCCATTTTTTTCTTGTCTCTTTTTTTTCTCTCTCTCCTATCATTCTGTTCAATCCATTTACCTCTTTGAGATTAGGACTTGGTTAATTTCACTCTCCTTTTACCTTTCCACATCCCTCTAGTCCTATTTTCCCCACATTTCTCCCTAAACTTAATAATTTCTGATTTGCCAAATTCTTCTTTGCTGTTTTTAGCCTATTAAGACATAGTTGTTTGATGTTGAATAGATTGTATCTGTTGAACCAGATTGTATCTGCAGCCTTTTGACTGTGCAACTACAGGACTTTGGTTGATGCTTACCTTAAAATAGTGTTCTAGCATGACTATGTTTATTGCAGCCTTATTTACCATAGCTAAGATATGGAACCAACCCAGATGCCCCTCAGTAGATGAATGGATCGAGAAAATGTGGTATATATACACAATGCAATTCTATGACTCCATCAGAAAGAATGACATTGCCCCATCTGTTAGGAAATGTAAAGACTTGAAAAAAATTATATTAAGTGAAGTAAGCCAGGCACAAGGAAACATAGGTCCCATGGTTTCCCTTATTTGCAATAACTAGTATATGTCTGAGACAAGCAGAAATGGTCAGATAAGTTGATGTTTGGTGAAATGAACCCCAAGATAAGTATTCAAATGTTTTTTGTTTCATGCTATTGCTTCTAACATATTTATAAGATGATTTCTTTGTTGCTTTGTATGTCCCTCCCCCACAGTATAACCCCTGCTTTCACTGTATTTGATGTTGGTATAATTTGTGGAGGGGAAGGGAAAAATGAATCATTTAAATAGGGATAAAGGTGGATGCATTGCAACAATGAGATTTACAATTTGTTATGTGGAAAAACGAACTTTACAACTTTGGCCTGGGGTGGGAGGGTGGGGGTGTGTGGGGAGGGTGGTGTAGAGATGGGAAGGGATGGGAAGGGGAAACAAAAGATGTGGCCAACAATGCTTGATAAGAAATGTACTCATTATCTTGCCCAGGTAATTGTAACCCCTCTGTAAGTTATTTTCACAATTTAAAAAGAAAAACAACCTTTACGTGAGATTCTAATACTTCTCTCTGAAAGATCATTATTAGTCAGTGAAAACAAAAACAGGGAAAGGGATTTTTTCTAAAATAATTGAGATAGTGTATGAACAGAATTCTGAAAAGCCTGATAATTTTTTGCTAGTAATCAAGTCATATACAATTTATGAGGCGCTTGAGACAAACCAGAGCAGTTGTACAAGAAAATCCTCAAGATGAAAGTCTACTGTTTGCTTGCACTCTGAGAGGTATGATCTTGGAGGTTCTGTTTCCACTGGGAGAACTAAGTAGTGTAGGGAATCTCTCCCTACATCACTAAGGGTTTACTTCACACAAGTTCTTGCCCCAAGATCTAAAGAAGCTGCATCTACAAGACAGAGACTCCAATTCCAGCTAGAGGGGAATTAATTACTATAGTGCTGAAGAGCCTCTAACTTACATATTTTGTTTTTTATGTATTCAGAGCTTCAAGACCAAAATGGGTGAAGAAGAGATGTGTCCATTGTCCCGGTATACCACTTGTACCTGAAGAACAGAATGAATAACCTGGGTTAGTTGGAACAGTAAAGTCCTAAGATTCAGCCACTACAGAGGGACCAATGTACCAAAATAGAGAAAAAGAAGGTCATGGGAGGCTCTCATCAGAGATACATAACCAGAAGAGAATGCAGCATTTTGTAGATATCCCTTGTCAGAGAAATGATGAGCAATAATACTCCCAAATAAAGAGAGATCCCGCTAACCAAAGAACAAGGTTATCAACAAAGTAAACTCTGGCAAAAATATGATTCAGTTGCTACACTGCATTTGGCTCAAGTTAAAAGGGAAAAATTGGTTGGGAGCTACTGGTTTATGCTTATAATTCTAGCTATTCCGGAGGCTGAGATCTGAGGATCAAAGTTTGAAGCCAGCCCCTGCAGGAAAATCTGAGACTTATCTCCAATAAATCACCACCCCAAACAAACAAACAATAAAAGTCAAAACAAAAAGCCAGCAGAAAGTGAAGCTGTTACTCAAGTGCTAGAGTGCTAGCTAGCCTTGAGCAATAAAGCTCAGGGACAGCATGCAGGCTTTAAGGCCCTGAGGTCCTGAGTTCAAGTCCCAACACACACACACACACACACACACACACACACACACACACACACACACACACCACACCACACACACACACACACACACACACACACACCCCACACCCCATACAAGCCTGTACACAAACTATAAAAAGGAAAGGTCAACAAATTCCCGTGTGACAAACTGGATTGAGGTCAGTCGTCTGGCAACTGTGTCTTAAGCATCATTCTTTCCTGTCTCCAGGTCAGCAGTGTTGCCTTCATGCCCCATAAGCAAGTGTTAAGGGTGCTGGATCCTAGTGGTTATCAGTGGTACTGTTCCTCTTTATGTATCTGGGCCCATGTGTATTCTGGTCACACTTGAAGTCTTCTCCCATCGATGTAGTTTGGTCTGTATTTCCTTTACCCTGTTTTTCTTTCCTTTAAAACCACATTTAGTAAGCCAAGTGCCAGTGGTTCACATCTGTAAAATCCTAACTATTCAGGAGACTGAGCTCTGAGGATTGTGGTTCAAACCCAGCTTGGGCAGAAAAAGTCTGTTAGACCCTTATCTCCAGTTAAACATCAAAAAAAGGAAAGTGGAATTGCAGCTCAAGTGGTAGAGAACTAGCTTTGAGTGGAAAAGCTAAGAGGCAGCGCCCAAGTCCCAAGACCAAGCCCAAGTACTGGCATACACACACACACACACACACACACACACACACACACACACACACACACACACACACACACACACACACACACACACACACACGGCGTTTATTCTTTCAAGTAACATCTAAGACTGAGGGTTAGGCTATTGTACTCTGGGAGCCACTTCGTTGCTACTGAGTATTTGCTTTGGAATGTAAAAAAAAAGAAGTCTCGTTTGCAAGGATAATTTTTAGGAAGCTCTATTTGGGCCACTGAGTACTTTTGTTTGTTTGATTGTTTCTGTTTTCATGGTATCATGGTCAATAAGTCTAGTGTTAAAAATTTCTTGTTGAATACCACATGTATTATACAATGATGCTTTTCTTATCTAGTAAACCATTCTGCCTGGCATTGTCTGGAGGGACCACTAAGAGTGTTATTCTCTCTCTCTCTCTCTCTTTCTCTCTCTGTTTAGTGTACATTGATTATATAAAATGGCTTCATTGTGTTATTTTCATATGATATAAAGAGAAATTTCTACAATGTTTTAAATAAAATATATCAGCTGCTTGTTGGCTTGTTACTCACTTTTCTTATATCATTGCACAAACTGAAAGGTCAAAATCAAGGTGTAAACAGGCTGGCTTCATTTTGAAGGGTTGATTGAGAGAGAATACTGCTTTGACTCTTTTAGTCTCTGTCAGCTCTAGGACCTCTTTATCTTGTAACTGGGTTACTCCACTATCTCTGACTCCAACTTCACATGCCTTATCTCTTCTTATGCTCACCTAGCTTTTAAGCAGTATATGTATCTATCTGGATGGCTCTCTCTGGCAGCCTCTCTCTATAGGGAAGCAGGGGGCTGAAGTCATCCAGACAGGAGTGTCAACAGCAGTGGCTTCCATTACTGATAGGAAATTTCAGAACAGCCTACTGTAGGCCAGTGAATAATCTCAAATCTCCAGCCATGTAACACAGATAATTTACTGCCTGTTTGGAAAGAAGTCAGCCTAGGCTAAAACTGTGGATAGATCTGATTTATTATCAACTGGAGTCTTTATTTCATAGTCTCAAGAAATACACACATCGCTAAGATGTGTGTGGTGAAGCCAGCAAAACCACATCTACAGTAAGTCACCCTCCTCTGCGGTTGCAGGGCTGGTCCATACAAATGAATTTACTTTCCCCTTACATTCTAAAACCCAAAGCTCTTGCTCCTTTTTTTTTCCAGCCAGTGTTTTGTCTTTTCTCTTCCTTCCCTTGGCTGACATCTATACAGAGCTGATGACTAAATATTTGAAAATGAATTAAATGAATGTCTCAAAACCCAGTGGAATCATGTTTTCTGTGAACCAGAAAACACTGACCATAGATTGTAGACTGCATTCAGGATTAGTGACTCTGGATCTGGAAGATGTAGATAGTTAGCGGAAGATGTTGCTCTCCCTCATACCCCCACAGCTCAAAAGGCACATGGCTGCTTGGCCCGATATGCTCTTTAGCAATACTTGTGGAGCTGTCCAACTCTAATTGTGTTTGATGGAATGCAATCTCTGCTAAGCAGTCACGGATCAAAGGACTCTTGACAACAAATGAAATCAGAAGAGGACAGCAATTTGTCATCCTTCTCTCTACGCTGACCCCCATGGGGCTGGATCATTAATATAAGAAACCACAAAGGAGCTGAACACAGGCCTGGGCTAGAAGGTTAAGAGGAACTCACAGGGAACTTTATGGTCTTGTTTTTTTTCTCTCAAGAATTCCTACTACGGGCTGTTGCCATTAAAGAAATAGTCTGTTATCTTCCTAGAAAGTAGTTAAGGGAGAGCAACTGGCCCTGGGGATGGGGATGGAGGAATTTTAACCCATTGACACTTACATTTCACCCTAGACAGAGAGTAAATATTTTCACAAGACAACTGAGAAATATATGGGTGGGAAATCCTTGAAAATGAAAATATAAAGGAATTACCTTATTGCTTGAGAAAAAAAAAATGGAAGGATTACCAGAGGCCCTGAGAACCTGAGCACTACAAGTGGAATGAATCCTTAGATAGCGTGACAGCCAGGGAAAGAGAACTGTGCATGCTGGAAGGAGGAGGGACAAAACCTAATGTGAAAGGTGAGAGCTGATGAGAGGACACAGGAATGAAATGAAGGTGGAAAGAATGAACAGCCACAAGAAGGGAAAGGGCCATATCGTATTTCTATTACAGAGGTAAGGCTCACAAGATGATGCATTTGTAGGAGAGTATTAGGCAACTTACTAAAATTTTCACTAATGGATGTGGTGGTGTGCACTGTACCCTGTGCACACCTGCAATCTCAGCTCTTAGGAAGTTGAGGAAGGAGGGTTGTAAGCTTGAAGCCAGCTGGGAGAGAGAGAGAGAGAGAGAGAGAGAGAGAGAGAGAGAGAGAGAGAGAGAGAGAGAGAGAGAGAGAGAGAGAGAGAGAGAGAGAGAGAGAGAGAGAGAGAGAGAGAGAGAGAGAGAGAGAGAGAGAGGTCCATCTAATCAGAGGCACAAGGGGTATTGTGGGGAAAAATGGTGTATAAAATCCTTTGGGTTGACTAGAGTTATTTGATGTTTGTATTTCTAGATTAATATAAGGCTCTTCTGGAATTGAATAGAAATATGAATAGTTGAGTAACATCATCACTTGATCAAGTAAACTTATTATAACAAAAGACTTTGTGATTAGATCCATCTGGGAGGGGAAGAAGAGAAAGATGGGAGGAATCTGGAACAGAATGTGGCTGAAGATAACCCCATAGACACATGTGATGGAGATGGTACAGAATGGGGAGAAAACTATTGCAAGGCAATGGATCTACAGTGACATCTTCTAAATCAATCATTTACAACTTGTAGATTATGACTTAAAATATGTAAAGAAAATAGAATAGAAAACATCAACTTGTGTGTGTATCATGAGTCAAAAATCATTTCATGAACCTGCTATTAAGATTACTTGTATTATCATACATATTAGGCCAAAATATTACATCAATTTTATAGTCAGGTTTGAGCGGACATAAGATTTTGGGAGGATTTTGTAAAAGTAAATCACAAAACATAAAAGATATGAACAAAAAAAAAACCTTCCCAAATGAGCTTCAGGTTTATGATTCAGGAATTATGACTCAGTCATAGGAATTTGTTTTCTATTACAAAAAAATCCTTCCTATCTTTTGTTACATGTTGCTGTCCCAAACCATTGACCAGACTCTGGTCTTCTTCAAAATTCCCTGACATCGCTGGGAATTGGTATGAGGATATCCCATTCTCTCTGTGCTTGCACACTGCACTGTAATTTCTTATTCTTCACCAACACAAGTCTTTCCATAAGCTACATATGCTTAGAAACCTGCAAAGTGTTAGTTTTGTGCTGTGAGATCTGGCTTCAAGGAAATGTCTATTAGGCTTCTGCTTTGATGAGAACAGGGGAAAAGAATCTCATGTTTTCTACAACTTAGCACCCTAGTTTGTGATATCTCCCAAGACAATTTATATTTCCTTGGAATTTGGAAGCTGGTAAAGAATTGGTACTTCCTTTGAAAAAAAATCCTCTTGGGAGTTGACCACCTAGAATTATATATAACTGTAATGTCCCACTGTTTCATTTGTTATGTGACATTGCAGATATTTATGAAGCAGGAAACATTGTATCTGTACCTTGGGAGCCACTATAGATTGATAAGAATCTCCGGGAAGTAATTTGGAATGCCATAATTACTTATGGAATGAAGGGCTACCCTGAATCATTGTAAGTCATTTTCTAAGAGAATGTGGCTAGACTTTAAGAACATCTCAGCCAACTTCACCAACTTTGGCATTAGTGTTTTAAGCGGGGGGTTAATGTAAAAGTGCAGATTTCAGAGTTAGTGGTTTTTGGAATAACAATTATAGACTTGAATAATGATAGTAACTGATTAGTTATGAAATCCAGGAAAAGATATCAAGCATTTCTCAGTTTCCTGAGTCAAGTGATGATGTATGATGATTCTCAATATGCCTCAACTTGATTTTATGAAGGACTCAACTAAACAATAAAGGACTTAAGCTAAACTGTGAATTGCCCGACCATTCACTCATTTATGCAGCAACAATATGTTATGTGTCTACAAAGTCTTCTGCTTTGGAACCCTGAAGGGGGATATGTTGGTTGGTCCTGGGGTATTCTCCTTCACACACCTTTAATGCCAACTGTGTCTCTAGCTTCTCCTGAAAATGGTTGATTGTGACCTGTGTTGATCAAATATTTATTGAGTCAGGTTATGTGCCAGGAATGGTGAACCATGGGGATATCAGTGGATGAGCAGGTTGAAAAAGTAGACTCCATCTCTTCCAGATGTCAGCAGACAGAAAGACAGAAAAATGTAAACAAGCAACAGGATTTCAATAGGAGAGATGATGGCACAATATATGAAGTGGTAGCTATCCTTGTAGGAAAGCACATTTGACAGAAAAGGGAACAAGTACATGTCAGGACTTGAATTGAGCTCCCCAGCTTTCAGACCATGAGCCTCAGTAGTAGTAATTCCACATTAAAAATTAATTGCTCAATAAAATGCGTAGATATTTTCATAATCTACATCATGAAAAATAAATCTCCAGGTTTGTTTATACACTATTTTAATATGAATCTGTGATATTTACCCATTGGAACTGTAATAGTTATTTTAATCATTAGCTCTATTTTGTATTTGCAGAACAAAGATTGAAAAAACATCAGTTTCATATAACAAAATAATGTCACTGGTAAAAGAGTTTTAAAGACAGATTTTAATAACTCTCGAATTTTATAGATCAGATCTCTAAATAGATCAATCCACTTAACAGAAAATACCCTTGTGAAATGGCCAAGGTGACATTGTGAAATCAGTGTGTACAATGCAGGTGTCATGAACCTTATGTCTGAGAGAGTTTTACTAAACCAACTACCTCTTGTGACATAGGGCTAAACTGCTTTTCCTTCAAGGGAGACACTTTTTAAAGGGAAATAACAGCAGGTGAGCAAATTAAGTGCTACATAACATCTTAACATAGGTCCTTATTTGGGGGAAAAAAAGAGGGCAGAACACAGGAAGACAGCTTGGCAGTACTCTGCAGTACAATGCCTGTTGATAGCTAGCTTTTGTAACCAGCTCTCCTCGTCTGATACCCTAGCCAGCAGAGGAGCGAGACAGTAAACTACTTCACTTAAATTATGTTCTCATCTCACCGAGTATGGGACACAGTTCTCTTGTATTTTCTGATAAGGCTGATAATGAAGCGATCAGTCCATAGGATTCCCGGGTGGCAGGGAGCCTGCATTTACATAATGATATTATAGCATCTGTCGAACCTGCTAGCAGTGATCCATCCATATGCGAGAAATATAGGTCAGCAAAGATGCAGCAGCAATGAGGGAGGCAGGGCTATCCACTTATTAGAGTAAGAAAGGTCTCCTCGCCATCCTTTAGCTCAGCACGACAGAAATAAATGGAATGGAATGGATCAGGGGATTCTATTGGCTTTTGAACAATCAAAGGAGATGCATCTATTCTGTCTCATGGTTTCAACTCAGTTCAAAGTCTACTTAACTCTTTCAGATCTGTTGGCAAAGTATGCTTCTTACACTTACCTAAATCAGAAAAAGTAGAACACGCTACTAATATGTAGAGGAGACACCAAAGATGATGCTGTGATGATACTTTAATGATTTACTGTTCTTAACAAATGGAAATTATAGCATTGTGTTTGTATGGATTAAAGTAGACACAAGAAAATATCCTGCTCTTTAACTCCAGTTTCTTGCTTGGGAAACAAAAAATGTTTCTCTCATTTCTTTTTTTTTTTTTAATAAGTTTTATTGTGAAAATACTGTACAGAGGGGTTACAATCACATGAGCAAGGTAATGAGTACATTTCTTATCAAGCATTGTTGTCTCCTCCTCTGTTTTCCCCCTACCATCACTTCCCTCCCATCTCTACATCTACACTCCCCTCCCACCTATTTTTCTCTAATATACTAATATAAATCCTTGCTGAAGCTTTGAAAAAGAGTATAGATGATAGAGTATAAATACTTTATTAAATAAATATGCTTAATTATTCTCAAGGAAAATGCATATGCAGCTACCAACACTCACTAATAACACACACGTACTCATCTCCTACATCAGTTACACTATTGTTATCTTTTTATGGGAACAAAATATGGGGTCAACTCCTTAAATCCTTTATTGTTTGGGAATGAGTTACGTATGATGATTTTGTGGACCGACAGCAAATGGGTACTTGTTTAGTACAAGGTTGATTTCAAAGGTAAAATGCTAAACAAGACGAAAACAAAACCCCTAATTCTTGCCTTGGAGTACAAGAGCTATTTAGACATTACTTGCTCAACAAGTGTCAAGGAAAGGAAGGAAAAGAAAAATCCTTGAAGATAAGAACATTTTAAGCCAAAGGATGATAAACCACAATCACCAAAAGAGAAATATATACATTAATTTTTTCTTAACTGTCACTTAAATTTGTATTTCCTGTCTATGATACTCAGCTATGAGATCTTACCTTGAAGGTCTTTGTTTTGTCATCATCAGCAGTTGTTTCTAAGTATTTCCATTGCTTTCAAATTCACCTTTCTCACCTAGGGTCTAGTCAACTATCTATGAGTAGGGAACATTTTGTAACATTATGTTTTGTTTAGAAAAAGAATCATCCCACCCTTTTCCTCTCTCTTCACACTCTCCCTCGACCCCAAAAATAAACATCTTAAGAAATTTATTTATCAGATTATCTTGCAAAGGATAAGCCTGTGAAAATGGAATGATAACTTCCTTAGTCTGCCTTGCATGAAAGTACAAACGGTATAAAAGGGGATTCAACTCCTGGCGGGTTCAAACTACTTGCTGATTGAGTGCCTAAAAGACTCAAGCACTTGCCCACCTCTTGGGTAGAAATGGAGCTTGGAACTTCTTGTTACAGTTTTTGTAGGAACTGAAAAAATCATATTTTTTCTTGGAACAACCTTTTTTTTTTTTTTAGTATTCTTTGTTTTAGATTAACTAACGGTTTTCATTTCTGATTTTGGATCCAACTACTTCCGACCATGTCTCTTATTTTTCAGATAAGAATATTAGTGGGAAATTATTTGGTGTATGGGACTTTTTCTTGTTTGACATGGCCAGTTTGTTTGGCAGCAATGGAATGGGGGAGAAGAGGATGGAAGTTTGGCATGTTTTCACTAATCATTGCCTTGGTATTTTGCAAGATTGATGGCTTCGTTTCTTCAAAGGCATAGCTGGCCTACTTTCCACAAAGGCAGTTGGAAGTCTGACTCAGGACTTGAAGAAATCTCAGTGACCTCATGACTCACTCCATTCTAGCTCTTGATCTTTCTGTTGTTATGTCGACGTGGGTGTCACATACAAACATTGGACAAGAATTTTGTTATTGCTGCTGAAAACTTATTCCAGGCTAACTCCTTAGCTATTTCCCCATGATGCAACAGAACCTTAGAGTGTTGGACATTTTCAGTATTTATTTGATCTTAGTTAAAAAGTAGGAGACATTTTTTGAAGTCAGTCTTTAAAGCAATATATAAATATATATGTATATATGTATATATGTATGCATATATTATATTTGGCACTAAAAGATACCTGCTTTTTACTCTAATATTTTTGTGGTGCCTGAAGTAAACAAAGGGACTTCATGAATATAAGGCAGGAACTCTACCTCTGATCTGTAACTACAAACATTTAACATGTGTTTTAAGGGAGCAGTAGTGAGGTAGGAAGAAGAATTTGTTAAATTTAAGCTACTATGTATTTAAGAATATCTTACTGTATTTATTGCAGAATTCAAACTGATTGTTTATATTTATTAAAATTCCAAGCTAACTTGCTTGCATAAACACTATTACTGCTATTATATATATTTCAGGTGTTTAAACATCATGCATTTTTTTTCTTCTAAAACATGCCAAGAATTGTAATGGGTTTGTTATTATCAGAACCATCCTTGAAGATAACAACAACAGTCTCTATTTCATTAACACTGACTTAATTGTTAGAACTTATTTTCTGTCTGCTACTTTGGGTATCGGTTTGTCCTTATTTGTTTGTTTGTATGGAAATGCACGTTTGAACTTACAGCCTCATGCTTGCTAGCTAGACAATGCTACTTGTGCTATACATGTCGCTTGCTTTTGCTTTTTTTTTTTTTTTAATAAGGTCTTATGTCTTTGCCTAGCAATCACTTAGGACTGAAATCTTCCTATTTAAATTTCTCCCCAAAAGCTTAAATTACTGGCTCATTTACTGAGATAGGAACTTGTTAACCATTTTCTCTAATTTGTGATGCTTCTTATCTCTGACTGTCTGGGATCACAAAGATGAGCCACTGTGCCAAGTTTGTTTCAATAAAACCATGAGCTGAATCATTTTATTATTTACTTGAGATCTTTGACTTTTTTATTATATGTTTTTTATTCTAAAAATACTGTACAGAAGGGTTACAGTAATGTAAGAAGTACATTTTTTTATCCAGCATTGTTGCCTCCTCCTTTGTTTTTCCCCTACCATCCCTTCCCTCCCACCTCCACAACAACACTCCCCTCCCCCACCTAAACTGTAAAATTCATTTTTCAACATAGTGTACATCTCATCGTTACAATGGATCAACCTTTATTCCTATTTAAACATTTTGGTTTTTCCCTTCCCCTCCCCTAATTAGAAAAATGTATATACAAGATTCAGGGCACCAGAATCAAATACAGTGAAAACAGGGGTTATGCTGTGGGTGAAGAACATAAAAATCACATAGTACATTATAAATATGTTAAAAAACAATAGCAAGAAAGAGAAAAACCATTTGTGTCCCTAGCTTGGGGTTCATTTTGCTTAATATCATCTTATATAATCATATGTACATAGTTTTCTTTGATTTTTAATATAGGTAATCATAGTTGTGTGTGTATATATATGTATATGTATATGTGTGTATATATATATATATATATCTTAGAACCTTCTGCATCCCAAAGATTCAGGTAAGATTTCTTTTGATTCTAGAAAGTTTTAAGCCTTCATCTTGATGACTTCAGCAATCCACTGATTATTAAAAAGTATATAATGTTCAATTTCCATGTTTGTATAATTTCTGTATTTTTTCTTCTCATTAATTTCTAATTTGTTTCTAACTTATTTCACGACGATCTGATAAGATTAAGAAATTACTTCCCTTCTTGCTTGAATATGTTGACTTATTTTATATTCTAAAATGTGCTTTCTTTTGAAAGAAGTTCCATGAGATGCTGAGAATACATATTAGATGAAGTGCTGTATAAGTATTCGTTACATTCATCCCTGATGTAGTTTAAATCTGAAAAACTTTTTCTACTGTTGTCTGAAGGATATATCTATTGATGAGAATGAGTTACTGGTTTTCATTTATTATTTTATCTAGACCTATTTTTCCCTGTAGCGGTTGTTTAATATAATTGGGGGGCATATGTATTTACAACTATTACATCTTTTTTATGGTATTGTGGATTGAAATTATGACTGTACTTGCTATGCAAGTGCTCTATCACTTGAGCTATGCCCCATCTCTTTTTATAAAATATTTTTGAAATAGTTTTGCTAATTTTCCTGCGTTGGCCTTGAACTTATAATTTCTCATCTCTACTTTCCAAGGGGAGATCACAAGCAGGTGCCACTCTGCCCAGCTTCATTAGATCTTCTAGATGGATTGTTCCCTTTATTAATGTTTAATGGCTTTCTTTATACCTTCTAATTGTGGCTTGATTCCTGATTTGTCAGAATGAATTTAACTATTCCTGCTTGTCTTTGGATTTGCTTTGCTTGCTGTATCATTCAGAAGTATTTGGGAAACCATGTGATTTTGTTGAATTTTAAATTTTTTGCTAGCTAACTCATTTATGTTGGTTTTTTCCCTCCTTAGTTTACTAGTTGAGGTTTACTAGTTTACCAATTGAGGTTTACTAGTTTACCAAGTTGAACATGTCTGATTCCTCTCATTTGTTCATCCATACATCTCAATTCCCCCTTCTCCTTCCCCCTCTTCCCCCCCCCCAACCCCAAGCTTCTGTGCTGGTAATTCTCTTTCTTCTCCATCTGTTTATGAGATTCCTTTAAATATATACTAGAATATTGGCTTAGTTAAAATGAATTACTTTAGTTTGTGTTTATCTTAGAAGGTCTTTATTTGTTCACTGAATGTAAAAAATAACATTTTTGTTATCTTTGTAAGAAATCTGTGTTGTTATTTACTCTCAGTGTTTGAAAAATATCATTCCTCTTTCCTGGATGATGGGGTTCTGCTCAGCGATCTGATGAATTTACCTTTGTATATAAGTTGGTGTTTTTCTCTTACTGGTTTCAATATTCTCTTTGTGTTCTGTGGTCCTGCAACAGGTGTTTAAAAGCTGCTTTTGTTGAAGGAAACTGACATATTACTTGGGCCTGGGAATGAACTAAAAGCAGGATATACAGATTTTCAATCCTGCTTGAATTTTGTACCTGTGTCCTCCTTCTTAAATTGTTCTTCCCTTTAGTAACTTTGCAGCCATCTCGGGATCCAGGAAGACCACCTGATAAGCCTCAATGATATATTGCACCATGGCCCACCTAATTAATCTTTAGACAATATGGTCACTGGGAAGATGAACTGAAATGTTTTCTCCTTGCAGTTGTCACATAGTAAATTCTTTCCCCCTTCTTTTCACTATTGCTTATATCTTTATTTGGCATGTTGAAATAAGTGACCAGAACTAACCTATAGATCCAGGACCTTGGGCCTAGGTCTTAAAGCTGCATGTAAAAGGCTTTGCATTTGAACTACAATGTGATGTTGAGAGGGTCTTTTCTAGTCATATTTACTTGGGGTTCTAAGTGTTTCCTGTATTTAGATGTTTATATCTTTCCCTATATTTGGGAAATTTTCTGCTATAATTTCATTATATAGATTTTCTTGCCTTTAGTTTTTATCTCAGTTACTTGATCTTTCTCATGAATTTTTAGCTTTGGTTTTTTAATGATATAGCTGAGTTATTTAAAGTTGTAGTCATTCTTGTTTATTTTCTGTGGCTGTCTGAATGCAATATTTTCTCAACCTTGTTTGCAATCCCTTGTATTGTTTCTTCTGTTTTATCTAAGTTTTGGTGATGCTTTCCACTGTTTTTATAAATTGATTTTATTGCATTTTTTCTTGCTGAATTTCTTACCCATATTGCTGACTTTATTGTAATGAATTGAACAGACTTTCTTATTTTTTTTATTTGTTTTTCTGAATATTCCAAAATCACTGATCATTTTAAAAACTAATTTATTTTCTGGCTATTTAAACTATTTTTCTCCCCATTTTCTACACTTTTTTATATTTTAGGAGAGTTTCCTTGGAGTTTTCTTTTTATCACCACTACCTCTTTGTGGAGTGATAGCATACAGCAGTAAAAAAAATCAAAATACTAAAGTACAGTAAGAAAATATTTGAAAATGTTAACCACCAATATGATTTAGAAAACACAGGAACTAGGATACTGGTGGGACAAACTAAAAGTTAAGAAATCATTGAAATCAAAATTATTAATACTTACAAAATAGGGAGGGAGATGAGAAGAAAAAGTGAAAAATTAGGAAAGAGATGGAAAGATCATGAAATGAAGGCTAAAGGAAATAAAGTGAGAGTAAACATAATGCAATATAGAAAAAGAACAATTACAAAGATAAAACAACTAACTGGAAAAACAAATAAAATCACAGGTCAATATGTATTCTTTGCTGAAGCGGAAGGTGTAGATTGTTTTTTCACCCCAGGCCTGTGTTTAAATTGCAAAACACAGGATATTGGGGGTGTGCAAGTTAACTTCATCTTTGATATTAAAAAAAGGTAGACTAGAACCATAGGACTATTTGCACACTCACACTTTTTCCCAAACCTGTCTTCTCTACAAGGCAAAATTTTTATGCAGCAGTCACTTTAGATTGTTCCTATTAGCTTCATCTAAATAGGAATCATTCCAGCCTTCTGGGAATGTATAAAACAGTCAGCTAAAAGCAGTCTACATGGCTAGACAAAGGAAGGGGATCTTATAGGTCCCGTGTGTCCTGGTATTGCACCTGTCTATCTCTTACTTTCCCACACCCACCTCAGTGGTCTAAATCATATTCACATTAAAGCTGGTCTCTCTCCTCTTACCAGAGGTCAGGCTGCATTTCTCCCAACGTGTTTGCCTTTAGCTTCCCTCTTAACAGCTCTTAACTGACTGTGAATTGCGATCCAAGTTACAACCAGTTTCCTGGCTCCACACTGATTCTTGGTGTGGTCACTCACACAGCTAATAGAATGAGGACGGCTTTGGGGTTTGGAGGTATGAAGGTGCACATTTGTCTTCTTTTCATAGCAGGGAGATTTGATTATATGATCTTTACCAACTTGATTTCTTTCTGTAGCACCAGTGAACAAGCTAGGCAAGTGCAGAGGGCTTCTTTGGGTTTTGCTTCCTGTGCTAATCTTCTATCTAAATTTATTTATGTGGAGGGAAGGCGTGTGTGTGTGTGTGTGTGTGTGTGTGTGTGTGTGTGTGTGTGTGTGTGTGTGTGTGTGTGTGTGTGTGTGTGTATGTGTGAGCGTGCTGGTCCTCATTCTGGAATTCAGGGTTTGGGCACTATCTCTTGGGCTGTTTTTTTTTTTTTTTTTTTTTTTTTTGTTGTTGTTGTTTTTGCTAAAGAATAGGCTCAAACACTTGAGTCATCTCCACTTCCACATTTTAGTGGTTGGGAGTTAGGAGTCACAAGGATTTTCCTGCAGGGATTGATCTTGAACTACAATCCTCAGATCTCAGCCTCCTGACTAGACAGGATTATAGCTGTGAACTACTAGTACCCTGCTTAAATCTATTTTTTAAAGAATACCCACTGGTATACCTGTGGATCTTCTTGACTTTCCTTTTCTCTTTTGCTTGCAGCCCCACTGGGAGGTATTTTCTCCTTTCCTACCATCTTGTATACTCCTCCATGGTAGGGCTCATTATTTGCTCTATAAACCTAAAGTGCAATATATCTAGATTTTCTCTTAGGGCTACAACTGGTCAATTGGTCTACTGTTCACTTTTGCCTTGTTTACCATACCACTCACTTCTCCCTGCAGCCAGGCACTTGAGGTTTTGTTTCTGGTTTGTGAAGTTGAAGGGATGTGTTGGATGTGTCTTATTCACTGTCTTCCTCTTTCAATAACAGTTATTCAACTCAAAGAGAACTTAAAAAATAGGTAAAAATGACTTAATAGAATACATCTTGGAATATAGTGCTAAATTGGAATTCTCTTGGGTTGACCCTTTAATCCAAGAACTGAAAAGGCACTGAAAATGTACAAATGCATGACGGAGAGATTAGATGATAGGCCAGTAAACAAGGCTATTCTACTCACTCACCTTTTGTAGGTAGAATATATTAGTTATAAGCCTTCCACCAATTTACTATGGAATTCTGAATCTTCTACTCTTGGATTAAGAATCCACTGATTAGTACTCCCTTTATGGACAGACATAGTGAACATTGCTTCATGTTCCTTTTGGCCATTTTCCCTTCTTCTGAGAAGTCTCTCTTAAATTTAAGTCATTAGCTCATTTACTAATTGGCTTGTTATTTCTTTGAGGGTATATTTTCACTAATATTAAGAAAACCAACAATAACAAATGTCAGTGTGTATGAGGCCAAAAGGAAATTCTATTATACTCTTGGTGGGAATATAAGCTTGTTCAACTACTCTGGAAAGTATTATGGAGGTTCCTCAAAACACTAAACACAGAGCTACTCTATGAAACAGTAATTCCACTCCTAGGCATTTGTCCAATGGAGTACAAGCATGGCCATGCTTAAAGCTACCAGCACAACCATATTCATTGCAGAATTTTTTTTTTACCATAGATAAGATATGGAATCAGTCCAGATGCCCCTCAATGAGCAAATGGGTCAAGAAAATGTAGTATATATTTACAATGAAATTCTACAGATCCATCCGAAAGAATGATATTGTATCATTCATAAGGAAATGGAAAGACTTGTAAAATATATCATCATATATAATAATTTAATATAATAATAAGGCAGACCCAGAGAAACATAGGTTGCATGGTTTCCCTCATTTACAGTAGCTAAAATGTGCCAATAAATCTACAAGTATATACACTGGGTCACAAGAGAAAGGTTACAAATGAATTAACTGAAATGTAACAGATTCTATAGAGAATACAAGTAGTATAATTCTTACTTTGGCTGGGGGGGGGAGTGAGGGAGTGGGGGAGTGGGGGGATGGGAGATGGGAAGGGATGGGAAGGGATGGGAAGGGGAAACAAAGGAGGAGGCTACAATGCTTGATAAGAAATGTACTCATTATCTTGCCCATGTAATTGTAACCCCTCTATATGGTATTTTCACAATAAAAAAAAAGAAAAAAATGATTAGGTGAAAGCCCAACAAAATAAGTACAAGGAAATGGGTACTTGTAAGAGGGGAGTGTAGGGTCATGGAGAGATGTATAAAATAAGGTAAAGGAAATGGGGTAGGGAGGAGAATGTAGGCAAGAGTTCATTGTGTATACACAGAATTGAGAAATGTTAGGAAAGGGTTTCATCAAAACGGGGGGAGGGGGTGAAGATATTGAAGTGGTACTCAGATCAAGATGCATTATATACATAAACTGCTGTTAAATTGCAAAAATATTTAATATTAAAATTAAGATAAGTAAGCAAAAAATTGGGGTGAAAATGATGGTTGAGAATGTTGAAAAGGACAACATTAATAAAGATGCATTGTATTTATAAACCGCGTCAGTGAATTGTAACTCCTTTGTACTACTACTTAAAGATAATAACGTAGTCAAAAAAAGAAGAATCACCATGATTCTCAATTTTTAATTATTTTTTATTTTAAAAAATCTATGTTTAAATCAATTACTCAGGTAAGTCTAGTGTGGTCAATAACAATTCAGAAAAATTAATAAATATGAATACATTCCCATAATAGGTTAAGCAATAACTGCAAGCACATAATTTGGCAATATAACTCATACCTGGTGCTCATTTCATTAGTTTTACTTAACCAAATACTTGAACAAAGATACAGTACATTGTAATTTATACAATGCCTCTCTCATACTTTCCTTCCTCTCTTAGACAAAATGACCATTAGTGCAAGAAAAAAGACTCCATCAGGGCCAAGTCCAAGGAAAAAAATATTGACTATCATGATCTGAAAAATGGCAAGGACATTGAACAATTGAAGACATTGTCAGTGGTGCTCTATGGCCTCTTTGCCTTTGTCAATCATCAAGTACTTTTAAAACTACTTTCTACTTTGGTATTAGCATAAGAAGAATTTGAGGTGAAGGACTTTGTTCATTTCCAATTTGTTAGCTGGGAATTCACGATGAAGCAGCTTGATGCTTTAGTAGAGTCTCAGAAGTTTGTCAGCACTAACTGAACACTGAGAAATGGTACTAAAATGTTTTAAATTAATTTTGTCCCAATCTTGCTTTATTTATAGACCAATTAAATATCCTTAAGTAATTACAAATAATAGTACTTCTATAAAACTGCTTATTCAATTATGCCACTTCTGTTGTGTTTGTTTTGAAGATAGAGTCCCATTGTATAGCCTATGCTAGCTTTGAATTCATGATCCTTCAGCCTCTGCATCTCTGGTGCTGGGATTACAGGTGCACACCACCACAACAGACACAACAAATCGTTTTTAGTAAGAGAATCTAAAGGTTTCAATATTCTCACTTTTTAAAGATAAGACAAGTGAGGGCAAGGAATTTCAGTAGTTTATTTTTATTTTTATTGAAATTATATTTTAAATTAAATGTATATTTTTATTGTAAAGATACTGTACAGAGGGGTTACAGTTACATGAGTAAGGTAATGAGTACATTTCCTATTGAGCATTGTTACCCCCCTTTTGTTTTTCCCCTACCATCCCTTCCCTCCCCATCTTCCCAACTCCTCCTCTCCTCCCCCAAAATTGTAAAGTTCATTTTCAGCATAGTGTCTTGTACATCTCATTATTACAATGAGATGTATCCTTATTTCAGCATTTGGTTATTTCCCTTCCCCTCCCCAAATTAGAAAAATGTATATAGAGATGCAGGGTACTGGACTCAAATACAGTGACAACAGGGGTTATACCATGGGGGAAGAAGAGCACACACACAAAAAACAAAAAAACACATAGTACCTTATAAGTACATTAAAAACAGAGGCAAGAAAGATAAAACCTCTTGTGTCCCTATCTTAGCATCATCTTATATTCAGTAATTTTTATGAAGACCTAATTTTAGTTACTTCAAATCAAAAGCTAGAATTCAGGGACTCCTGGGTGTCAGGACTGTTCTTTTTCAAGTGATGGTAGAACTGAGACTCAAGTACAACTAATGAGGTTTAGATCCCATTCCATTATCCCTTAACTACCAGCATCCATCGTCTTTCTGAAGATAGCTGACCTCTCTCTGATCCTTTCACCCCAGAGATCCTTTCACCCTGCTGAAAACTACTTCCTTTTTATATTGCACTCATTTATCCCTTTGATGTGAAAAAGCATGCAAATTCAACATCTACCAAGAAACAAATAATGAACCAGAAATGTTGACATTAGGAATTATTAATGATATATGTATGTATCTATGTATGTGTGTATCTATATTACTAGTGTAGATACTTAAAATTATACACACACATCACTTCTAAATATTTTTTCTATCACTAATCTGAAATTAGTTTTATTTTTATTTTTTATTACTTTTTTAAGTAGTTGTGCAAAGGAGTACTTTCGTTTTGATCGTGGAGAGATGGTCAGCATGATTGTGGAGAAGTTCAGCATGATTGTTTACAAAAGCCATCAAAGTCAAAACTTCCAGATTTAAAGGGATTTTTTGTTAAAATTAAATTATTGGATGGTCTAAACGAGAACTTATAAAAGTGCATGAAGGTGTTTCATAAGTGGATGACACATGCTATTACAACAAATGTAAAACTGTAATGTTTTGCATCTCTCATCTGCATTGGCACAGATGAGTCTAATATAGGAAGGGAGGTGATTGACATATGAGAATAAGATTTTTGCTTTTAAGTGGAATAGCTTTTTTCCCTTTCACAAAGAATATAGATTAATTTTTCATTAAGTACATACAGAGATATCTTGCAATGATCTTTTAGAAAGCCCCACAGACATAGGATAATTTGCCTCCACTTCATCATCAAATGAAAATGAGATACTAGTTTGAGGACCAAGAAAGAGAGAAGACAGCTGAATTATTCACATTTGAAGGCTTCCATTTCAAATGTTTTGCAAGCTCATTTGCAGCTGGGTTGCAGCAGGCTCCATCCACGTCTGTCTGATGAAACTCATGCTGAAAATCTCAGTTGGAAGTTCAGGGAATCAGAGCTATTCATCAACCTCGTCATAATTATTTAATAAGCAACATTAAATGTTCAGTCAAGTCTTTAACTCATCAGTTCAGTTATCACAGTTTAGTGCCTATGAACATCATTTACAAGGTTTCCTGCTGAACGATAGAGGATACAAATAAACCCTATAAATTAAGCCAACCCTCAAAATCACCTTCTGACTGCCTGTCCCCTGGTTCACCTTTGCAATGTTTCAAAAGGGTTCTTCAAATGGCCACCCTCTTCAGAAAGGACGATAAGGAACACATTCAGCTGGCAATTAGTTTCTGTGTGTATATACATGGGTGCACATGTGTGCATACACATTTGCTTATGCATATGTGTGCATTATTGGATTAGAAAGGACATACACTTTTATAAGTCTTTGAGTGGATTTGCTTTTCTCAGTCTGTCTAGCTGGTACTTGTATGTCCATCTCTAAGAACGAAGCATTTGGCTCTTCCTTCTTTTTGTCACGATCATCAGGACACAGAATCTGATGGTTTGAATAAATGATGATTGAAGAATCTTGGAGTCTAGGTCTTACTTGTTCTTTGCTCATCTTGCAAACCTTGGCTCTCTTACTTACAAGTAAAAAAACTAAATAAGCTTTTAAATAGAATATCCATGTACATCCTTTTAATAAATAATTTCAAATCTTACAGTTTCTTTGTTCTACCTCAAATGAAAATATATACTAATACCATGGATTGATATATACATTAAACATATACAAATATGTACATAGTCATACATGCTATATATTCTCTCTATGATTGATGTAAAGCAGAGGAACTTTAAGATATAAATACTTTAACACTACACCTGTTAAAATAATCAATTCAGGGGAAGGTACTCTATCCAATGCACTTGACATGCTCTTTCTATATGTGACCCTTGCACATTTAAATAAAACACTTATATTTCATAAACAAGACTAGAATTGGAGGCTATATTGTATTGACTATGTGCTTTTGGAGTTGCTGTACAAACCATTTTAAGGCCTTATAAAATGTTTCATGTTTTCCTTTATTTTTCTGTGCACATACTTACTGGATCCCTTGAGATTTCCTTTAATTTTCTCCACAGAACCAGATCCCACCCCTTTATAGGATCCACTGCATAACAGGGTTCCTCCTCCTGAGCAGTACTCTCTTGTTTATCTGTCTACACTTCTGGGCATCTTGTAGAATGGTTTCAGATCTCCTAGTTATTGATTTCCCTCAACAATTCAAATCTGGCCCAATCCACACCCCAGTTTTCTGACATTAAAACACTACCTTTCTTTTCTTCCTTGTAGATATCACAGTATCAAGCTTGGACCAGTGTTAGTACAACCATTAATTGTCTGCCTTACTAGTCCACTATAAGTGCCACACAGTCAGAGAATAAGAATGCTTGGCTTGCTGCTATCTCACTGCAGCCTTCACAGATCATGGTGTGTATAAATCTGTCAAGATTTACAAAAAGCATGGCATGAAATGCCTCTTATTTCGAAAGTTAGTGGATTTCTGAAGTGGTAGGGCCAATATCTTCATTAGAGATCCATGTGAAGATGCCATATCGAAGTAGCAACTGAAGTCTACTGTAAGGGGACTGAAAGACAAATATAGTGGGTGAGGCATGCAGGTGAGGAGCCCTAACAGAGTTAAGTTCTTAGCATAATGTTTGGAGATGACACTGCTGTTGCTGTTGTTGGTGGATTTGAACTCTGAGCTTAGGCGCTGTCCCTGGCTCTTCAGCTCAAGGTGAGTGCTCTATTGCTTGAGCCACAACGCCACTTCTGGTTTTCTGGTGGGTTATTGGAGATAAGAGTTTCACAGACTTTCTTGCCTGGGTTGGCTTTGAGCCTCGATCCTCAGATCTCAGCCTCCTGAGTTGCTAGTATTACAGGCATGAGCCACCAGCACCCAGCTCATGATGACACTTTTTAAGTAGTAGACTATTTGAGAAATAACACCAGAATAGTAACATAGTTTCAGTTGTCAGAAATCTATTTTAATCTATTTTGGTCACAGGCGTCATATATAAAACCAAGAATACAAAATCAAAGCTGTAAGGTGATGTGGGTATGTGTGAGTGAATTCTTGCAAATTTCTCCCCCCTACCCCGATTTGATAACCTCTGACAACAGCGATCAACAGCGATGAACCAAAGCCAGCCCATAGAACTTTCTAAACCATGAGGAGAGACTGACATTTGGCAGCATTTGTGTAATGGGAGAGAAACTGCAATTTAAAAAATGTTATCTGTCAGTAGTTATATAAAGGAGTTTCCATTAAACAAAGCAGTTTATGAATACAATTTAAAAAATCAGTGTCATCCTTTCAATGTTTTCACTCATCATTTCCCTGAACATTCCTTTCCTCTTCTTAATCTTGTAGGATATACGTTAGATTATTGAGTGCATTCAAAAATTTCAATTTTTAATCATTTGGGTGAGACAGTGGGTAACTGACTCTGAAGAAGAGACTGTTGTTATTTAGTGCAGTTTGTGGGTGGTCTGTCTGCTTGGCACTCTCCTTCAGGATGGAACTCTGGAAACAAGCCAAAGGAAAGATTTGCTTTGGTTATCCTCTTTTCAGAGGGAGTTGGAGTGTGGGCTCCTAATCCTGGAACCAGCATCACGGAGGGTCAGAACTCTGTTCTTTTCTCTTAAGATTAAACAACAAAAAAAACACCCTAGAAAGCTCGTATCAGCATGCATTACTGAATACACAGATGCTGATGGAGAGGAATCTGTTGCAGAATGAAAAACCCTTCAGGCCAAACTATTTCCTCTTCTATGCAATCTGTTGTGTTTTACTTTGGAACTTTGGGAATTCCAACAGGATCTGATTCTTCTCTCAATACCTTAGGGAAGGGGAGGATATGAAACTCTCATCAGCTGGTGGATTTGTTGCTTCTAGCTGAAGGTAGGGCCCTGTGGGTACAGGACACAGAAAATAGGTGGCAGCAATGCTCAGATGAGGGAAGTCTTGTCATCCGGGGTAGTTTTCAAGAAGCCTCTGGAGAGATCCTGTGATCTCCAGGCTTTGGCTTTGCCTGTATCACTGTCCTGAGATCCCCTTATTGAGTAAGGCTGTTTCTTATTTCTGTGCTCCTGCTCCTCTCCATCCTCCTCCTCTCTAAAGTGCTGTGGCCAGTATTTCAGAGCCGTGATCTGAAGCAGATGCATCCATCAGGAAGCAGCCCTTTCCTTTCTTTGCCCTCTCTGTCCTCTTGGCTCCCCTTCTTTCTGCTCCATTTAGAAATGTCGACAAGGCATTGTGTGCTGCTGACTAGTTTTTTTTTTTTTTTTAAGTTTGGTTATTAAGTGGCTCTTCTGTTGTTGTTTTCCACAGCACTGGATTTTAATAGCTGCTGAACAGCAAATAACGGAGAAAGCATACAACTAGAAAAAGAGAACGTGGAAAGCACTATTTCCCAAATGATGACGCCTGAGCTGGCAGAGCAGGGAACAGGGGGGTGGCTGAAGTTGCAAGAGAGGTAACTGTTGCAACTCTTGAGGTTGGAATTCCATTCATTGCAAGGGGGAGTTAGGGATTTTATGAGACTGCTATTTTTAATGGAGACAACAAAACAGAAAGGCACTAATAGTACCAGCTTGTTACATGTTTGAGGTATTCCTTGGGCTTAGTTGAAAGAAGTCTTTAAGTGAAGACGTGTCAAAATAGGGCGAAGTATGTGAGGTACAGCCTGAAGGTGTTTGAGCTCAGGGCAGAGGTGATGACAATTGTTTATAAAGATGATGATGAAGGAATTACCTTACATTCCACACATGCCCCCCTTTGACTGTGGCTCAAGACAAATGAGTAAATAGGGGGAGTGAAAATGAGCCCTAACTACTTTAAGAAGCAATCTTCTAATCAGCCTTCTCTTCCAAAACTTCATGTTAAGGACTACAAATAATAAATAATTTCCCAATTTCATAGTCTCATCATAAGGGTGCATTTCAGAGGAGAAGAGCTTGTAATGCACACATCTGATCAGAAGGGAGTAATTAGGATGTCAAGCAAAACTATGCACACATGCAGCAAGCTTGCTGACTGTGTTCCCTCAGTTGTGGAGATGGGCAGTTTTCTTGACTCTGCCATAGGACAGATGACAGCCTCCTGAGCTCAGTCAAGTAGTCTTGCACCATTTAAAATTGTTCCAAGGCTGGAAATGTCTAGGCTCAGTTATCATCCCCAGGTTAAGGACAACAGTGAAGCATTTTTACAGTTTTCACAGGTATTTTAGGAGGCTGTGGTCACCACAGTAACTCTGGGTACTGCATGCATGTCTTATCCTCCAATGTCTCTTTGCAAAAAGGGATCCTTGAATGCTCTGAGATTGGACAAGTTGTCTTAATGATGCATCAGGTGTCCACAGCAATCAGAGAAAGAGACAAAAATTTACCAGTCCTCATATGTATGAAAATTCGACTGCTGTAGGATTTTGGATTGTGTGGGAATGTCTCCAAGGCTGGCTAATTAAACCCATCATTATCTTAGAATATGTGACAGAAATGAAGATCTTTGTGGCTAGCAGGTAATCCAGATTTTAATGGAGGCATGACAGTGGAAAGTAGAAACTGGGATTCGTTATTGAGGTGCTAGAAACTACCCTAAATTCTCATTAAATTCTCATAATTACAAAAGACAGAAATCAAAACTCCCATTTTCTTATAAAGGAAACTGAATCCAGAGACTGAAAAACTTAGATTGCAGTCTAAAATAGTCATACCAGGACCAAAATGCATAACATCCTAACCTGAAATGCTGTATTATTCATAACAAGTTTTAGTCTTTCCTCAAATGAAAGAATAGTCTCCACTCTCATTTTGGTTTTACAACCAGACCAACACATTTTGGCAGAATTTTACACAATAAAATAAGTTAACAAAATGTTAACTTATTTCCTTTGAATATTTTTCTGCAATTTTAGTTAGCTGTATTTCCATTAATCTATTTTAAGTTTTCCTGGAGGCAAGAGTGAGGGTTAATAGTGAGGGAAATCCCTCAGTTAGCATTAATTTACGCAAAAATTTCAATTTTTAGATGGCTAGAAAATTGAATTAAATTGAAAAAGGTCATAAGAGTTTATCAGTTAAAGTCATCAAGACAGCAGTAAAGAAAGTAGTTAGGAGACTGATTTTTATATTAGCTGGCAAGCCAAACAGGTCACTGTATTAAAATTCCAAGAAAGCCTGCATTGCATTGCTGCTCAATGTGACAATTAAAAGCAATCTGTAATTTCTTCCACTACCCATTACATTGATGGGCCAAGGTAGTCACTGTAAATGAAAGCTACAGGAGCTATTAATGCTGCATAGTGCAGCAGGCATGTGGTGGGGCCATGTGGTTTGTTTCATTACAACTTATTAGTCTGTATGATTTTCCTCTCCCTGGTGGCCAAGACTTAACTTTCAGCTGTCAGCGCGGGCCTAACACACTTACACAACGTTGTTTATCATTGATGCATAATTAGCAATTATGCTTGATTTTTCCTATTTCATACATTGATAGGCCATCTGATAATTCACATCTGAAGAGTATGATGCATAGACTTATTTTACTTGGAAGTTTAGAGTTCTATGTGCATTTATTTTTTATCATAAGCAAGCACCTGGATATACATACTAAAAGCTACCTTGTGAATTGTCCATGGGATTAACTTGGCCTCTGAACTCAGAGACCACCTGTGTCCTTTTCAGCTTGATGGCAGGTAGAAGCTGTCATAGTCTCTCCTCATGTTTTAGCATGCTATTTTTTTTTTTTTTGGTTGGTTGTAGGGCTTGAACTCTAGGCCTCGGTGCTGTCCCTGAGCTCTTCAGCTCAAGGCTAGTGCTTTACCACTTGAACCACAGTGCCACTTCTGGCCTTTTCTGTATATGTGATGCTGAGGAATCAAACCCAGTGCCTCATACATGTGAGGCAAGCACTCTACCGGTGAGCCACCTTCCCAGTCCCAGCATGCCTGTTCTAAGAAGATAGGTTTCCCTGACTTATCTCAAAAGGTTCTTCAAAGAAACTGATAGAACTGGAATCCAATTATTGAAAAAAATCAACGGGAGTCATTATACTGGCATCTAATCTCATATATCCAGGACTCTAATCTTGTAACAAATATGTAACATTGAGCGGATGGTATTTTAGATGGCAGCTGAAACTAACTCATATGGATAGCAAACTATAGATCCAAGCATGAAAATGCAAAAACAAGCAAGCAAATACAATTAGGTATATTATATGTAAACTGTAGAATATCAAATATGAAGAATGAGCTTTGAAGGAAGTCAAGGTAGATAAGCATTTGCCTGTTGAGGAATGAAAAATAAAATTGTATATATGTTCTTCCCAGAAATCACACAAATGAAAAAGAGTAGAATGAAATATTTTAGACTTTTAAGAAAAGAAATAAAAACCTAGAGTTCTAAACCATGGAAACTTATCTTTCAAAAGTGAAGGAGAAAGAAAGTGTTTTGTAGATAAGAACTGAGAAATTTTTCTACTAGTAGAACTCATTTGAAAGAAATGATGAATACATCATACAAAAAGAAAAATAAACACTTTTTGTAATGAAAAGACATGGCTGGAGAAGGAACGAAGGTGGAATAAAAACTTTATTTTTTCTCATTCTTAGATGACTGAATAGAAAAAATTGTTCAAAATAATAACAGAAAATGGAAATAATATATTTAAATACATATCCATATTGTATAGAAGAGATAATAATCATAATCATAATCATAATAAGCAATGGAAGAAACATTAGGATTCATTTCTGATCAGTTATATAAAGTATTTATTTGAGAGGTATTATACCTTTATTTGAATTAGCTGTAAAAATATATTTCTAATTCTCCTGAATAATCACTAGAAAAGAATATTATATATGTATATATAACTAGTAAATTAAACAGAAAATTCAGTTATATAAAATGATTAATTAATACCAGTCAAAATGACAAAGTGACAAAAAGAATACAAGGAACAAGAATGGACAACAAATACAAATGGTAACAAAGATGGGGATTCAATCAGATCAATAATTAATTTAAATGTCAGTAGAAGATTAAATTAAAATTAAATACAAATTAAAAGAGAAATTCAGAGTGGAGAACAGAGCAGACAAACAACAGGTTGTCTAAAAGAAGGCCACTTTAAATGCAAATGTGTAAAAGTTTATAAATAAATGAATAAAATAAAATTTTAAAAATTGAATGTTAGTGTAGTCTCAGGCTTACATGAAAAGTTGACAAAGGCAGGAAACAATCTGGGGCATAAAACACATGCTAACAAATTTGAAAGAATAGAAATCAGACAATATCTGAGCTGAGCCAGAGATGGAGTGAAACTTGAAATGACAGAGAGACAATTAGAAAATTCCAAGATAGTTTCAAATTAGGAACACTCTACTAAATAATGCATGAGTCAAAGGAGGAATATTGAGAAAAATTAAAAATACTATAAAGTAAATAAAAATTAAACAATTGGTTAAAAATTTGTGAAATGCAGTAAAAGCAGCATTTAGAGGACAATTTATAGCTTAAAAATGCATATATTAGCAGAAAAAAATCTAAAACCAATGATCTAAACTTATTCCTTCAAAAACTAAAGAAAGAAGTAAATAATTCCAAGCTGAGTAAAAACAAACAAACAAACAATTAAATCAAAGGTAGTCCTAGAAGAGGATCACCATAGCTCAACAGCTATGTACATATGAACATATAAGATGATCCTAAATGAGATGAACTCCAAGATATGGAAACAAGTGGTTTTTCTTTGTTGTTGTTATTTTTAATGTATTAGTGAAGTTATGTCTTTGTTCTTTTTTTTCTTTTTTATTTCATATGATATGTTGTCACTCTATTTGATTTTGGTACCCTGTGTATTATATATATGTTTATCTGAATTAGGGAAGGGAAGGTGAACAACAAATTGGTGAGACAAAGGAAAAAGGGTGAACCAATACAACAGTGATACTCACAAGATAATATGTTGGAAATTAACTTTACAACTTGGGGGGGTTGGCATTGGCAGGGAGGGAAAGTAGGAAAAAAATGAGAGGGGGATAGCAATGTTTGACAAGAAATGTACTCACTACCTTAAGTATGTAATTATAACCCCTTGGTACATTACCTCGACAAAATTAAATTAAAAAAATTAGAACAAGTCAGGTGATGGTGGTTCATGCCTGTAATCCTAGCTACTCAGGAGGCTGAGATCTGAGGATCATGATTCAAAGCCAGCCCAGGCAAGAAGGTCAGGGAGACTCTTATCTCCAATAAAATCCACTCAGAAAACCGGAAGTGGCTCTGTGGCTCAAGTAGTAGAGTACTAGCCTTGAGCAGAAGAGCTGAGGGACAGTGCCCAGGACCAGAGTTCAAGCCCCATGCCTAACAACAACAACAAAAAGAATGTTATAACTTCATGGAAGGAGGGAAGAGTAGGGGAAGGGAAGGGATAGTGGGAGAACAACAATGGAGTGGGTAACAATGTTCAATGAGAAATGTACTTTACTCATGTAAATGTAACCCCTCTGTACAGCATCTTTACAATAAAATAAACCAAAATAAAATTAGAACAGAAATAAATGAAAGTCAACCAGAAAATGAGCAAACCAAATTTGATTTTTAGAAGAGTAAATCCAATCAGCCTCTAACCAAACTAAACATGAAAAAAGGGAGTAAGTTTTATTAATATCAGAAATGGACTTTGAAAGAAAAACTACTATTTACATTAGCATTGACACTACATTGAAATGTTTAGGTACAAATATAACAAAACACAAAGTCATGAGAAAAACTACAGAGTTCTAAAAAACTAAATCAAAGAACTAAATAAATGATTAGAGAGGTGGAAAATGTAAAAATGTCAGTTCTATGTGAAAATTCAACAAAATCTCAGTAACATTTGTAGAAATTGTTTTGTGGATATACAGGGAGAAAAAAAAAAGACTCAAAGAGTAGCCAAAGCAATTTTAAAGCAGATGAATCAAGTTGTGTGGTTCAAATGACCTAACTTTAAGATTTATTATGAACATACAATAATCAGGACAGTGTGGTATTAGAAAACATAGACAAACATATCAATGGATTAGATTAGAGTGCCTAGAATCAGACCTACATACATGTCATCGATTGATCTTTGATAGAGAAGCAAAGGCAATATGGTGGAGCCAAGATCATGTTTGCAGTTGAATGTCAATAAGAAAAGTAAGTGTGTATCCCATAATAAAAACATATGCATGTGAAATAGTGAAGAAGTACATCACGACTCACTACTGTGCTAATGGTGCTTAAGAAGAGCGTAATCAAAATTGTAATAGAAAAACATTTCTGGTATATTTATAATTAGTTCCTAAATGGGACTGAAAATATCAAACAGACATCGCTGTATGGCTATAAAGAAGGATATCAGATGGGTGCTTGTAGCACACAGGTGCCATGCTAGTGATTGGGAGGCTTGAAAATAGAAAGATCATGGTTCGAGGCCAGCATGGAATAAAATGCCTGTGGAACCTCTTCTAAGTAATTGCTGGGGACATGCCTATTACATAAAGCGATATGGGAAGCTAAGAATGGGAAGATTGTGGTCCTAAACCAGCAGATAAGCCTACACAGAGGAAGGATAAATTCAGAGTCACATCTTTGATCCAGCCTAAAGTTGGCTGGTTGCTGCACAAGCATCTGGCTAGGCTGGAAATGAGATTGTATCCTAAAAATAACCAGTGAAAAACAGAGTCTGAGGCATGGCTCAGACAACAGCACCAACCGAGCAAGTGTGATATAGCAAGAGAGCCCTGAATTTGGAAAATGCTCAGTTTCTTGAACTGAGTGGTATTTTCACTTTGAGACAATGGATTGAGTCTTTCATATATGAATTGTGGGTATGTTTCTTCATACATTGTACTTCAAGGCAAAAGTTGAACAAATAAAGCAAAGAAAATGTTTCTAAGTTACTGGCTCAATCAGTATTGACCAACTAAAGGAATGATCAAATTTCCTATTATATCACAGTCATCATCAATATCATTAAAATATTATTAATCTGAGGAATATCAGAGTCTCATTACAAAAATAAAGAATTACAGATCAGATTTTCTGTTCTTTGGTAATAGAGTCAGGGAAAATCCAGTGTCTCACACCTAATCCTAGTTACTCTAGAGGCTGAGATCTGAAGATCACTATTCTAAGCCAGCCAAGGCAGGGAAGTCCTTGAGACTCTTATCTGCAGTCAAGCACCAAAAAAACTGAAAGTGGTAGATTGTTAGCCTTGAGCACAAAAGCTCAGGAACAGCATCTAGGCCCTGAGTTTAAGCCCCAGGACCAACACACACACACACACACACACACACACACACACACACACACACACACACACACACACACACACACACACACACACACACTACTTAACTATTACTACCTCCAAATTCCTACTATGGCTTGATGTTCTACATGGTACAGGGTGATGAAACGCAGAATAAACTTCCATATCTCTTTCTCTATTTACTACCTCTTCTAAAACAGTAATGACCTCTTTGCAGTTCTGCAAATGTTCTTTGATTTTCCTTCTGCCTGAAATGCATGCACTTTATTCAGATGTCTAAATTCCGGGTTCTTTCATTTCACTTAGATTTCTGTTCCTACACCATCTCAAAGTAGCTTCTTTAGGCTG
The DNA here is from genome assembly GCF_024711535.1 of Dipodomys merriami. Classification (NCBI taxonomy): domain Eukaryota; kingdom Metazoa; phylum Chordata; class Mammalia; order Rodentia; family Heteromyidae; genus Dipodomys; species Dipodomys merriami. The sequence goes on from NW_027203381.1 coordinate 22,309,718, forward strand.
CCTTAGTCAAAGTATCACTTTTCTTTTGTTTCTGTTTTCTCAGCTAAGTATATTTTAAATCCTAACACAACCTCATGCCATCTTATTATGTATCCATTTGACATGTTCTATTATTTCCCTCTAATGTAAAATTTCTAAGAAGAACCTCATCCTATTTATTCAGTGCTAAATCTTGGGTACCCAGAAGAGTTTTCAGTACATCGTTGGCACTCAATAATTGTTGAAGTATGTATGAATAAATGATCTGTGCTGACAGGCCAATGATACATTCACATTGACAAACTGTGGTTGTTGATAATTTATTGGATTACCATCACCAAAATCTGGACAACATAGTGACTGATCCATATTTGGTTTACTCGGTCCATCTGAAACCCCCAAAGCTAGACCTGGCCATTCTCATCCTTTATTCTACTGTGCATATTATACTGAATTGCTCAGCCCCTGGCGGAGAAACATTAAGCAAACAGAGCCCAGGGTTAGTATGCTGTTAAAGTCAGAAGTGCATCATTCATTATGTGAATAAAATACATAGAGAATAAAATAGCCACAGAGTAATGGGAGTTTTATTTTCTCTATTCCATCTCACTCCCTCTCTATTTTACTTACGGTATGAAATGATGCTCCCGCCGCTGGCTGATAAATGTTGATTAATCTGATGGAGAGTTGGATTTGTTAGCAGGCAAAAGCAATGTAAATAAATCGAGCAGGTGAACTGGAGTTCACAGTGTCATTTCTGAGATTAAAGAGCCTGTCTAACCTCCAAGCTCACTTATTACAATCAGGATGCATGCTCTTCTTGTAAACAGACCCAAGTCAGCCAGCCCCCTCAGCAGCTCCACAGGCCTGCTTTTGTGTTGTCAGCTGATGGTACCTTCAGCAAGTTTCATCTCCTGGGAATTACTGATAATGCCGATTTTTGATTCTCCTCTGGGAGTTAGATGATGGGGTGTACAAGGGCTGGAGGGTGCTTTTAGGTCAGGGTTTCTTTTTAGAAACCGTGAAGTCAGCCAGTCAAGAATTGCTTAGGACTTAAAAATCCTCAAAGCATGGGATAAAATGCTTTCTGATTCATGCCAATACAGCCAACAATGAAAACAGCAATGATAATTAACACTTACATACAATTTCATTGTTTATAAAACACTTTGTGGAGCATAAAATTGCTGGGTTCTCGAGAAACTTCTGGATGTAAGTGTTAGTGTGGTATCCAGGTCATACAGATGTCATCTGTGTTCACTTTCTGGGGAAATGGATTTATCATAGCTTTTGTAAGTGGATGGATCTTCTATGTTCAACATAGGGTTCTTCAGAATGTATTCCTGAGCAGACTGTTTTCTGGGAATTTGGAGCACTGGATACTGGCTCTGCTCAAACATCACCCCTCCTCAAATCTTTGTTTTTGCCATTGCTTCTTCCCCCCAAACATCTTTTTAGTCTTGCACTTTTTTGACCTTCATTGCCAATTAAGTCAACTCTTTTATGATCACATTCGAAGCTATTTGCATTACACACTGTTTCTGTCCTTGGTTCAAATTGTTGATCCACAGCATTGGAGTTGGGAGTGGGGACAATGGCAGGCTTATTTCTCTATTCTAAGGGATGAATATTAGGTAGAGAAAGGGCAGAGGACTCAGGTTTTCTGATTTGCCCCCCATGCTAGGCTTAAAATCCTTGCTGTGTGAATCAGGGGAAATGTTATCAGTATCTCACTGTATCTCAATGGTCTGTTTTCCAAGGTATAGCCTTCATTTATGAATTAGGCGGAGACAAAAAGCAGCCCGATAAACTTGACCCAGCAATAAAAAGATGACAAATGTGATGTCAGCCTCCCAACTGGAAGCTGGTGGAAGAAGAGGCCCTTGGCTTCTGACTACTTTTTTTCTGAAATATTTCTGCTTCAGTAAGCTAGAGAGGAGAGATAGAATGGTCTTAGTTCCAATGCCACAGACTCCTAACTTTCTTCCTGATTTTACTAGATACTCTTGAATACATATTTCTTCATTTTCTTCTCATTTTTAAATTTTATTGTATTGTAAAGATGCTGTACAGAGGGGTTATAGTTACTTGAGTAAGGAAATGAAGACATTTCTTGTTGAGCATTGTTATCCCCTCCTTGTTGTTCTCCCATTATCCCTTCCCTCCCTCACCTCGTTCATTCCCCCACAGTTGTAAAGTTCATTTCCAAGATACTGTTTTATGGGTATCATTGTTGCAATGGGTCATGCTGTGCCCTTGTTTCAGCATTTTGTTATTCCTCTTCCCCGCCCCAAATTAGACAAATGTATACACAAGATGCAGGGTACCATATAAGATGATGCTAGGTGAAATGAACCCCAAGATATGGACATATGAAGCCTTTGCTTGTTGTTTTAGCTTTTAATGTATTGTGTGATGTTTTTTGTTTCCTTTGTATGTTGTTTCCCCTATGGTAGATCCCCTGTTGTCACTGTACTCGATTTTGATACCCTGCATCTTGTATATTTCTTCATTTTCTGTATCCTTTTAGAAACAGTTCAGGGGACAGTAAATGGCTGTTTTATATAATTTCCCCCAGATTCTCTGAGGTATGTTCATTGAACACTTCATGCTACTATGTTAGATGTCAATCTCCTCTCCTCTTTCTCGTCTATTATTACCTTTCCATCTTCATGAATCAATTTTATCAGTAGACACATTAGATTTTCTCATCTTATAAAGATATTTCAGTTCAGTTTTCCTTCCTGCCATGTTTTTCTTATTTATTCACATCACAGTTTCATAAAACATATATGTACTTTGTAGATTAATTAGCACAATCTGCTCTGAGGGAGACAGCAATCACGACAGTGATGAATAACTATGTTACTATAACAATAATGAAAGCTACTACAATATACAGGTAGAGATGCCGAGTGGACAGCTGTTTCTGGAATCCCGAGGGAAAGTTCATGCTGTAGATATAAATTTAAGAGTCATCAGAGTTAATATTTAAAGGTATGAGATTGAGTGATATCAAAGAATGACTTCCTTCCTTCCTTCCTGCCTTCCTTCTCCTCCTCCTCCTCCTCCTTCCTTCTTCCTCCCTTCTCCTTTCTTATTTCTCCTCCTTATTCTCCTCATCTTCCTCCTTCCTCTTATTCTCCTCTCTCTCTCTATTTTTTTTTTTTTTTACTGGATTTGAACTCAGGTGCAAGAAAATGCTTTCCCATTTGATCCATGATCCTAGCTCTTTGTGCTTTAGGTACCTTTTTCAGCTTTTACGTTGGGTCCTCCCACTTAGACCTTACCTGAAGAAGTATTACAGGATGTTCAACCATACCCACTGCTCAAATTTCTTTTAAATCCATTGCTATGAGGATTTTTTCCTCCCTATTTTCAACTTTTAACATTTTTAACAAGGTCTTCAGTAAGTTCATATTATTTAATGAGCCATAATTTATCTTATCTTAATTGACTTCTGTGAAGCTGTCTCTTAAATTAATTTCTAGTATGCTGTATCAGTGTTCATTTTATTCATTTTTATTAGCATACATTAACTGTAAAAAGTCATTATGACATCACCATACATGCATATAATGTAGTTTGATTATTTTCATTCCTCTGTTACTGTTTCTTAACCCCATCCCCTCTCCACCTTTCTTTCTCCATATCTGTAACATTCCCCTTTTTCTTTCATGCCTTTTTATGAATTTTGCATATGAGGAAAAACACAATATATTTATCTTTGGAAGACTGGCTTATTTCACTTAATATAGTAAAACATATCTTACTGCAAATGACCCAAAGTCATCCATTTTTAGTACTCTACTGTGTATATATACTACATTTTCCTTATCTATAGTTTGTTTATTATGAATTGGGCCATAATAAACCTGGTTATACAGATGTCTTTATAGTAAGCTAGCATTGATTCTTTGGGATACGTATCCAGAAGTGATAGGACTTGCTCATATTGTAGTTCTATTTTAATTTTTGTGCAACCTTAATGCTACTTTCCATGGTGGCTGGACTAAGCTACTAATTTACTCTAACAACATATAAAACTTCTTTTGCCTTGCATCTTGGCCAACACTCATTGTTTTTGGTTTCCTTATTTTCAGTTTTTACATTTTACACAAAGACTTCCATGGAGACACACATTTCTGGTCACTTGTAATAAAAGATAGGTCCGGATCATCTGGATCATGTGCTTCACCAGGTTAAGGTGAGGATTTTCTACTCTTTCTCATATTAAAATGACTTTATTTCATAGTATTTAAAGATCTGTCCCCATGTGTGGGAAGAGAAGACAGGACCTGAGTTTTTTGGGGAGGAAATTCCCATGTCAATACGTTCATTGTTTATAATAAGTATTGGTGAGCAAGGAAACCAATTCCGGCTGTAAAGAAGAGTAAGCCACAGGCAACAAATCTGCTGCCCCTCCCTGTGTGAAAGGGAGATTCATTAAGATGGAAGGATACACTCAGATGTACCCTTCACTGGGAGAGTGACTCTCCTGAGCCCTGGATCCTCTCATCCCCTTCTCCCACCATCAACAGTGGACCAGGGCTTGATTACCTGCATGCCATGCTTCCTCTTCATCACTGGGTTATAGAAAGCCTCCAGCAACCCATGTAACAGCTTTTCTTGCATCAACGCTCACTGGTGCTTATTCTCTCTACACTCAGTAATCTTCTACTTCATAGCAAGGATGCCATGATGTCTGTCAGCTTGAGGCATTCTGTAGTTGAAGCAGCATGGTACTTTTCTAACTGGCTTCTTTTCACAGCTTTCAGAGTCCGGGTTATTAGGGGTCTGACTACTACACTGTTTCCTTTCATCAGTGGATTGGCGAATGCATTGGTCATGGGGTCTGTTTACAGAACTTGTTGTCCTTGCTGGGGCTAGCTTTGATGGGGTGAGTATTCTTGAGCTCTTGCTCATATTTCTCCCTTCTCTGAACTCTGGCTGACATGCTTGTCATTTTCTTCATCAATTAGGGGATTCTTGTTTTTTAAGATCACAATGGCTCCATCTCATCAGAGTTTGCCCTGGAAGCCATGGGATGGCACATTGCATACCCAGTGCCTGTCCCAACTACTCTTTCACAGCCTGAAGTATAGGGACAATCATCTAAGGACCTATTAGGAACCTATAAGGATGGCCCAGAGGGGCCTGATGAAATGAAAAGATACAGGAAAGAGATTCCAACTGGGTCCTAACTCTGTATTTCACCTCATTTATGTTCAAAAGGAAGAGGCGAGAGAAAACACTTGCCTTCTCCACTACCCACAGAAATTTGACTTGACCCTGAGCAGTGGCACTGGTTCAGCTCAGGCTCCCATCAAGCCTGTCCAATACATTACTGAACACATTCATTTTTTTAACTCTTTGAGTTCTTGATATAATTTAGATATTAATCTTCTGTTGGATACCAAACATTTTTCACATCCTCTAGGCTTTCTCTTGATGCTGCTAGTTGTTTCTTTTCCATGCACAAGGTTTTTTAATTTGGTGCAGTTGTATGCATCAGTTCTTGCTGTCATTTCCTGAACTTTTAGAGTCCTTTTCAGAAAGTCATTGCCTTGAGCTCGAACTTGAAGAGATTCTTCTGTGTTTCTAACAGGTTTAAAGTTGTGGGCCTTGAATTAATGTCTTTGCTTCATTTTGAACTGCTTCTTTGTATAGGGTAAAAGATAGTATCTAGTTCACAGTCTTCTTTGGTGGTCTTTCTTCACTCCCTAACCTACTGAGTGTTCCAGGGTTCACAGACCAACACATTGATTCTTCATTCTTCCTTTTATAATCATTTATTGTTAATATTGTTCAACCTCATGCCTTTCAATAATAAAATAACTACATTTATTTATTCAAGTTTGTATATCTAGGATGGACCTATACTCTGAATATAAGATTAATATAGCCAACTACCAACTCAGTATCTTCACTGGAATGTGTGGTAAATTCCTTCAGGAGTTCTCCTCCTCCTCCTCCTCCTCCTCCTCCTCCTCCTCCTCCTCCTCCTCCTCCTCCTCCTCCTCCTCCTCCTCCTCCTCCTCTCCTCCTCCTCCTCCTCCTCCTCTTCCTCCTCCATCATCATCATCATTGTCTTTGTCCTCCTTCCTCCTTGTTCCTTTTTCTCCTCCTCCTTATTTCTCCTCCTTCTCCTGCTCCTCTTCCTCCTCATATGGTTATTTAACTTACTCCATTTTCATTGTCATCACTAGCATTGTAATTGACTAGAGGAGGATTGTAAACCTCTCAGGGAGGATTAAATAATATCATTTTGATAACTTCTTTTGATTAACCAAATGTGGAATCTATAGTTTGAGTAGGTTCTAAGCTTCAGTGTATGAATTTCTTTTATCCTTCAATTTTTTAAAAAATTTTATTCATTTTGAATATATATTTGTCTAATTAAGGGACTGGAAGGAAACAACAAAACGCAGAAACAAGGACACAGGATGACCCATTACAACAATGATACCCACAAGGTATTATATACTATGTTGGAAATGAACTTTACAACTTCGGGGGGAGGGGGAGGAGTGAGAGAGCTGGGGAAGGGAAGGGATAGTGGGAGAACAACAAAGGAGGGGGTAACAATGCTCGACAAGAAATGTGCTCATTACTTCACTCATGTAACTGTAACCTCTCTGTACAGCATCTTTGCAATAAAATAAAATTAAACAATTATTCTTAAGGTGATATTCACAGGGGCTATGGTTACATAAGTAAGGTAGTGATTTGTTGTCTAACTTGTTACCCCCTCCCTCATTATCTCCTTCTTCCTTCCCCCCTTATCCTCCCCAAGTTGTACAGATCATTTCCAATATATTGTCTTGTATCATTGTTTCATAGGTTCCCACTTTGTCCTTTGTCTCACCATTTTGTTGTTCCCCTTCCCTTCCCTAGTTCAGATAAATGTATATACAATTCTAGTTAGAGACATCTCATGAGTCATTGTGTGATGGCATGATGTATATGTGACTTGAGTGAGACATAACACTGTGTTGTTTTAAGTTCTTGACATTTTTAGAATGATTGTTACTCAGTGAGTGCACAGATACCAAAAAGAATGCTTTAATATCTTTACCTCAATTCTGAATCTTAGTTGTTCTAATCTCAGTACAGAATGATGACATTTCTCCAGTTTTGTGTGATGTATAATTTAATTATACACAGAGGTTCCATTGCAACATTTACATGCATGCATAGAATAAACTTTGATCAAATTCACTCCCTTACCCCCCCTCCTAATTGCTATTTAAAAGTTTCAGTGGTTTTCAATATGCTGGTTTATGTGTCTGTGTGTGTGTGTGTGTGTGTGTGTGTGTGTGTGTGTGTGTGTACAATATTCACCTCCCCCCTTACTATCTCCAACTTAGTTCAAGAGAAAAGCCATCAGTAGTTTGTGAATTTTTTTTTAGAAATAGCCTTTTCCAAAAACCCAAGGGGATTATTGCATAGTCAGGGTTAAATAACTTAATTATAATCTTTTACTTGTCATATAGTTTACACGCTGGCACAGGGATTGGGTGACTTTGCCTTTAGCAGTCTTCACAAATGGTAAAATAATAGGCAGGAAAACAATAAACTATAAGTTCCCTCTTTGTCACATTTGTTGCATTGTTTATCACATCTGTTGCGATTTTTTCCTGAACAGTATGATGATCAATTATTCATGACAGTGTGATAGCAGTTTCATAATAATCTCCCTCATGGATGAAATCACCCTGTTCATTGAGGCGCCTGAAAAATCTGCATCACTATAGTAATAAGTCACTCTTAAACACCCACCTGCTCTGGGCATTTCTCTTCATCTTATTTGTCCAGGCTTCCAAAAACTACTGCAGTAGAATTCTGCAATAGTCACTAATGCTTAATGAATAATGCCAGCAAATAAGATGGACATTGAGAGAGACCGAAACTAGAAATACTTGGTATTATTTTTTATTTTACAAAGAGCAGAAATGGCATTTAATTGCGTGTTACGAATAGGCAGGTCAAGGATAAGGTAGGGTTGGGGAAGAGATTAGAACTCCTCAGAAGAAGCAGTGACTACTTCAAGTTCACAATTGATAGATGTCTGACATGCCTGTGGAAATAAAGCTGATTTAAGGGAATGCAATGAGGTCTGTTGGAGTTCAAAGTAACTCTTCAGGGATTAGAAGAATCATCATCCCTGCTAAATTAAATTGAGGTTAGAAACAACCCTGCTGACAAGGAATGAGGAACAACATTGTGGTATGAGGAGCAGCTAAAGGTATTTAAAATCTTCTGCATTGTCTTTATGTTTGCTTTATTTATTTGGTAACAAAAACTTCAAGGTCCCAAAATAGAAACCTCTTTTGTCCCCCTCACTTTTAAAATTGATCTTGAGTTTCAATTTAAGATGAACTTTAAAACTTTGGTGTGCGGGAGGTGGGGGTGAAGGCAGGGGTGGGTGTGGGAAAATGGGAAGGGATGGTAGGGGAAACAAAGGAGGAGGCAACAATGCTTGATAAGAAATGCACTCATTACCTTGCCCATGTAATTGTAACCCCTCTGTATGGTATTTTCTCTCTCTCTCTCTCTCTCTCTCTCTCTCTCTCTCTCTCACACACACACACACACACACACACACACACACACACACACACACACACACACACACACAAAGGATATCTTTAAACCCAGTTTGAAAGCAATGTCAACATCTTCTCATTGCCTACATGTTAGACTTATTTTGGGGATATTTGATATTTGAGTAGTGCACTAAAGAAGGTCTAGACCTAGATAAATGTGTAATCTGTGAAGGTATTTTAGATGTGGAGTTCTTCATTTTTCTATTCCTTCTACATCTGTTCATACAATGTACCTTAAGAACTGTTGTGTTCCATGCCTAAAATCAGTGTTTCTTTTCAGATTTTTTTCCTACTAAGATATCTTGGGTGCATTTACATATTTTCAAATTTAATTTTATGTATTTCTATTAGCATATATTAATTATACTAAGGTTTATATATATAATTGGTATGGAATAATAGCAATTATAATACCAATTATACCATGGCTTCATTGTAGTATTGCAATATGTGCATTCAACATATTCTGGTCAAGAAGGTACAATGAGCCCTATCTGTTGATCTTTTTCCACAACTTCTCCTTTAAAGCAGTTTTAATGTGTTTCTTTACCCTGTTTTTTTTTTATATGATATAAAGTCTCTCAAACCTCTCTTTTTTTTTTTTTTTTTTTTAAATTGTATTTTATTTTATTTGAGAACATACTGTACAAAGGGGCTACAATTACATGGGCAGGATAATGGATACATTTCTTACCAAGCATTGCAGCCTCCTCCTTTGTTTACCCTTCACTTCCCTTCCCCGCCTCCCCCCTCCCCCCACCCAATTTTACCCCCCTCCCCCCACCCAATTATACCCCCCTCCCCCTATTCCTTCTACATCTGTTCATACAATGTACCTTAAGAACTGTTGTGTTCCATGCCTAAAATCAGTGTTTCTTTTCAGATTTTTTTCCTACTAAGATATCTTGGGTGCATTTACATATTTTCAAATTTAATTTTATGTATTTCTATTAGCATATATTAATTATACTAAGGTTTATATATATAATTGGTATGGAATAATAGCAATTATAATACCAATTATACCATGGCTTCATTGTAGTATTGCAATATGTGCATTCAACATATTCTGGTCAAGAAGGTACAATGAGCCCTATCTGTTGATCTTTTTCCACAACTTCTCCTTTAAAGCAGTTTTAATGTGTTTCTTTACCCTGTTTTTTTTTTATATGATATAAAGTCTCTCAAACCTCTCTTATTACTCCCTTCCAGTAGTTCTTCTCCACAATGCTTTAAAATTTTATACTTATATTTTCCATCTTTTGGGTCTAGGTTCAACATGTAAAAGAGAATATAGGATACTTTATCTTTCTCACCTATGAGAGTGAATCTATTAAATCTGAAGCACAATAATCTAGCCAATTTAATTAACTAAATACCGTTAAGAAAGAAGGAATAAAGGTGAGCGGAATTGCAGAAGGCTCAATGCCAGTCACTATGAAGAGAAATATGAAATAGTGGGTCAAGACTCTCTGAAAGATTACTGCTTCTATGTTTGAATATAAAGCTTTAATCTATCTATCTATCTATCTATCTATCCATCCATCCATCTATCTATATCTTGATGGTGCAGGTATTTTAATTAATAATCTTGCCCTTTATAGGTAAGACCTGCAGTATACCTCCAGTACTGTCATGGTTTGGTTTAATTTTTGGGTACAGTTTCATGTTTTTGCCAGGACTGGTAAAGACAGTGATCCTCTACCTAAAGCTGGAATTGCAAGTGAGTGCCACTAAGCTCAGTTTATTGATTAAGATAGGAGTTTTGCTAACTTTTGGACCATGATCCTCTTGATCTTCACTTCTCAGGTTGCTCAGATTACATTTGGCCATTGACCTGGGCAAATGCTATTTTTGGACATTAGTCTGGAAAAACAGGTTTCCTGAGTGGTTTTTCTAAATAGCATTCTATACTCTCAGAATTTTTTAAAAGTACATTTGAAAAGTACATTTTAGAAAAAACTTTGTAATCATGCATAAGAGCTGAGCTTTAACATGCAATATACACTTTAAAATTGAGAAAAGCGAGGGAAGGGTTGGGGAGGGGAGGGAAGGGTGAGAATGTTAAAAGGGGTGACATTGGTTAAGATAGATTGTATTTAGGCTGGGAAGGTGGCTCAGTGGTAGAGCGCTTGCTTTGCATACATGAGGCCCTGAGTTTAATTCCTCAGCACCACATAAGCAGAAAAGGCCAAAAGTGGCATTGTGGCTCAAGCGGTAGAGTGCTTGCCTTGAGCTGAAGAGCTCCGGGACAATGCCCAGTTCCAGAGTTCAGGCCTCACGACAAAAAACAAAAAAAAAAACAAGAAAAAAAGATAGATTGTATTCATAACTCTTTTGTCAATAAAATCATAAAATCCTTTGTACAAGGACTTAAAGATAATTTTAAAAAATGGATTCTATTATTCCTCTTAGGTGTAGTAAGTAGGAATTAATTTGGGTATTCTTTTTATGTTTTTTATTGTAAAAATACTGTACAGAGGGGTTATAGTTACATGAGTAAGGTAATGAGTACATTTCCTATCGAGTATTTTTACCTCCTCCTTTGTTTTCCCCCTTCCATCCCTTCCATCCCTATCTCCCCAACTCCTTCCCCCCCACAAGTTGTTAAGTTGATTTTCAATATAGCTTCTTGTACATTTCATTGTTACAATAGGTCAACTTATATCCCAATTTCAGCATTTTGTTATTTTCGTTCCCCTCCACAAATTAGAAAAATGTATATACAAGAGGCAGGGCACCTACATTACAGTGAAAACGGGTTATATCATGGCGAAAGAACATACAAGAGAAGCAAAGTAAACATAGTACATTTTAAGTACGTTAAAAACGATAGCAAGATTGACCCATTGCAACAATGAGATGTACAAGACGCTATGTCAAGAAACGAACTTTACAATTTAGGTGGGGGTGTGGGTGGGAGGGGAGGTGGAGGTGGGGGTGTAGCTGAGGAGGTGGGAGAGAAAGGAGGGTAGGGGAAAAACAAAGGAGGAGACGGCAATGCTGGATAAGAAGTGTATTCATTACCTTGCTTATGTAACTGTAACCCCTTTGTACAGTATCTTCACCATAAAAAACTAAAGTAAAAACCAACAATAGCAAGAAAGACAAAAACCATTTGTGTCCCTATCTTGGAGTTCATTTCACTTAACATCAGTTTATATGGTCATATGAGCATAACTTTTGACCTTTTCTGCTTACATATAAGTAAATCTCCAAAGTTAGGTTATTTTAGCTATGTGAGTGACAGCACCAATCCTCTTGACAGCTATGTCTTATTGAAAGCTTAAAGGGTCATTTCTAGGATTCTGTGATGCCCAGGCATATATTTGTGTGTATAATTTCAGCCTTGAGGAAAGCCACAGTAACAATGTTATAGCTTGGCTCAGCTGTCACAAGTGGTCCTCAGGATGGATCAGACTCATTCCAACATGGCTGCATTTCTCTTATTGGAATATTCATGCTGAAAAAGAAACACGACCTAAGAATTCTCTGTTCAGGTTGTCTGAGAGCAGTATAGTCAAGGCAGTTATGGTTTCTTTTGTGCCATCCTCTTGGGGTAGAAAGCAACTGCTCTTTTGCCCGGACGCTCCCTCTGTGCCTGCTGACGAGGCAGTGGAAACTAACAGTGTGAAAACACTGTGAGCTGCTGAGGGAGGTTGCTCCCACACACCTCATTAGGCCTTTAACACATTTGACTTTGTCTTTCCCCAACACAGCGCATATTATAATTGGAAGCAGTTGGGTACTTCCTATTTTTCTTTGAAAGGTGTAATTGGGTAGCCAAGAAGCTGTCACTTCCTGGACTTTTCAGGCTCAGCCATCTGTTTCTGGAGCCTTTATTTACTGGCTATTTCTTTAAAAGGCTTTGACTCACAGAATGTTCCATCTAAAAAGAGAGCATCAGTTCTTTCGTTTAATCTCTTAAGTTACTGATGAAGAAATTAAGGCCAGGAAGATGAAACACCTTACATGTACATGTATATTATTACTGGATTTTATCCTAAATTACCTGCTTCAAACATTCAATAGCTTTGTACAATACCAATCTTTAACCTATACATGTTCTCTCTCAGCAACGATCTTAGGAGTACAATGGGTTAAATGGGCACATTGTATACTTACATAGAATGTAAATTGTTTAGGCATTAAATGAAAGACAATGAGGAGAACCAGGCTGTTATGGAAAAATAATTAGGTTGTGAATTCAGAAATGGTTTGCTCTTCATTTGAACATGGATATGTGATATTGCTCTGTAACTATCATGGATAAAAGGAAATGGGCCAAACAATTGTAGAATATAGGAAAATTTTTAGTCCACACTGTGGTTGCATTGAAAGTTTCCCTTTCCTGTCTGCTGAAGCAATGGGAAGAGGTCTGGACTGGGATGTAATGTGGGATGTTTATCCTGTAGTGTGTGGCTAACTGGTGTTGTTTGGCTATGAGCATAACATGCAACGTTGCTAATTCTTGGTTAGTGTTATGCAATATCATGATTATATACCAGTTTTTTACTATCTTTAAGTAGTTGTACAAAGGAATCCTCATTTAACAAGGCAGTTTGAGAATATAATGCATCATATTCAATAGCATCCATTTCAACATCCTCACCTTTCCCTTCCTTACCCACTCTTTCCCCTTACTCTTGTTAATTTTGTAGAATATACATCAAATTCTGGACTGTATTCTCTCTCTCTCTTCTCTTTTTCATTCATAGACCCTTTTCAAGTACCTATTTCCTGGTGTTTGTTTGTTGAACTTTGACTCTCATCATTTTAGTGTTTTTTCTAAATTGGGTTTTAAGAAATAGGAAACAAGCATGCACTTGTAAGCTTTATGTTAACTTCCTAATTGAGTTTGCACCAAAAACTTCAGAAGACATGAACTATCCAATAAGTAAAGTTTTGCTTTTGTAGAGTTGAGTTGTGGGGTGCTTCCACTTTTTAAAATCACACCTTAGACTCCATTATTTTCACATTCTCCTCGTGCTCATAATTCTATCTTCCTCCTCCACCTAAGCCGGACTTCATGCAAATCTTCTCCTTTCTTCATCACATCAGTTGATATAGACAGGTTTTTTTTTTTTTTTTTTGGTCCGGTCATGGGGCCTGAACTCTGGGCCTGGGCAATGTCCCTCAGCTCTTCAGCTCAAGGCTAGCGCTCTACCACTTGATCCACAGCACCACTTCCGGCTTTTTTCTTTTTGCTTATGTGGTGGTAAGGAATCGAACCCAGGGCCTGGAGCATGAAAGGCAAGCGCTCTACCACTGAGCCACCTTCCCAGGCCGATATAGACAGGTTTAGAGGCTCTTTTTGTAAAACTTCAATCATGACGAAGTATCAGTCTTCATTATTACAAGCAAAGTCTGAAGAAAAAACAAAAGTAAAGGTCTTAAATTATTCATCTAGTTCTTTTTTTTTTTGTTTCTGTTCAATTTATTGCCAGTGTAAAAAGTAAGAATTTGGGTAGGAAACACAGGTGGACTTGCCATCTGTGTATCTGGGAAATTTGTCAGCTAGGTCATCAACTTCCTCTTTTGCTCACTTGTCTTTTTCCTGGGTCATAAACTTTCACCATTTCTCAAACTTCTCTGCACTTGCAGGAGCCCTACCTACAAAATAAAATTATTTTGAGGTCAATTCTTCTGCTTTGAAAGGTTTCAAAGGTAACTGGGAAATATTACTCGTACACTGACACATTTTTCAATAACCTCTAAGCTCTTTATAGCTCTCTTCTTACTCTCTAATGCATTCTATATTCTCCTGTCATATCAAACTTCTTAAGGAGGAGCTTTATATTATCACTTCATTTCACCAATATCTTCAATGACTCTCCGATGCCAATTACATTAAATCTGGAATTCAAGGCTTTCTATAACCTTTCTGTCCAGACTCATCTCCACCTACTGCCGCTGTTTTATTCAGACTCATCTTCAACTACTGTTTTATTTAACTCTGTTTCTTATTTAAGTACCTGTCAGACTAGGCCACTCTAACTTTGTTAAATAAATGACCCAATTCATTTTATTTGTTTTTGTGCATGTTCTCCTTGCCTGTAATTCCTTCCCTCAACATTTACCTATGTCAAGAAGCATCCTTACCTTTATGAATTTCTGCTCTAACTAATAAGGAAATAAGGGTAAGAATACTACCTAATGGAGCTGTTGGTATATGCAACAATTAGCAGAGAAGTAATAAAGCTTTGAATATCTTATTAGTACCTATATTGTCACTGTTATTATTATCATCATCGTCGTTGTCAAAATGTTACAGTTAAATGACATTAGTACTTCTATGAATCTTTTCTACATGTATGACATTCTATTTTTCATTTATGGTACCAATCTTATTTCAATTTGCTATAAACTTTGAATTTATTTTTCTTGTATTCTTTCTTGAATTTATGGTTATATTGGCTTCTTCAGAGGAAGGGTATTTTCTTACTCATGTTTTTGTTTTTCTGTAAAATCCAGACAATTTTGATGAACAATACACATCTGGGAAGTCACAAAGCTATTCTCTGCGGTGTTGAGCATGTCTATTTTCAAGGGATCCTCTAAGGTTATCTAGCTGCCTTTGCCATTGCATTGTTGCTCCTACGTACAGCTTCAAGTCCTCTCATCCGTCCAATGGACTCCTTATTTCTTGGGTTGCTAGTTGTCTGAGATACTCTCCCTTGTTTTCCGTGTTCTTTGATACTTGTGCATGCTTATTGTTTTACCAAAGAGCCTTTTCCAGTTTAGACCTGAGCCTGCCCATTGCATGGTTCTTAAACTCCTTCAACTTCATTTCAATCCCATTGCATCTTTATTTCTCAGAGGCTATTCCTTACTGATTCAACACAAAAATGTATTTTAGGTGCAGAATAGCTGTCAAGTCGAAAAAGCAAAAAGAATTATAAGGTAATTTAGAGCTAGTAACTATTGAAGACGTATAACTGTCTAGTCTTATTGAAGCTGTTCATACAAGTTGATGCTGAAACACAGAGGAATTAAATGCATCATCAAGACACATCTGGTGACAGAGTTGAATTCTCACTGTATGACTGCCTCCAAAACCTGCTCTCTCCACACTCCATAGGTCTGGGCACTGGCCTCTCAGTGAATGACACTTGGAAAAAAAGAATTGAATTATATTTGAAATAAGTGAGCTCTACATGTTTCTGACATAATGCATAACTGTGGGAAAACATGTTTTTATTGATGTTTAAAAAAATCCACGCTTACATTTGTGCTGAATTTTAGGACTGTTGGCTTTTTAGTATATATTTTTAGTCTATATTTGGGGTCTAAGGGACTTTCAATGTCTCTTTAATAATATTACTATATATGTATTTTCTTATTCCAGACTGAATCTCATTGTCTCTAGTCACTGGTTTTACTTGTATGTGTAGCTTCCAGACTTCAATTTTCCTAAATGTCATGGAGATATAAATGTAAGACTCAATTGCCCAGCTCAAGTTTTTGTGTCTTGATGGACAGTTAGGCAGGGGAGGCAGAAAATGCTGGTGTTGAGTTTTGCCCTAATTTTGTGGGTATTTGTGCAAATAAGAACCCAAGTATATATTTGCTCTTTTTTTTTCTTTTTCACATACAAATATCTTCAGGGAAAGTGGAAATGAAAACAAAAACACTGAACCCCACAGTTTCAAGGCAGAGACAAATTATCTCAAGGTAAAAAGCTTGGCCAGGTTGCATATAATGGCTGAATTACAGCTTTTTTTGTACATTAATATCAATGTTGACTAGGAGAACATTGTGCTTTTGGTACCAAGAAAGCTCAAATTAGAAAAGTACATTGGCATTTTCTAAAATCTCACCACAAGGCATGGCCTTATGCCCAGAAGACGTTGGGACAATTGCACCTATGCGGTGCAATTACAGCCAAGAGAAGGAACTTCCAGCAAATGCATTCCTTTGGCTCCATCGCTGCATCGAAGTTCTGTTTTAGAGACTAAAGCTTTTGATTCCAATAATTACCCTTTGAGTTCTCCACTATTATTGGAAAAAGGCCCAAGAGAGGAGTAAAACGTAACACTTTTTAGATTCATTATTATTTCTGGGAAATTAGCTTCTTCAAAACTTTTATGGAAGTCAAATTGAACGTTGGAAAGGAACTCGAGAGGCCCCTTTCAGCAGTGGTACTGTATTTGAATGTAAGGAGGGAAGAAGAAGGTAAATCTGGTGTGAAGACATTTGCTGTAATTTATTGGAAGGTCAGAAGTTCTGAGGATGTGAGGAATTTGGAGTGAAAACAGTACAATTTGGGAAGAGAAAAGCAAACATCATTCATTGTCCACTTCTGTAAAATTAGTGTTTGTATTGTTATTGTCACATATACCCAGTGTTGTTGGCTGGCTTGACTAACCTATACTCAGTATTTATTATATTGGTCTAGGCCTTCTATGATTCTACATCCATGAGGAAGAAATTACAACCAACATAGCTTGAAAAGAGCATTTGGCACTCAGTTCAATGTCTCCTTTCCCTTGTAGATGCTGTGGCCAAATAAAAACTATATGGGAACCATATAGGTACTCAGAAGAACTGTGAGGTCTTTATAATGAATGTCATCCCTTGTTTCTTTTGTAACATTGCCTGGATGATAACTAAGAGTGAAATATAGTTATGAGCCATAATTTCAAAAATGCTCTTTCATTAATTTTTACCAATGACAAAGACTAATACACACTGCATACTTCCTAGAGTTGAAGCTTAGTCTCCTCATTTGTAAAATGATCTGTTGGTAAGAGGATCTCAGCGGTCTTCTCTATAGTAACATCAATAATTTATATACTAAATATATGTGCTCCTAAGTCTGATTACTTTGGTCTCTGGCAACCTTGAAAAAAATCAAGATTAATGTGTACTTGTGGAGGATAGCATTTCATAGAACTTCCTTTAATGTGCTATTTTAAGCTTGTTTTTATCACTTGGGAAAACAATGAAGCAATAATAAACAGGAAATTTATAATAAACCTGCCCATGGTTAATATCAAGTTACCACAAGCACTGCTACAATGTTTGCAGCAAGTGACTGAGATTGAGACAATCACATATGACAAACAAAAACAATAGAATTTGATGTTGACAGTGCCTATAAAGCATTTGCTTGTCAGTCTTACAGAGTGCTTAGAAGCCATTAATAGTCTGCTTACAAATTCATAGTCTACCTTTCAAATCTAGAAGGAACCAGATCACCTAACCCAACAAAACAATTTACAAATCAGAAAAGAAAAAAAACCCAGGCATAAGAAGGGTTTTGCTTCAGGTTATGCAGCACAATCAATATTTCTCAACTTCCAGTTAGGAATTGAAGTTGTGAATTTAACTCAAAAGACACTTTTGATGTGTGATAACATTAAGAATTGAGCATTCCATGTGATTTAAAGAGGAGAACTAGGAAGATATTTAGAATGTTACATCTACATGGACTTTAGGAACCCATAGTGAAAACACTGGGAATTCTGTTCTACCAAGAATTGGGGCTGGATGCTGGCGCCAAGCTGAGCCAAAGTCCTTATAAGGGCTAGGTTTTCAGTCAGCAATCTATTAGGCAAGAAGGGAAGAGAGTTCCATTGGATACTTGAAGTCTTGGATGTTGCTATAGCTCTAAGACAAACTAAGTGATCCCACTAAAATCACTTTTTCTTTCTAATCTTCAATTTCCTTATTTTTTGAATTAGTGTTGATGTTGTCTTCTCTGTTCATTATCCAGCTTTGGTCATAAGACAATAGATATGAAAAATAAGAGTGGATATGATTTCAGTATCTTCATTCCTCCTCAGGTCTTATTCTGCCTTGAACAAGAGATTGTTTACAAGGTACATTCAAGGCACAGGTTTCACTTTCTTTATTTCATCTGTATTTCTACTTTTTGATTGACCAGGAAATCCAATAGGCTCTCATTTATTGATATTCTTGGTCCTTTTCTCAGCTTTGCAGGAGGAAATAAGTGTCCTGGGGAAAATCATATTGATTTTTAGATCATTCAGGTATTGCCTTGACTACAGAGAACCAACTTGTCCAGTATTTATATACCTCTTGAGGGCAGCCTCATGCATGGACAGATCTGCATGACAGGATAAAAGCTGTTGCTTCATCCAAATGGGGGTAACCTGATATGTCATTATAATATGCATAGTTTTACAGGGCTTCAGGGGGTTGGTTGACACTGCCAATGGCTTACCATTATAGCTTGATTTTCCCTACTGTCCAAACTCACTTCTCTCCTGTCCCTTCTACAAGCATTGGTGCCATAAGATTTCTCTAATAGGTCTTGGATGTAGTTCAGTGGCAAAGTGCTTGCCTAACAAGTACAACATTCTGGCTTCAACCTCCAATGCCAGTACAAAAAAAAGAAAAGACATTAAAAAAAGAGAATTCTCTAATAAACAGCTTACATTCTCAACTTTCTTCAGCATCTGCTTTCCAGGGAATTAATTGAGAACATCAATGATTTAGCACATTTCTTCATTAGCTCTTCTGAGGAAGAGTATCATTTAGGATCTACAAGATTTGGAAAGTTTTTTTTTTAAAGAATCTAATAAGAAGATGCATAGCCAGCCCAATGCTTATTTCTATCTCTGACTAATTCCTGTCTATGATTATTGATACTCCTCTCTCCCCACTCTCTCTCTCCATGTCCCACCACAGTTTCCTAAGTTTAGATATGATTGACTTTCATCATAAAAAGGAAATGTGTCACATCAAGCAGAGCTCACATGATTACCTTTGTTCTGCAGTTTTATTGTTCATTCAAGGCATTTCAATACTGTAATTAACTGTTTAAGTTCATAGCAATGAATGCCTTTGAAGATTGCCAAATGTGCCAGAAAAAAAACAAACTTACTGGGTTATCTCCAGCAATGTGAGATGATGATATTTGAATGATGAAAATTATTGACCTATTTCCCACCTCATCAGCTTCTTCTCTTACTTTTGAAATTTTAGTTATGTGGCATTCTAAAGGGTATCTGTTGTTAAGCTTTATTCTGTGTACTTGAATTGGGTCTAAAAGGGTGTTTATGCTGTAGTACTTTAGTAAATATATATATATACATAAATAAGTATATGTAGTTATAGTTATAACTCTGTGTATACATGTGCATGTGTATACATGTATGTGAGAACTTGCCTGTCCTGAAGCTTGAACTCAGGCCTGGGAACTGTCCCTGAGCTTTATTTGCTCAAGGCTAACATTCTACCACTAAACCACACTTCTGGCTTTTTTTTTGCTGGTTAATGAGAGATAAGATTCTCATGGACTTCCCTATCCAAGCTGGCTTTGAACCACAATGCTCAGACCTCAGGCTTTCTGAGTAGCTAGGATTACTGATGTGAGCCACTGGCGCCTGGCAACTCTTTATATTTTAAGGAACATCTTCTCTATTTACATGAGGTAGAGTGTGTTAAGAGGAGTTTTTTTTTATCAAATGCCTGAGACCATTATTATTATTTTTACAGGATTTTGTTTCACTTTTGCAGGCTTTTTTGCCTATTTGGAGTCGGGAGTCATGCTTGTGCTGGAGAGTAGATGCTGGTCATGATCAAATCAATCTCTGATTTCACTGAGCTTAGAGTATAATAGGAAAGACAAACAAATAGGCAATTAGAGCACAACTGATCGGAATCTAGTTTAGTGGAAAGAGCAGAATATTCTTGGGATTGGACTCAGAATACAAAATTGGGCTTTGTGGGTCAGAAGTTTCATTTGTACAGACACTCTACATGTGGATACTTACTAAAGTGGTCACTTCATTTTCTCCAAGTGGTGGGAAAAGGGATGCTAGTGAGGGTCTCACCAGACATGCTGACTGGTTACTTCTCAGGTGTCAGATGATCTAGAAAAGGCAAAGTCTAGAAAGTCTAGATTAGTTTTCATTGTCAAAGGATGTGAACTCTGTCTAGTATCATAAAAAAGACCTTGAATTTTGACTTCAGGCTCATTGAGTTTGTCTAATATTCTTGTTTCCAATGAGATGAGACAAATCATATGATATGTAGTAGAACTCACATTTTTCTCCCTAACTCAAACTGCTTGCTTAAATAATTATATTTCATGTTAGAGTAAATGTGGGAAATTTTATAGGTTTTTTATTATATAGTTTCAAATATGCAGTCTAGCATCTTATGCTTTCAAGTATTCAAGAGGAAAGTTATGAGATCTACTGAAAGAAAGCTTATAGTTTTTTTAAGGAGGGTTATGATAGACTGAAAAGAAAATTGCCACTCAAATCATATATGTTAAGAGACAGATATTACAATGTCAACAGTACAATAAAAATAATTCAGCCTAATAATGCTAGCTTGGTAGAGCAATAACTTAGTATAATGCAAAGGGTAGCACTTTATTATCCATCATCATTCTTCCTGGCTTTTTCTCCTGGCGTCACCCTGATTGGCCTCACTGATTTCTATTCTGTTTTAGTAGATGTGCTGTCTACTCTTCCTTGACTGAAATGCAGTCCCCTTTCTACTCTTGACCTCTGCTCTCCCTAAATGCAATGGCTAGAACCTTTATAACTTTATGGCCATACATATAAATTGTTGTGATACCTACTTACATATATTTAGGTTTCTTCCTTTTCTTTCTTTCTTTCTTTCTTTCTTTCTTTCTTTCTTTCTTTCTTTCTTTCTTTCTTTCTTTCTTTCTTTCTTTTTTTCTTTCTTTCTTTTTTCTTTCTTTCTTTCTTTTCTTTTCTTTTTTTCTTTTTCTTTCCTTCCTTCCTTCCTCCCTTCCC
Source organism: Dipodomys merriami (assembly GCF_024711535.1). Lineage (NCBI taxonomy): Eukaryota > Metazoa > Chordata > Mammalia > Rodentia > Heteromyidae > Dipodomys > Dipodomys merriami. The sequence goes on from NW_027203381.1 coordinate 22,331,049, forward strand.
TCCTTCCTTCCTTCCTTCCTTTCCTCCTTCCTTCCTTTTCCTTTTTCTCTCTCTTCTTTTTCTCCCTCTCTATCTTTATATATGTTTGTCTATCTTTCTATCTTTTTATATTTGAGGTTCTCTTAATATGTATAGCCCAGGCTAGCCTGAAAACTTGACTCAAGATCTTTCTGCATCAATCTTTTGAGTTCTGGGATTACAATTACATGACAATATGCTGAGCTTCCTTTGGCCTAGCGTTAGATAAGTATATCATTCTGTTCATCATCTTCTTTTGAAAGGTAGAAATTCTACTTTTCTGTTCAGCAAGGACAGTCAGCAACTTAAAGGGTATTGGCTAGGCATGGTGACTCATGCTTTTAATCCAAACTGCTCAGAACGAAGATATAAGGCAGCTCACCATTTCAGATTAGCTTGGGAAAAAAGTAGTGAGATCCTATTTCAATAAGAACAACAAAAAGGTGGGTGTAATGGCATGTGCTTTTCATCCTAGCTAAATGTGAAGCATAAACAGGAAAACTGTTTTCCAGGCCAGCTTGAGAAATTAAAAATACAACTGATGTCAAAACTACCAAAATGTAGTAGAGCTGGAAGTGTAGATCAAGTGATGGAGTGACTACCCCTAATTTGAAACTCAGGTACACCACTACCACCACCACCAACTACCACCACCACCACAAAGGCAATAAAAGTAGACTTTGATATCTTCTCAGCATGAATTATACCCTAGAAAGTTAACAACAATAAGATTAAACAACAACTCTACAGACATTAGCAATCTTTCTACTGGGTCAATCTGCATCTAGAGTTGCATATTCCAGACTGCTCTCCAGCCGCCCAGGGAATTCACAGAAGAAATAGTCTACATTGAAATGCTTTTGGGAACTCTGCCTATATCTCCCCCTCCTGGAATGTCATCATGCATTTGTGTTATTCAATGTTCTGCCAAACTGCAGTAAAATAACCTGTTAAACTTTATTTAACCTTGCTTTTTCTGAACTCATTTGATCTTAGAAGACTTTTGTGTGTATATTACCAATTATAATTCCATGGAGGTAGAACTCTATGGGAACAGTTTGAAAAAGGCTGGGTTGGACCTTTTGTTCCATTGCTCTTTAGCACCATGCTACATCTACATGTAGAGGTCAATATTTCTCCTCACTTTAATCAACTTCTTCCTGAAAGCTTTTATGCAGAAGAACAATGAGAGGGGCTGGAACAATGTCCATATTCAGCTTTGGTTTTAGCTTCCAGGAAATTTTCTCAAATTTGCAGTAACAAAATTTAGTCAGATTCTGTGGACAATAAAAAGAAGTGGTCAGGATAATCTCTGTCTTAAAGAAATTATATCACTGCATGCAATATAGTACAGGCAATGAGAACAAAAACAAAAATGAGTGACAGCATCAACAAAAACAGATGACACTATTAGCCGAATTTAGAAGAAAGGAGAAGTAGTAAGGATGAGAGGGTTAGGTAAAATCTAGGAAACAAAATAGGGGCCAGAAATTGAGATACTTAGAAGAATAAATTAGATGACACCAAAAGAAATATTACCCCAGATTCAGTGCAAAAATGAATCCAGGCTTAAGGCACAAATGATGACTCATAAAGAAATTTCCTTCTTCGTGAGTTACTATTTAGGCAGAAATTAAGGAAGTATGGAAGAAATATATGAGAACAGGTTATATATTAGTGTTTCTCAGACATGTGCCTGAATGTAACCATAGTAAGCATGGTGTTCATTCTCACAGGAGTCAGGATCCTACATGGATGAATCTGGATCCACAGGACCTATGTATTTTGTTTATATCAGACCATGTAGTGGCTCCATTAGTGCATCAGAGTCTAGCTCTTACCATGTTACAGATGCCCTATGTATACCACCATAATGAGAGTCTTTGTTCTATTTCTGACAATACCAGTGGATGAACAACAGGTTGTGTGCCACGGCCTCTCACTGCGTTAGCACAGAATATTTTAAATGGGGAAAATAAATATTGGATAATGTTATGGAACAATAAAGAGAGAGCATGAATGCAGCCAAAGTTCTTCTTGTTTTAGGTACCTGAATTAAACACTGTATGTCTACATGTGTCTCGAGTCAGTTATCTAAAACTCAAGTGAACATGATCTGTTAGTCTGAAGAAAGAAAAGAGAGAGGTTGGCTTGAATTGTCCCCAAGTCTTAAGCACAGTGATCACATTCCTGTTTCAGTTTCCCAGGTTCTTCTGCCAGCAGAAGATTGCTGGAGAAAACAAACTGTTCCCATTAAATCTTCCTAATTTAAGAAGGGATTTGGTATATTATCAAAGCCTCATCAGTGGATTTTTAATGGTAGATGAGGTTATCCTTTTGCATGTTTTATAAAGTAAAGTTATGTATTTTACATTAAATATGCATCATGTGTGTTCGGTTATATCATACCAACAACTTGACGATGCCAGTAATTTTGCTGTCTCTCCCTCAGGTCCCATTCTCTGTCCCTCCCGAACAGTACACAGCTCCCTCTGGGTTCTAGGGAAAATTGGGCAGCTTTACAATCGAAATGATGTGTTTCCCCAAGTCTCATTTTTAAGGAGGCTTTATCAGCTTTAATTAGACAGCTGCCATCTCTTGTGGCTTGCAGTGTATATTTAAGGAGAGAAACATGAGTCGTCCTCAGTGAAATGAAAAACAATGTCATCAAAACTGTCTCTCCAGTGCTCTCTTGACTCTACCCACAGTCTAGAAACACGTTCAAACTCCTTCCAGGGCTCTGTGGAGAGCTTCTCCGTAAGATGTGCAGATTGTGTTAGCTTAGACAACAATGTTTTCATAGGGAAATGTCTGCAATGGATTGATCATTATAGGAAAGAAATATGTGGGCATAAAGAGAGCAGGCTCCTTTGCTCTGTAGTAGGAGGGAAGTTTGTATCAAGAAAGGTAGTCATAAATCTATTTTCTTGTTTGTGTTCAGTTCAGATTTTGAGTACTCCCTTCATGGGTTTGCATCCCTAAAGAATGCACATGAATGTACAGATAGGAGGAAAAATGGCAGAAGAGGGAAAGATGGAAAGGAAATTTTAAGTGTATTGAAAATCCCCATGAGGAACTTTCTGTGGAGACTTGCCTCTCTCTTCTGTCCTCTCTGCTTGAGTGACTCATTCTTTTTTATTTATTTTCGCTCCATAGATGTCCTTTATGCATGTTAACTCTTTCCAGATTTCCCCTGATCTTAAAGTTGAGATGTGGTCCATCCAGGTGAGGACCTGTCTGGCACCTTGCCCATCCTAGCACTGGTATCTGATAGAGATAGTTTCCTTGACACTATTTGTTTTATTTATTTAGGTTTTTGGTTGTTTTGCACTGATTTTTGTGTTATTTCCAATAGTGAGCCAAGACTCAGCGAGACAAATTCTTATTGTATCCTTTAGTTCATTTCTATTCTTCCAGCAATGTAAGAGTGGGGGATGGGGAATGGAGCCAGAAGCTTCCAGGAATCTCTAATTGTCCCTGAAGAATGACTTGGTGATGCCTGAATCCCTCTAGTGTCCCCACGAAGCAGAACAAATCTCTAGCCAATATTTTAGAAATTAGCTGCAAATTAGCGTTCCTTCCCTAGGTCTTTCATCATTTCACTCAGTCTTGGCTTCCCTCCTCACCAATTTGCCTGATATTCTGTGCAGCCATGGAGCCAGGAAGTGCCATTTAGGAGGTTTGTGACTCTGTTCCAGGCATTGATATTACCCAAGATTCAGGTTTTGATTTTTTTTAACAGTTAAATGTGTATGGCAAGGCAAGGAAGACCAGGATATATGTGGTTTAAGATAAATCAGAAATAAACTGGTAGAAGAATCATTAAGAAGTATATGGGTAGAAATGTGTCAGTCACTATGATAATCTCTAACTAAACATTATATTGAGTCCTCCAAATCATTGCGTGCAAACATGCTGCATAAAAGGCCAAGCTCAGCATCATTAGCACAATTTTTTACTATTTTTTTGTCTTTATGGCATCAGAGATATGATTTGGCTGATCTCATTTTCTCAAACTGTTTTGATTTCACATATTTGGAGTAAGAAATCAGCTGTTTCTTCAAAAATAGGGATGGTATGTGCATAACTGGATTGCTGTAAGGATAAACTGGGGTGATTGTGAACACAGAAGAGAACAGAGGTAGCCTTTGGAGGTGTTCTAGAGTTGTGAATACTATGAATCCAATTCTATCACTGAATTGTTAGAGAATGATATTAGTATGTGGTATTTTCCACTGAAGAGTGAAGGTTGTTGACCATCTTTGCTCTTTACTTACTTACTGTGTTGATTAAATATCTTTAATTATCCTAATTTCTATGTGCAAAACTAAAACAAATGCATAATCAACAAGGGGTTTGTGGCTTATCATTTTAAGACATGGAGAAGTGTTAGATAATTACTGACAATTTATCACATACAAAGAAAGGTTCTAAGTAATCTTATTTTTCAACATGCATCTTATTTTTTAGCGAGAGTTTTCCCCACATGTTCTCTTTCCCCTGAGTTTCCTGTCTGTGGATGTTAGATGTACCCTCATGTGGACTGCCCACATGTCCATATTGGGATCTAGAGAAATCTAGAAACAGTTCATGAATATTGACATATGCATGAATGTACACACACACACACACACACACACACACACACACACACACACACACGTATGTGTGTTTGTAGATAAAATGCAAGACCAAAGGTGGTGATGAGGAAAACATATTTGATAGCATCATTGCTTTTGAAGAAAGAGACCATAGGGAATAAATGGCTATTTTCTGAGGAGTGGTTTGTGTCCCTTATATCTGTGGGAATATTTCTACAAGCTTTTGCTGCTGGAAAAACAGTATTTTCTGTATGCAATGCTTCCCGGTACAATATCTTCTTCTAGGAAGATACTGTTGCTGATACGGAATGCACTCTTGAATTAGTGGATCTATTTTCATCTTCGTTGTAAGGAGACATGAATTCCTTCTTCCTAGAATATGCCTGTGACATACTCATTGTTTCTCATTGGCATCATTGCCACATGTGAAGGTGTGTGAAACTTGTAAATACAAACCTACCTCCGTTTATAGGCCTGGCCATGCTTCTCCAGCCTCTTGGACTACTCAAGAGTTGCTCTTTTTTGGTGTAGAACTGCTTGCTGTGGCGGTGATAAAGATTTAATTTACATTGATACTCACAGGACTACATGTTGGAAATGATCTGTACAACTTGGGGAGGGAAGGAAAAGAGGGAGAAAAACAAGGGAAGGGGTAACAAGTTACACAAGAAATGTAATCACTTCCATACTTCTGGAGCTGTCACACCTCTGCATATTACCTAAACAATAACATTTTTAAAAAGAGAGAAAAAAGTCATCCATTGGTCCATATGTTAAAGGTATAGTTCTTATATAGGCATTATTGGATGATGAGGCCTATTGAAAATGTTTAGGTCATTGAAGGCTTACCTTTGCTGGAGATCGCAGAACCTGAGTCCTTCCTTTTCTCTTTTACTTCCCACTCATAGAGTGAGCGTCTCTACCCTGCCTTACAAGTTTTCTTTGCTTTTGTGTGTTTCACTTCCTTCTGTGGTGCTACCAGCCTCCTGGACAGAAGGCCATGATGGAATGAAATATGATCGCATTCTTTCCAGGAAAGTAGATTTTCTGATTTTGCCAAACATAATTTTTAGGACTCATAGGATCACCTGTAACAAATGACTTTGGGTAGTGAATCTTTTACCAAAATCATAATGTGACTCGCATACACACACACACACACACACACACACACACACACACACACACACACACACACACACACACACACACACACACACACACACACACACACACCAGTGATACCAATAGCAATGTAGTAAATTGATTTAAGTAACAGAAAAGTAATAGATTTCAGATGAGGTAAAGATCATGCTAGATATGAGAAATCCTAGGATTTGTTTTTTAAAAAGATGTTTGATCTATTTTGAAATGTAGCAAGATATTAATAAGTGCAGTTTTTATTTAAGGGAAGTTGTTGGATGTGGCAATACAGAGAGCAGCATTATGTTTTAAAAACACTTCCTGTGCTTCAAATGTGATGATGAGATATAGAACAGCTATTTTCAAAGGCAAAATTATGTTCATTGTTTATTATTTATACAAAGGGGTTACAATTTCATAAATCAGGTTATGAGTACAATGCTTCCTGGGTGATATCACTTTTTCTTTCACTTTTCTCATGTTCTTCCTCCCATCCCTAGTCACAAGTTACATAGGTCATTTTTATCTAGTGTAAATGAATCAAATGACTTCATTTGTTGACCCTTCTTCCCACCATTACTTAGTTGTACAAGGGTGCTCCTTTCCACATTATTATGTGTATACAACGTACCTTGATCAAACCCTATTCTCTCTTTCACTCTCCTACATCCACCTCCGTTTCCCTAATAATCATGTTTCAACTTCTGTGTTTCCCTTCTACTCACAACCTAGAGAAGACCTGCATAACATTCCTATAAGTCAAATTCTTAAATGTATGTCAATTGTTTAAAGGAGCTGCTATATGTGAATGCTGCACTTTAATCAAATTGATCTCACAGCCACCCCTCCATTTCCATAATGCTCCATTCTGTTATTCATCAGTTGTCAGTGTGTTTTCATGTGCTATCATTATTCAACAATGCCCTTCTCAATTCTAGTCCCCTAAAAGTCCCACAATTACAAACATATAGGACACAGATATTAATGTTATGTTATGCATGATCCTATGTATATATACACATATGTACACATATATATATTTAGAACTAGCATCTACATATGAAAGAAAACATGTAGCCATTGTCCTTGAGTACAAGTAGTGTTCTATGGTATCCTGATGATATATGTCCAAGACTGGCATTTTTGGATTATATATGATAGTTACATTTTTAGTTTTTTAAAGAAGTGACCATACTGTCTTTCATATTGATTTACTAGTTTGCATTCCCAACACCACTGTGTAAGAGGGCATCCTCATGTTTGCCAGCATATGTTCCTGTTTGGGTTCTCGATGATAGTCTTTATGGCCATAGTGAAATGAAATCTCAGTGTTGTTTTTATTTGCATCTTCTTCTTTGGTAGGATGTTGAGCATTTTTTTTCATGTGTTTATTTACCATATGTACTTTTTCAAGAATTTTCCGTTTTAATTATTTGCCCATTTATCGAATGGATTGTTGATTCTTTGGGAGTTTAGGTGTTTGTTTGAGTTCCCTATATATCTTGGTTATTGTCAAATGCATAATTAGAAAAGAATTTTTCCCCATTCTATGCATATGGGAAATCTTTCCACCTGGTAGTGTCTTCTTCAATTTCATTCTTTTAGATTTTATCATTTTAGTTGTAGAAATCTTAGGTTTCTTTGGTTATATTTATTTTTAGTGGTGGTATTTCCTTTTTTTTTCTTTTTGTCCACCATGAATAGGATTGTTCTCTTCATGTTCTTCATCTGTTCACTGTTTGTATTAAGAGAAGATACTGAAACTGATATTGTGTACTGCTGTACTGCTAAAAAATGTTCATCAGATTTAAATTTTGGGTTTTTTTTAGGTATAAGATCAAATAATCTGCAGAGGTAATTATTTGACTAAACTCTTCCCTATTTGGGTCCCTTTTATTTCTTTCTCTTGCCTTAGTGCTCTGGCTATGAATTCTTGTACTATATTGAATAGGAGTGGAGCACAAGGTATTATTTTATTCCTTACTTTAAAGAAAATGACTTTAGACTTTCCCTGCTTAGTATGATATTAGCTATAGATTTGTCATATATAGGCTTTATTATGTTGAGGTACATTTCTTCTATTCCTATTTTCCTTCAGCGCTTTGACCTAAAAATATACTGAATTCTGTTAAAGGCTCTCTCTGAATCAGTAGATCATATAATTCTTTTTTGTTAATTGTGAAAATACCATACACAGGGGTTACAATTACATGGTCAAGGTAATGAGTGCATTTCTTATCAAGCATTGTTGCCTCCTCCTTTGTTTCCCTTACCATACCTTCCCATCTCCCCCCCACCATCACCCTCTCCTTCATGACTCCCCCCCCACGCCAAAGATATATAGTTCATTTTCGACATAAGATCTTGTGCATCTCATTGTTGCAATGGGTCCACTATTTAAACAATTTATTTTTTCCTTCCCGTACACAAATTATACCAACATCAAAATCAGTGAAAACAGAGGTTATGCCCTGGGGGAGGGACAAACCGAGCAACAAAGAAATATTTTATAAATATGTTAGAAACAATAGCCAGAAAGGAAAAAAAGTAACATTTCAGTCCTTTACTTGGGGTACATTTTGCTTAACATCAACTTATCTGACCACTTCTGCTTGTCCCAGACATATACTAGTTATTACAAATAAGGGAAACCATGGGACCTATGTTTCCTTGGGCCTGGCTTACTTCAACTTAATATATTTTTTTCCAAGTCTTTCCATTTCCTAACAAATGTGGCAATGCCATTTTTCTGATGGAGGTATAGAATTCCATTGTGTATATATGCCGCATTTTCTTGATCCATTCATCTACTGAGGGGCATCTGGGTTGGTTCCATATCTTAGCTATGGTAAATAATGCTGCACTAAACATCAGTTGTGCTGGTAGCTTTAGTATGGTCTTGTTTGTGATCATTTGGGGAAATGCCCAAAATTGGGATTGCTGGGTCATAGGGGAGCTCTATGTGGAGTCTTTTGAGGAACCTCCATACTGCTTTCCAAAGTGGTCGAACTAGTTTACACTCCCAGCAACAATGTAGTAGGGTTCCCTTCTGTCCACATCTCCTCCAGAATCTGTTGTTATTAGAGTTTATGATTATAGCCATTCTAACTGGGGTGGGGTGTTATCTCAATGTTGTTTTGATTTGCATTTCTTTTATGGCTAGAGAAGTTGAGCATTTCTTTATGTGTCTATTGGCCATCCTTCTTTCCTCTTCAGAGAAGTTTTCTCTTTAAGTCTTTAGCCCACTTATTTATTGGGCATTTGTTTCTTTGAAGATTTGTTGTTGGGGGGATTTAATTTTTTGAGTTCCAGGTATATTTTAGATATGAGACTCTTGTCTGTTGTATGGCTAGTGAAGATCTTCTCCCAATCTGTGACCTTTCTATTGATCTTGCTAGCTATGTCCTTTGCCATGCATGCAGAAGCTCTGCAATTTCATGCAATCCCATTTGTCCAACCTTTTTTTGATTTGTTGTGTTTCTGGGTCTCTTTTAAGAAGATTTCAGCCTGTGCGAAGGAGACTTAGGGTTTCTCCTATTCCATCCTGTAATGTTTTCAGAGTGTCTGCTTTGACTCCGAGGTCTTTGATCCATTTGGAGTTGATTCTGGTGTAAGGTGATATATAAGGATTTAGCTTTAGTTTTCTGCAAGTGATTAATCAATTTTGCCAGAACCCTTTACTGAAGAAACTGTCTTTCTTCCATTCTATTTTCTTAGCTCCCTTATCGAAGATTAGATGGCTGTAAGTCTGTGGGTTCATTTCTGGGTTTTCAATTCTATTCCATTGGTTCTGAGATCTGTTCTTGTGCCAGTACCAAGCTGTTTTGATTACTATGGCTTTGTAGTAGAGTTTGAAATTTGGTATTGATATTCCTCCAACACCGTTCTTTCTGTTAAGGATCATTTTTGCTATTTGGGGTCTTTTATTGTTCCATATGAATTTTTGGATTGCCTCTTCTATTTCCTTGAAGAATGAGGTTCGAATATTGATAGGTATCAAATTGAATTTGTAGATAGCTTTGGGAAGTATTGCCATTTTCACGATGTTGATCCTTCCAATCCAGGAGTATGGGAGGTTTTTCCACTTTCTAAGTTCTGTTTTGATTTCCTTTTTCAGGTTTTTAACATTTTCATCATAGAGGTCCTTCACTTCTTTGGTTAAGTTAATTCCTAGGTATTTTATTTTTTGTGGGGCTATTACAAATGGAGTTGCTTTCCTAATTTCAGCCATGCCTTTCTCATTGTTGGCATACAGAAAAGCCATTGATTTTTGAGGGTTAATTTTATACCTTGCTACTTTGCCAAAGTTTTGAATCAGCTTGAGTAATTTGGGAGTGGAATCCATGGGATTCTTTAAATACAAGATCATGTCATCTGCAAAGAGGGAGAGTTTCACTTCATCTTTCCTTATTTGGATCCCTTTTATGTTTGCATTTTGTCTTATTGCTGTAGCTAGGCATTCTAATACTATGTTGAAGAAAAGTGGAGAGAGTGGACATCCTTGTCTCATTCCCTAGTTAAGAGGAAATGGCTTTAATAGTTTTTAATCATTAGATATAATGCTGGCTGTAAGTTTGTCATATATAGCCGTTATTGTATTGAGGAAGGTTCCCTGGATTCCTAATTTTTCCAGAACCTTCATCATAAAGGGGTATTGGATCTTGTCAAATGCTTTTTCTACATCTATTGCGATAAACATGGTTCTTATCCTTTCTCTTGTTGATGTGATGAATTATATTGATTTGAATATATTGAACCACCCTTGCATCCCTGAAATGAATCCTGTTTGATCTTGGTGTCATATAATTCTTATCTTTTATTTTGGGCATATGTTTGATTACATTTATTGCTATATCTAGGTTGAAGCAACCTTGGATCTCTGGAATAAAATATGCTTGATCATGATGTATGGTCTATGTTTAGAATGTGATGGTGAAATATATAATACCTTTTTATTTCCCCAGGGTGAATAAACATAAATAGTTTGGAAAGGAAAAAATAGGAAAAATCTACAAAAAAAGAGTTACTCAAGGCAATATAAATAATTCCTTTTAACGGTAGTGAAACCAAATTCCAATTGTTAATTAAGACTGGCACTGCCTGACCAGGAATACTGGTTCATGGTGATAGCAGAGGTAACCGTGAGGCTTTCATCTCCGGAAGCATCTGCATCCCATCAAGACTGAGGGCCAGATTAAGTTCAATGCTAGAAACAGGCAGTTGGTGTAGAGTTGCATTTGATGAACAAAGGAGCAAAAAAACTATAAAGTAACCTCTGCTGAGAGGATGATGGGAGAACCAATCTTTGAGAAGTAGGAGAAATGGATGACAAACCTGATCAGCATACTGATGGATCTATCATGGATCTATTTCATCTCTAGTAGGAACAGAGGATAAGACATTGATAAATTTCATTTCAACTGTTTCGATATCTGTGCCATTGAACTCCATCACCAGTGTCTTTATTTTTTAAATAATTTTATTGTAAAGATGCTGTACAGAGGGGTTTAGTTACATGAGTAAGGCAATGACTATATTACTTGTCGATCATTGTTGCCCCTTCCCTTGCTGTTGTCCCACTATCCCTTGCCTCTACCACCTCCCTCATTCCCTCCCTACCCCCCCACCCAAAGTTACAAAGTTCCAATATACTATCCGGTGGGTATCTTTCTTGCAATGGGTCATCCTGTGTCCTTGTTTCAGCATTTTGTTATTCCCCTTCTCCTCCCCAGATTAGACAAATGTATATTCAAGATGCAGATTACCATATCAAGTGCAGTGACAACAAGGGGTATACCATAGGGGGAAGAACATACAAAGGCAACCAAAAAAATCACAGAGTACATTTAGAACAATAACAACAAAGACAGACCTCTTGTGTCTGTATTTTGGGGTTCATTTCACTTAGCATCATCTTATATGGTCATATGTACATAGCTTTTGAACCTTTCAGCTCATCTGATAAGATTATCCTATATGTATACTAATTATTGTAAATAAGGGAAACGATGGCACCTAAATTTCTTTGGGACTGGCTTACTTCACTTAGTATGATTTTTTTCCTTGTCTTTCCATTTTCTAACAAGTAGGGTAGTGTCGTTCTTTCTGATGGAAGCATAGAATTCCCAACAGTGTCTTTATTAACTAGAGGGGTTTTATTTCCTTCTGGAGAAATGTTTTCTAGTTCATGGGTATTCTAATTGTAATTGAAATTCTACATGTGATATTATGTTGAATGAATGTTGAATAATGTAGATTCTTGGAGTTCTTTCTCTGTATGGCTTCATTTTCTAAAGTCTCATCTCCACAATTTCTGCCCTTATTAGCATTGTTATGATGAATTATTATGCTTTTATTTTAACAAATGTAAAGACATATGATACGAAGTTCTAGCCTAACATCTTGAGGCATTGGGTTTGATTCTCAGGGAGCACACATATAAAAGGAAGGAAGGATAGATAGATGAGTGATAGGTAGATAGGCAGACGGACAAATAGTTCTACCAATTTTATTTTTATGACAAAAATCTAATTGAATGGGTAAAATTTTCAACCTTGTCAAAAATAATACATAAAAATTGATGTGGGCTCAAGTTAGGTTTCATTTTTATGCATTGGAAAGAAGAAAATTTCAAACAGACTACAAAAGTATATTTTCTAACAATTCTGTAAGTGAGAAAAAGCTATAATATCTTTGTACTGGATCCAAATAGAAGAAGTGTTTTTTCTAAAAGTCTACAAATAGAACTTTGGTACTTCTATAAACCCTTTCTATCCAGAGAAATCAATAAACTGTTCTGCAATGTATCATTTTGTTTATTTTAATCAGCATGAAGAGATATTTGCATTTATGTGTTGTAATAAAATTGGTTATTTGTTAATCTACTGCACCCTAACAAGCTTGGAGAGAAAATATATAATATGGTAAAAATTCTAAGTAGATTTCCAGGATAAATTGCTGAGATAATTACACAATGTATGTTGTGTCTTTGCAAATTTCTAAAAGGAAATATATTACAAGAACAAATGGTTAGAAGTAATTGGTTTTAGATAAAGGTTATTTGAAAGGATAATTGGTTTGGTACATTAAGGAATATGTATGGTTTCCATTAATTGTTTAACAAACTAGATACATAAAAAAGAGAAAACAGTCTCCCCCCACTTCTTCTCTGGGACAACTGTGCTGCAGATGCTCTGAGGTTTTCTATAGAAGATGAAAAATAAGAAAACATTTTTTCTGAAAAGTTCTTGGGTGTGAAGTTTACAAATATCAAGCACATATTGATATCATTCAGAAGCTTTCCAGTGTCTTTTCTGCTTATCACATGTAGCTATTAGTATTTGTAGATTGGTCTTATTTCAATATGGAAAGTAAGACCAAAGAAATTAAGTAGGCAGTGGGATAATTTTGAAACCTGGTCCTCTGAGCCTCTTGTCCTGGGTTTTGTCCTTTTACACACATTCCTTTAGAGTATGGGAGTTAATGTTTCTAAAATGGTATTGAGTAAATCATGTTAGCTAGCTCTCTTTGTTCCATTTGTACCCTGGACCAATGTATAAAATTCCTAGCATTATTAGAGATTTAAAAATATCTTCCATACTTTGTTTTGTAGAATAAGAGAATGTTGTTCGATTGTGAACTTTTTCTACAACAATAATGAAAGACTGAGGTGGGACAGGGGAGACATAGGGAGCAGGAGATAGTGTAGTCCCAGGACCACAAAATGGACAATGGACACTGAAGGAGGCTATTAGGAGAAAGGGGCTGAACTTCTCTGGCAAGTTCTCTTTCTCTGGAGATTTAAGTATTTAGAAGGCTGAGAGAGAAGAATCCCGTGCCCATTTTGTATGAGCTGCCGGTTCTAAGTGTTATTGATCAATTAGAATTTCTAACTTGAGATTTCTATCCACAACTGTTGAGTTTCTCATCAGTGAGTTCTTGATAGTGAGTGTACTGAACTGGGCTTGTTACATAAATGGAGGGGCAAACACTGAAATGCATTCAGATTCTCCTGGAACTTTAAGAGTTGAAAGATCAACTCTTAGGCCAATTTTTCACTTGACAATGAAGCCCTGTCTGAATCTGACTGATGGATTCATCTGAGGAAATGCTTACAAAACAAAATATTCTGGGTGAATTGTTAATTTTTCAGGTGGTGGTGGCTAGTATTGATTTTTAAAATGCAGTGGTCCTGTGGTTTAATCTGAAAACTTGGTTCAGTTTGTTCACTTCTGAATCATGCCTTTGTCTCAGCCTTAGGCTTTAAATCTGTACAATGAAGGTAAGCCTATATGAGTTACACATTTCCCTGAATTTTGCCTGGTTTATGTTGAGAAATACTTCATGAATATACTCTTTCAATTTGAACACACACTGTAATAGTACCTGTTGTGTGTGGGCATGTGAGTTCACTTTTGATATTTTAACATTTTAGACTACAGAGTATGAATATCCTGTATGTCTCTCTCTCTCTCTCTCTCTCTCTCTATATATATATATATATATATACATATATATATATATATGTATATATATATATAAAATTGTTTTTGCTAATCCTGGGCCTTGAACTCAGGTCTTGGGCACTGTCTTTGAGTTTCTTTTGCTCAAGGCTATCACTCTACCAGGGCTTCATGCATGCTAGGCAAGTATTCTACCACTAAGCCACATTCTCAGCCCATCTGTTAATATTTTTAAAGAGACAATGTTCACGTATACCACTGGGAATTGTTAGAAATTTGTTGGCTTACAAAGATGATTCCTAATTACAATTTTAACTACTATAAAAACCATGGTCAGATCTGACACACGGAAACTCTGACTTCTGATTTCAAAACAAGAATTAAAAGCTAGGATACATAAAAATGGCTTAGGTAATTATTAATTCAGAATGCCAGGTCCAAATGATCTGGGCTGAGTTGACTCATCTCTGCCCCTTGCCCCATTCTGACTGTAGGGATGGAAATGAGATTACTGTCTGGACTTGTTTGGTACATTTCTTCCTCAGTGCAGGTTAAGAGGGCATGAAACAGGGGACTTCTCTCACTGGAGAAGAAAAGGTTAGCACCAGGGAGCCATCCACTGGCTCAGTAATTTATCTTGGATTTAGAGAACATCATTTGAGTTTCTTGCTGTTTGAAACATTTTTAAACCAACTAAATAACTAACCTCAACAAAGTTCAAGACATCATTCTAAGATCTAGAACAGATTTTGTCCTGAAGACCCATCTATTCTTCATTCTTCCATTTTGCTCTTCAAATGGCTTCTAAAAAACGAGAAAAATTAGCATTAAAATTTGTTTCTTCTGTATCACACCAAATATATTGAAAAAGTTTTATCCTGCAGAAAGGGTCGTAAAAATTGAAAAGAATTTCTAGTTTTCAGAAAAAGAGATGAGATAATGATAAAAGTATTATATTTTTGTCTCATTAGGTTTGGGATCTAGAAGAAAATCAAGTCTCTGCTTCCTTTAAATGTCGAAGGATAGTTTCCAGTGCCCACCGATTTCCCTTGACTCCCTGAGCATAGAGACATATGTCCCATTCTTTCTATACATATTCTTATACTTATGGATAAGGCAGGATACTAAAAACACCTCCTTTTTTAGTTTCCTTAAAAGTTTTTCTTGCCTGGCACTGGTGGCTCATGCCTTTTAGTCTTAACTACTTGGGAGGCTGCGATTTGAGGATCACAGTTTAAAGCCAGCCCAGGCAGGAAAGCCCTTGAGACTTTTATCTGCAATGAACTACCCAAAAACTGTTAGTGGAGCTATGGCTCAAAGTGGTAGAGCACTGGCCTTGAACAAAAAACAGCTCAGGAAGAGTGCCCAGGCCCTGACCTCAAGCCCCATGCCCAACCAAAACAATTTTTTTTCTTTAAGTTGTTGTATAAAGCAATTTCAGTTTTAACATGTCAGTTTGTGAGCACAATACATCTTGATCTATATCACTCTTTTCACCATCCTCCCCCATCTCTTCCAACCCTATTCATCCCTTCAATTTCCCAGTTCTATTTTCTCATTTTCCTACCAGTCTTTTCTTCATGCCTCATTCCTCAACATCCTAACTCCTGGCCTCCCATTATTCATTTTGTTTGATTATAAATGAGTCGGTCATAGGATTTGTAACATTGGAATTTCCCCCTTCATGTCACATACTGTAGTTAATCCATTTGTATACATATACATATGACTCTGTCTTTCTTTACATAGATGGATATAGGAGTTCTTTATCTTACATTCTTATTAGCTAATATAATCACCCAGTAGAAATAGGACTTTTACTTTGTAGAGTCTTGCAACATTATGAGCACCCTGCCATGGGAACCATACGCACCTCATTCGCCAGTGCACTCTTGGAGCTTCCTACTTGGACTTAAACTGGTTCTTAGATACAAGCTATTCAATAATGAGTTTAGAGCCTTTTATATTTATTCCCACCACTTCCATAAAGCTTAGTTTAATTGGGCTCTGGATACGAGTTGTATTTAAACTGTTCATTAGATCCCTTAAAGAAAACGAAGCTTGTCTGTAAGTTTTTCTTCATACTGCTTTAGACCACTGAGATTGGCTGAAAGCTACCCTCCCTGTGATTTATTGAAGTGGAGATAGCTATCTAACTATGAGTTGTCTTTTCTCACAAACTCCCTTAATTATTTCGAGGTACTTCAAGGTGGCACATAACTAAGCATTATCAAGGACTTTTACAGCCTTAGGCCTGCTATTACCATGTATTATAGTTGGCTGTAATCATTCTAATGGGCTAAGATGTTGCAACTAATTTACCCAAGGCCTGAACGCCAGAAGTGCCAAAATTGTCTGAGAGTCTTATTCTCCATCCAGCCATTACCATGAGGAGGATGTATTACTTCTCATTTCTTTACAAGTGTCAGTGCAAATCCAACCATCAAACAAAAGTTGGACCTAAAAGCTTTTAGATTACAGCGATTATTACAGATTTTTACATGAGATAAAAATGTAATTGCTCTATTTTGTGCGTTCTTTCTTCCATATCCTCCCCCTAGCTGCATATTTTAGACCTTGCTGTTTGATTGCCAGGTCAGCTTCAGTGCACAAAGACACTGGTCCTAGGTCTGGGAGTGGAAGTATTCTTTTTTTCATAAGAAATAAAAGGCTTGGAATTTCTCATCCACATGGATCACAAAAATTCCATTATCATTTTCATCTTAAGATGCTTTTATATCTATGTAAACGTATGCATTTCTTATAAAGGAAGGGCATTTCCAGCCACATGAATACTTACAGAGGAGGAGCTCAAGGCAGCTGCCCTTCACATGCTCACGGTGCTGGATACATATTTCAGTTTGCTTCCTTTCCTCTCTTCCATATTCATCCATCCTTTTCAGTCTTTTCTATTTTTCTCCTTATCCCTTTGTTTCTCTTTCTTGTCTACCAGTGTCCCTCATTAATTCTTTTTTTTTTTTCATTTTCTCCAGCGTTGACTATCTATTCACCTTTCCACCACTGTTTTTCATGTAAGTCCTTCCCATGCATGTTCTAGGGTGCCCTACTATAAAACTCTGGGTTCTAGACTCTTTGTCTATGACAGAATATTGCTTGAGTTTCTGAGGTGGCCATTGGGAAAACCACTCTCTTTCACCAACTCCCGGAAGAAGTACGAAGTACGGCAGGTGTTATGCCTCCATTTCCTGGAATATGGTAGCTTAAGATGTTAGTCTTTATTCTTTTCTAATATGTGGCTTTGTACTCAGTTGTATGCTCTTTGTCTTTTTTTTTTTTGGTAAAGCTGAAAGAATATCAGTTCTTAACTCAGGATTATTGTGAGATGACAAACATGCAAGAAAACTTATACAGGGTTTGGCCACATCATAAACATTCAGTAGATACTCGTATTATTTTGGGTACTGTTATGTAATAATATATGGCAGACATTAATAGCTTCCGTATATCCATTTCCCCAGTTTACCTGAACACATTTCCCATTTGCTTTGCAAATGTGTGGCCTGAAACTGCTGTTCATGTAATGAAATCAAATTGGATATGTTTACTGTTACTTCTTGGGAGAGTCCCTAATTAAAGGAATAAAAGACTTTTTCTTTTCCCTAAAATGCTTTATGAGGGCTAGACCCCCCACAGTCATTTGTGGACATTATGACAAGGGTCTTTTCTTAGTGGGGGTGAGATGGAATAACTGATAACTTCATAGGTTATACACAGAACCTCTACAGCCTACATTTAGACTTTTACAAATAGGGAAGTCCAACTTTTATTATGTTTAAGCTCCTTTTTTTTATTGGATTCTTTAATTCTAGGCAGCTGAAACTAGTTTTGATGGATACACCCAGGTTTTTCTAATTCCTGCTTCTACACCAGATGCTGTTTATCTGAGTTGCTGAAATTATTTGTCATTTTGTTCATTTTATACATGTTCCTGTTCCCTAATGTGTTTATTTTGGCTTTTGCCATTTGGGAAACTTTTAGTGTTGGTATGTTACTGATCTTTTCTTTAAGCCATTTTTAAAAATTACTCAATTTACACTGACTTCTAGGATCAGTAATCTGCCTTCATTTATGTGTGGCTGCCAATTTTTTATCCACATCCTAGTCTGTGTGTAATGTATACCAGAAAGCATCACACATGCCTTTGAGTCTTGAGTCTTAGCAGTTTCAAACTGTTCAATCTCTCTCTCTCTGTCTCTCTCTGTGTGTGTCTCTGTGTGTCTCTCATGCTCTCTCTCTCTCTCTCTCTCTCTCTCTCTTTCTCCTTTGATTTGGGTATCACTACATATCCCAGGTTGGTCCTGAGCCCACATTCCTTATTCTTTCTGCCTCAGCTTCTTGAATGCTAAAAAAATAATAATAATAATAATAATAATAATAATAATAATAATAATAATAATAATAATAATTCTGGGCTTACAGGCATGCACCTCTGTACCTAGCTTGCTCATTCTCTTGTGAACTTGTAAGATCTTCATTCTTTAGCCTTTTAGGACTTAGTGTTGATTCTCTTACTCTTATCATTTTCTATTTAGTTTAGAACCACATTTTGTTTCTTCCTTTCTTTACATTATTAAGAATGCTTTCCTCATAGTATATCCCATTAGTGTGACCTATGCTTAGCATTAAGGGTCTACCCCTTGTTAAATATTCAGAACAAACGTTTGAGCATCTTCATTTACATATATCTTAAAGTGCAACTTACTTCTGACAGTTAAACCTCCCTTAATATTCTGCTGAATGCCCTTTAGAATTAGAAGGAGAAAATTTTTACCCAATTATATAGTTTACATATGCAAATGTTATCAGATTTAATAATTATGTTTCCCTAGAAATGATGAAAAAAACCTCCTGTGTTTCAAATGAATCATAAATCTTGTTGATTACATTATAGTCCAAAGTCATTTACGGTAGAGAAATTATTGTCATTAAACTTCTAAACTTTACCTTAGTCTATTTCTGAAAAAGATATTCCTATGTTCAGGACTGATGATGAGGAAATCAATTCATGGAAATTTTGAGAAAATAAGCAATCAGATGCACTCTGGTATTTGGCAATTGTTTCTCTTTTGTCTGATTTTCATGTCTTACTACTACAAAAAATAATGCCTTTGGAAAATAATATTTAATGCCAATTACAAATAAGGAAGGGGTAATATTTTATATGACACATAACCATACAGATTGAGATAAGTAATCAAAATAAAGCGAGAAAGTACTTCAAATGAGCACTTAGCTTGATGAAACTCAGCCATCCACAGGCTCTAAGGGAAAAGAAAGGCAGCTATATTAAACAGACCTGGCAATTAGGAGTACTTGACTTACCACAATATGTTTCACTAAAGAAAATCTAATAAACATGAGAACAATACAAGTTGAGTTCTCAAGGAAAAACAAAAGCAGACTATTCAATATGAATTAAATCATACTAGCATTATCTTCCTATTTTCACTGTACATTCAAGGTGAAAGAGGATATTCATACAGATTTTCTCAACACGAGCCATGCAAAATTGAGGGTAATGTGTAACTCATGTACACTTATCTCCATTATACTGATTTGAAGCCAGGGACTCAGAGAGATATGTGATTTGGCATTCAGAAGCCATCAATGAACCTGAATGGCTGAACTCAAGTTTGCAGATTGAGCCACAGGAGCACTGCAAAGTCAAAGGGAAGGAATCAGTCTGCCCCTGCAGTAGGCTGTTATTTGAAAGAGATGGGGCGGGGGGTGAGTGGGACAGCCAATTCATTCTGAATTGCTTTGGAAACCAGGATAAGGATCAGTGGATGGAAATTACAAGGAGGCTGATTCTGCCTCAATTTGGGTAAGAACTTTCCAATAATTAGAGCTGCCTAACCAAAGAGCAATCTGTCCTGTCAAAGCAATGAGCAGCTGAATTCTGAAGACCATTTCTCAGGCATACTGTGGGAAAGAGAACCACATGGGTGTCATGGCACACATCTAAAGCACTCTCCAGTGTAAAGTTTTCCAAGATCACACAAGAGCAGGATAGCATTTGGAGGAGGTGACCCTTATCTTTGAATTTTAGGGTCTTTAACAGTATAATCCCATATACTCTGAAGCCACACAATTAAAGTTCAAAGCTGATATATCTTGTGCTGTCTTCTTGTAGGTAGATCTCTAATCCAGTTGGCATATTCAAGAGTGGCTGACTTTGATGGTGCCTTCTAACATGTTTAAGAGTTTTTTCCTGATGGACATTGTCTTTTCTAGTCTCTTTAGATATGAATGTGTCTTTTGTTGAAATCACATCTTAAACGATGTGATGCCTTTGCATTTCTTTTAAAGGCTTCAAAGTTTTCATTCAATATGTCAAAATAATGGAGGTAGAATTGGGATTTATGTGGGGGAATCTGGCTACTACTTTAATTTAGGGTTAACATTAAGTTTAAGCAGCTGAGCATGGAATTATCCACTGCTAAAAGAGAAGCTCCTTGTATATCTTACTTGTTTCTTTTTGCACTTTTGGTGAAGCACCATCTCCCTTTGGACTTTGTACTTCCAGAGCACAAATTGTTTTTCAAGGAAAATTTTATACCTTGACGCAAATGATATTCTATGTGTGAGAGTAAAATTTTAAGAAGCTTTTTCCTGGGGGACCTGAGGCATGGTGTTTATGTACTGTGCAGAGTAATCTAAACTGCACTTAGATTTTATCCTGAACTCAACATCAGGCCATAAAATATCCAGGAACTCAATGTAACAACTTTGGATTATTTTCAGAGACTCTATTTCATTCCCCCCTATATTTTGAGAGCAAAGAGAATCACAGTTACATTTGCCTTTTGACTTGAGTACAAAGATGTCAAAAAAAAGTAATAGCTGAGTAACAATGTTTTTCAGAAATTGGTTCCACTCCCATTAAGCATTTTTTTCCCCAAAGCAGGCATACAATCCTCATTTTATTGACATATTCAAGAACAGCAACCCTGAGCTTGTATCCTCAGTGATAGGTCAGAACCATACTAGTAATAAGAAAGATTTCTCTCTTGTTGACAATGATAGTAACCCCATGTGGTACAACTTTTTATTTAAGAGTCCTAAAGTGCCTGGCGAAGGCAGGCAGTGGGGGGTGGGGAAAGCCTAGCTGAGCGCCAGGGTCAGAGGGGTGGGGTTTTGCTGGCTTCCTCTCCGGTGTCATCTCTTCATTCTGTTTCCCCCACCTCAGTGGCTAGACCAGCAAGGCCAGTGTTCTCCCCCTCTCTTAAGGAATCCAAAGGCTTTGAATATGCTAAGCCCAATTAACAACCTCTTATCCTCCCTCCATAGATTATGCAAAAAGAATCTTGTCTATATAATTGTCTTTGTATAAATTATGGACTTAAATTGAATATAAATGGTCAGTTTCAGAACCATGTCTGTTTCTTTTTCTTAAAAAATATTTCATTGTTAAGATGATGTACGGAGGGGTGACGGTTACATGAGTAAGGCAGTGAATACTTGTTGATCATTGTTACCTCTTCCCTTCCTTGTTGTCCCACTATCCCTTCCCTCCCCCACCTCCCACACTCTTATCTTCCTCTCCTCCCACCCCTGCCCGCCTGTAGTTGTAAATTTCATTTCCAATACACTGTCCTGTGGGTATCTTTGTTGCAATGGGTCATCCTGTGTCCTTGTTTCGGCATTTTGTTATTCCCCTTCCCCTCTCCAGATTAGACATATGTATATCCAAGATGCAGGGTACCAAAATCAAGTACAGTGACAACAGGGGCTATGCCACAGGGGAAAGAACATACAAAGGAAACAACAGCAACAACAAAATAATAAAATCACATGGTACACTTAAGACAGTAACAATAAAGACAGATCTCTTGTGTCCATATCTTGGGGTTCATTTCACTTAGCATCATCTTATATGGTCATTTGTACATGTTTTTTGAGCTTTTCAGCTCATCTGATAAGATTATCCTATATGTATACTAATTGTTGCAAATAAGGGAAACCATGAGATCTAAATTTCTTTGGGACTAGCTTACTTCACCTAGAATGATTTTTTTCCAAGTCTTTCCATTTCCTAACAAATGGGGCAGTGTTGTTCTTTCTGATGGAGGCATAGAATGCCATTGTATAAATATACCACATTTTCTTGAGCCACTCACCTAATGAGGGGCATCTGGGTTGGTTCCATATCTTAGCTATGGTAAATAATGCTGCGATAAACATAATTGTGCTGATAGCTTTAGTATGGTCTTGTTTGTGATCATTTGGGTACATGCCTAAAAGTGGGATTGCTGGGTCATAGGGGACTTCTATGTGTATTTTTTTGAGGAACCTCCCTACTGTTTTTCCAAGTGGTTGAACAAGTTTATACTCCCACCAACAATTTGGTAGGGTTCCCTTTTGGCCACATCCCTTCCAGCATTTGTTATTGGATTTCTTGATTATAGCCATTCTAACTGGGGTGAGGTGGAATCTCATTGTTTTGATTTGCATTTCTTTTATGGCTAGAGAAGTTGAGCATTTCTTCATGTGTCTACTGGCCATTCTTATTTCCTCTCAGAGAAGTCTCTCTTTAAGTCTTTAGCCCACTTATTAAAAAGGCAATTGTTTCTTTGTGTATTTGTTTTTGGGTGGTTTAATTTTTTGAGTTAGAAGTATATTTTAAATATGAGGCCTTGTCTGTTTTATAGCTAGTGAAGATCTTCTCCCAATCGGTGGGCTTTCTATTGATCTTGCTAGCTATGTCTTTTGCCATGCAGAAGCTCTGTAATGTCATGCAATCCCATTTGTCCAACCTTTCTTTAATTTGTTGAATTTCTGGGTCTCTATTAAGAAAATTTCAGCCTGTGCCAAGGAGCCCTAGAGTTTTTCCTATTCTTTCCTGTAATATTTTCAGGGTGTCTGCTTTTATTTCGAAGTCTTTGATCCATTTTGAGAAGATTCTGGTGCAGGGTGATATATATGGATTTAATTTTAGTTTTCTACAGGTGTTTAACCACTTTTTCCAGCACCATTTACTGAAGAGATTATCATTATTCCATTTTATTTTTTGGCCCCCTTATTGAAGATTAGGCCTATAGATCTGTGGGTTCATTTCTGGGTCTTTTTGTAATAGCCCCACAAAAAAAAAATATCTAGGAATAAACTTAACTAAAGAAGTGAAGGACCTCTATGATGAAAACTTTAAAAACCTGAAAGAGGAAATTAAAACAGAATTAAGGAAGTGGAAAAACTTCCCATGCTTCTGGATAGGGAGGATTAACATCGTGAAAATGGTAATTCTGCCAAAGGCTATCTACAAATTCAATGCAATATCCATCAATATTCCAAACTCATTATTCAATGAAATATAAGAAGCAATCCCAAAATTCTTATGGAACAATAAAAGACCCTAAATAGCAAAAATAATCCTTAGCAGAAAGAACAGTGCTGGAGGAATAACAATATTGAACTTCAAACTCTACTTCAAAGCCATAGTAATCAAAACAGCTTGGTACTGGCACAAGAATTTATATTCTAAAAAAAGTATTTATTTTAAAAAAGTGTTTATATTCTAAAATGACTGCTGTTGAGGATTGAATTCTAAATTGTTCTTTTTATTTCCCCCTTTAGTTTTTTTAATGTTTAATTTTTTCTCCTATAGCTTTTTGTGTTTTTTCTATGTGCAGAGATCCATTCTACAAAAATAATTTTTCTAATATACTGTTTCCTGCTGCTACTGGATATTTGATTTTCCTTGCTTGATTTTCCAGTCATATGCTCTTAGTGTGCAAAATGCACCTGATATTTATGTCTTGCCCTTGTATCCTGTGATACAGCTAATTTCACTCATTGATGTAGCTTATTATTTCACAATAGAATCTTCTGGATACTGTTTAAAATTTTCTACACTGACAATGATGCAGATAGTGTTACTTTTCTATTGTTAAACCATTTATTTAATGATTTGGTTTAGTTTGCAAGTAGGTTCTTTTGTTCCTGAGCAGTTCAGAGATGTGATCCTTTTTCTTCACCATCCAAGTAACTGGGTTATGGGAATGAGCCAATACACCTATGTTGCTTTTGAGATTAGGATCTCACTAATATTTTGATGCAAGATGGCTTTCCCTTCTTTACCTACTGCCTAGCTAGAATTACAGGCATGCATTACCCTGTCTGGCTCCTGTACTTAAATTCATTTTCCAGTAAGATAGATTGAGATAGATTGAATGTTGAATGTGAAAAATCCTTGCTTTATTTTCCATCAAGGAAAAAAAAGCACTCAGTGTTACACTATTAAATATCATGGGAGCTACTGGATTTTCCTTGATGCCTTTATAGACAAAAGAATTTCCCTCAGGATTGCTGATTTGACTTTGTTGAAT
The DNA here is from genome assembly GCF_024711535.1 of Dipodomys merriami. Classification (NCBI taxonomy): domain Eukaryota; kingdom Metazoa; phylum Chordata; class Mammalia; order Rodentia; family Heteromyidae; genus Dipodomys; species Dipodomys merriami. The sequence continues at coordinate 22,355,619 of NW_027203381.1, forward strand.
TTCACCAAAGTATTTTCTGCAGTTGAAGTTGTCATATAAATTTTCATTATATTGTTAATACAATGAAATAAATTGATGTCTCAAATTTTAAGTGAGTACTGGGATTCCAGGATTAACCCCACTGGAGTTTTTTTTTTATTGCTACATTCAATTTTCTAGTGTTTTGTTAAGAATCCTGTACGTATCTCATGAATGATATTAGGTAACATTTTTATCCTTTCTTTTTCATAGTCTTTTGGTCTCTTTTACTCTTTCCTCCATTATTTTCACTTTACAAATTAGAAAGTATTTTTTATTCCTTTATTTTCTGTAAACATTCTTCTAAGAATAAAATACCATCTTTCTTTAAAAATGAAATCAGTAGAGCCTAGAGATTTTGTATGCATAAATATAGTACTAATCAGATTGCTTTTATTTCCATTTGAGATAGATCAAGCAATCTGGTACCTTTAAGTTAAGGACTTATTTTCTTAAAATGGTTTATGATAATGTCTTAAGATATACCTTGAGGACTCATAGGAGGTACTTTTTAATGCCAATATTTATTGGTCTTAAGAGTTGTTTGCCAATCACAGAAATCTTTTCAAATATGCAAGTTTTAGCTTTGTAAATGGTTTTATTTTATCTACTATTTCATTATTTTCCATTCATCTTTGTTTCTTCTTGTTTACATTGATTTAAATTTGTTCATCTAAGTCTAGTATTTCAAGACACACACCCAGAAAACCTGTTTTAGAACTATCTCTTTTTCTAGGATTAGCTTCATAAATTTTCCTTTATGAATAACCACATATTGATATATGGTGACTTCATGTCATTCAGTATAAAATATTTTCAAATTTATAGTTTGTTCTTTTATACAAAGGTTATTTAGAAGTCTTTAAAATTCCCAACATATGAAGCTTATCGTCATATACTATTTGTTTTTAAATTTCTTAGACAAATGACTCTATATTATAGTCTTGATCTTTTTGTTAAAGGGTTGTTGTGTACTTCGGCAAATCTTCTCTTCCAGTTAATATTACATTTATTCTTAAAATAGTCTATCAATGTATATTTTATCAAAAGAGTTGCAATGTGATTCATATTTCTTTAATCTCATTGATTTTTTTTTCCTGGATATAATTCAAGTAACTCTGAGAGCCTCGTTAATATATGCAGCTATGATTAGGTATACCAGGTTCTCCTTTACTTCTGTTTATTTGTGTGTCTGTTACTTGGCATCCACCTGTCTATAAAAATGGTGTGTCTTAAATGAATCAACTCTTTTAGCATCTCAGAATATTGCTTTCTATTTTTGTTCATATTTCTACTTATAGTATGTGATTACATTTCACTCTTATATGTTTCTTTTTGCATAGTACACTATATAATTTCTAGTTTTCACTTTCTGATTTAAGCTTTTGTTCATGCCATTATTTTTGTGTATGTACATAATTATTTTAACCTTTTGTACAAGTATGATATATGTATCAAAAATGTGAAATATATTTCTCTAAACCAAACAAACCTATAAGCCCCAGAGCAAAAAATGAAATATTACCCACATTCACATAAGTGTCTGTGAGCTTGCTTTGAGTCACAGTTACATTTAGGAATATGAATAGTGACTAATATCCAATAGTAGTAACCACATCCTTACTTGTGATCATATACAAAAGATTTTCTTCGTTCCTACGACGTTTGTTATTTCATGCAAGATGAATCAGATGCTAAATACTATTTGTACTGTTTTTATTATGTATGTGCATGTGTGTCATAGTTAAACATTGTAACATATATTCATATAGCTCTTTGCAGCTGTAGACATACATTGTAATTCATAGGTAACATTTCACTGTAAGTATATGCTAACATATACCTATTCATTCTGCCATAGAAGGCATTTGGAAAAAAATCGTGAACTGTGCTTCTGTGAATATTATTTGCCTTTCATTGAATTGATCTTTACAGTTTTATTGGAATATATATTCAAAAGTTGAATTGTGAAATTATTCAAAATGCATATATTCATTCAATGCTGTCAAAGAATCTTCCAAATTGTATTGACTTACCCTTTAACTAGTGGTTGATGGGATTCCTGGTAATCACTCTCTGTATCTAGGAGGGAGTATCTAACTGTGGTTTTGATTTGCATTTTCCTAAAGGTTAGCAGAAGTGAGCAAAGATTTTATATAATTGTTGGACATTAAAATGACTTCTTTTGTGAAGAATCTAATGCCTTGACTCTCCATACTTTATTTGGTTATCTTCTTTTTCTTATTTACTTATACCATCTTTACAGATAGTCTAAATCATTTGTTGAGGTATATTTGGATATGTTCTTTCACACTGACCCACTAGTAATAACATTGTCATTTAATAACAAGTTTTCAATATTAACATATTACAATTGATCTTAATGTTCCACCATGGTTAGCAAATTACATGTTGTGGGGCTTTTTTTTCCCTCCTGTTTATTTTGTTTATTTGGTAACAGGGACTGAATCTAGAGTTTTAAATAAGCTACGCAAGCACTCTAACACTTGAGTTATGCTTTCCACCATTTTTATCATTATTTTGAATTTATAAATTTAAATCTTACCAGAATTTAACAATGTAACATGGAAATATGCAAACAAGTTTGTATATGAACTTATGGCCAGACTCCCTCCGTTTTAGAAAGCATTGGAACTCGAATTCAGAGCCTGGCTGTTTACTGTATGAGTGCTCTATTGCTCTGCTGATTGAGCCACAATTCCTGTCCTTCCTTTGCTTTTAGTTTTTTTTTTTTTTTTTAATAGGTTGGAATGCTTTTCCCAGGTTAGCTTTGAACTGGAATCCTTCTACCTTGCCTCCTGAGTGCAGAAGCTCAGAGGAGTTACCACCATACTGGATTCTTTTTGAGATAAGACCTCATTAACTATTCTCAAACTCTGGGCCTTCTGAGTGGTGGGATTAAAATGTGAGCACCACCCGGTTTAGCTGAAGCCTGTCCATGTTTGGTTTCCATAATCTTCCTACCTCAGCCCCTGTCCTGTCTGATACTTGTTGTTAATACTTGTATGTTATGATTTCCTCAATATTTGGGTGACAAATTTTCTGTCATTATATTTAAATTTTATTACTATAAACAGAACACTTTCAAAATTTGATATTTATTTCGGATACTTAGTTGAACTGTGTAAATATAAAAACCGACAGGGTTGGCTTCATTGTTTTCCATTTAATGTAAACTTTCAATTTGATAACTCCTTTAATTTTGCTTTTTTCTATCTGGTGTTTTTGACACTGATTTGATAACCTAGGCCATCCTGACTAACTCAGAGTCCACATTTCCTTTAGTAAGTTTTTAAGTTTGGTTGGAGTATTCTTTTGCTTTTATAGGGGAAAAGTGTAAGACTGAAGACTAATTCTGGTCATGATCTAGTACCATAGAGCTATTTTTTATTGGTTACTGCAGGATTTTCACAAGTGTTTATTATTTTTTTATTAAATAAGATGTTTTATTGTAAAAATACTGTACAGAGGGGTTACACTTACATGAGCAAGGTAATGAGGACATCTCTTATCAAGCATTGTTGCCTCCTCCTTTGTTTTTCCCCCACCATCCTTCCCTCCCACCTCCTCAGCTCTACCCCACCCTACCTCACCTAAATTGTAAAGTTCATTTTTCACCTTAGCATCTTGCACATCTCATTGTTGCAATGAGTCAATCTGTATCCCTATTTAAACAATTTTTTCCCTCCCCACCATGAAAATTATACCAACAACAAATACAGTGAAAACAGGGGTTATACAGTGGGGGAGGGACATACAAAAAAAAAATCACATGGTACCTTACAAATACTTTAGAAACAATAGCAAGGAAGAAAAAACCACTTGCATCCCTATCTTGGGGTTCATTTCGCTTAACATCATCTTATCTGAGATTTTCTGCTTGTCCCAGCCGTATACTAGTTAATGCAAATAAAGGAAACCATGGGACTGATGTTTCTTTGGGCCTGACTTACTTCACTTAATATAATTTTCTCCAGTCTTTCCATTCCCTAACAAATGGGGTGATGTCATTCTTTCTGATAGAGGAATAGAATTCCATTGTGTATATATACACCATATTTTCTTGATCCATTCATCTACTGAGGGGTATCTGGGTTGGTTCCATATCTTAGCTATGGTACATAATGCTGCAATAAACATAGTTGTGCTGATAGCTTTAGTATGGTCTTGTTTGTGGTTATGTAGGTAAATGCCCCAAATTGGGATTGCTAAGTCATAGGGGAACTCTATGTGGAGTCTTTTGAGGAACCTCCATACTGCTTTCCAAAGTGGTTGAACAAATTTACATGCTCACCAACAATGTAGTAAGGTTCCCTTCTGTCCACATCCCCTCCAGCATCTGTTGTTATTAGAGTTCTTGATTTTAGCTATTCTAACTGGGGTGAGGTGTTATCTCAATGTTGTTTTGATTTGCATTTCTTTTATGGCTAGGGAGGTTGAGCATTTCTTCATGTGTCTATTGGCCATTCTTCTTTCCTCTTCAGAGAAGTTTCTCTTTAAGTCTTTAGCCCGCTTGTTTATTGGGAAGTTGTTTCTTTGAAGATTTGTTGTTGGGGGATTTAATTTTTTGAGTTCAAGGTATATTTTAGATATGAGACCCTTGTCCGTTGTATGGCTAGTGAAGATCTTCTCCCAATCCATAGGCTTTCTATTGATCTTGCTTGCTATGTTCTTTGCCATGCAGAAGCTCTGCAATATCATGCAGTCCCATTTGTCCAACCTTTCTTTGATTTGTTGTGTTTCTGGGTCTCTATTAAGAAAATTTCAGCCTGTGCCAAGGAGACCTAAGGTTTCTCTTATTCCATCCTGTAAAGTTTTCAGGGTGTCTGCTTTGACTCCAAGGTCTTTGATCCATTTGGAACTGATTCTGGTGCAGGGTGATATATAAGGATCTAGCTTTAGTTTTCTACAAATGATTAACCAATTTTGTAAGCACCATTTACTGAAGAGGCTGACTTTCTTCAATTCTATTTTTTAAGCTCCCTTGTCGAAGATTATGTGGCTATATGTTTGTGGGTTCATTTCTGGGACTTCAGTTCTATTCCATTGGTCCTGAGGTCTGTTCTTGTGCCAGTACCAATCTTTTTTGTTTACTATGGCTTTGTAGTAGAGTTTGAAATTTGGTATTGATATTCCTCCAGTACTGTTCTTTCTGTGAAGGATCGTTTTTGCTATTCAGGGTCTTTCATTGTTCCATATGAATTTTTGGATTGCCTCTTCTATTTATTCTTGTATTAGTGTGTGTGTGTGTGTGTGTGTGTGTGTGTGTGTGTGTGTGTGTGTATGTATGTTTAATGTACTATGTAAGTTTGGAAACATCTGTGTGATCAGGGTAGTGAGTTAAGCTTTAGGATTACTTGCCTTGTGAGAGACCTTTCTCTTTTCTGGAACCCTAGACTGAGACAAGCTTACTGTCCTTAATATGAAAATTTTTCTAGTTCAGTCTTCTTTCCAAGAGGGCTGCAGTTTTCCCAGTGATTGCTTTTCAGCTCCCCTTGTCAAAAACTTTATTTTCTGTTCCACTGTGAATATTAATCTGCTAGTTCCCAAGGTCAGCCTTGAGTTTCATTTCTCTATTTTTGGCACCTAATAACATCAATTATTTTAAGCTCAATGATGCAACTTGAATTAATGTATGTTTACTAACTTAATGTTACTAGTGGGAAAAGGTTCTGTGTTCAGTGTTACTCTTCTATGGTACAACTTTATTCAGTGTTTCTAGGTCCATGGAATATATGAGCCATCAAGCTGAATTTTTAGTTGTTTTAAAACCATTTGCAGGCTCCATGCACAGCTGTTGTCTGTGGAACACAAAGTCGAATCCATTTTGTCTTAGTTTTCAAACCCCACTCTTCCAATAAAACCAGATAAGACTGGTTTAATTTCTTGTTAGCACTTCTTTTCTCTGAATATGATTTTCTCTGTGAAGGAGGCCCTGTCAATGTTTTAGCCTTCTTCAGGGTCAGGGATGGGACCTAGATGAACTGTCCCTGAGCCTCTTTATACCCAAAGCTAATGCTGTACCACTGGAGCCACAACACCACTTCCAGCCTATTTGGAGTAATTTATTGAAAAGGAGACTCTCACAGACTTTCCTGGCTGAGCTGAATTTGAACCATATTCCTTAGATCTCAGCCTTCTGAGATGCTTAGATTAAAGGCATGAGTCACCAGTGCCCAGCACTAAGTGCTTCTTGCTAAATGTTCATAGTAGCTTTTCATTCTCCAAATACATACAAGAAAATCTTTTTTTTCTAAACCATTCAGTGGTAGGGATATTGACTTCAGACTTACCATTATTGAAATCATCACCAGTCATTGCCCTAAAGTGATAGAGTTTTTCTTTGCCTCTGTTATTATTTGCTTTTTCCAGGAAAATCTACATCCAGTGACTGCCTGGATGATCAGAGAGTACTAGGTCTGGCTGCTATGACTCTACTGAAACATTCTCAAAGGCTCTCCTGGAATGAGTGCACCTAAGAGATTTACTGAAGTCGCTGTTGTACTTGCACCCCTGCTCTCTTTGCTCCCTCTCCCCAGGCCTGATGCTGTCGACAGCAAACTCCAATTATCCAGTACTGTAATCTCAGCCTTAAATATAATTCCCAGGGCACCCAATCTAGCACAACTTTGATTAGATAAGACATCCAATTAAGTCTTTAAGTTGAATAGGATTACTTGAGTGATGCTGGACTGTCAGGGACATGCAAAGAAATGCAAATTAATAATTTAAAACCCAGGCATTCATTTATCATTGGGAGGACTCTATACTTGGCTTCCTCATGTTTCTATTATGCTATGGTTATTTGTAACATGTTCCATGTGATGGGGGCTTATAATATTCATTATTAAAACAATCACTGTTAATCACCGAAGCCTACACACTTAGCACATTTATTCTTCATGATAAGCTTTGGATGCCTTAGCTATGTACCTGAGTCATACATGAGACAGAAAAAAACATATGGATTAATGGTCTTTATTACTGGTAAACCTGAACTTTTCATAGCTTTGAGCATTTTGTTCTCTTGAAATTTGAATTCTTGTATCAGAGGTTTTGAATTTTTGGCTCCACAATTATTTTTTAAGTGTATGCGAGGTTTCTTTCTATCCTATTCCTTGTGATTAATAATGTATTTTTCATTGGATGAGGTAAAAGTAGACCTTTTATCAATTGAGTTTGTTAGATCATCCAATAAAGGCTGATGACAAAATATTCTAACTACAAAATGAAGATGACCCAATTTAACTGTAAATATTTTTTGGTGGTATTGGGGGATGAATTTAGTATCTTATTTTTTTTGGGGGGGGGTCTGGTCGTGGGGCCTGAACTCTGAGCCTGAGCGCTGTCCCTCAGCTCTTCAGCTCAAGGCTAGCACTCTACCACTTGAGCCACAGCCCCACTTCCAGCTTTTTTCTTTTTGCTTATGTGGTGCTGAGGAATCGAACCCAGGGCCTCAGGCATTCAAGGCAAGCGCTCTACCACTGAGCCAACTTCCCAGCCCAAATTTAGTATCTTATACTTGGTAGACAGGTTGTACTATACCACTTGAGCCACATCCCCAGCCATTTTGTGTTTTTAATCATTTTGGGAATAATGTCACATTAATGCCAGAGCTGGCCCAAGTGATGATGATCTTATTTATGCTGTTGACATACCGAGAATTACAGATGTACATCACCACACCAAGATATTTGTTGAGATGGAGTCTTGTTAACTTTTTACCCGGGCTGTCCTCAAACATCAATCTTCTTTGCTTTCTGAGTAGTTAGAATTATAGGTATAAGCAACCATGCTTGACTGTAAAAACAGATCATTTTTTAAAATAAATCTACTTACTTTTTTTCTAAGATTCAAAAGCAGACTATACTGAGTACACACATTCACTGAAGTCTTTGTCTTCTGTAAAGTATCTGTCAGAATTTGGTGGGTGTATCTGAGGGAACTAAGGGAGCTCATTTTTAACCACTTATAAGACAAGAGAGAAATGCTGTATATCAAAGAGGTGTCATGTGTGTGTGTGTGTGTGTGTGTGTGTGTGTGTGTGTGTGTGTGTGTGTATGGATGTGTGGATGTGTTGTAAAACATAGTTTTGGCAACATGTTATAAGTTTATTCATCAAGAAAAATAAAGCCAGTTGTTCAGATGGCTCACGCCTGTAATCCTAGTTACTCAGGAGGCTGAGATTTGAGGATTGTGGTTTGAAGCCAGCCTGGGCAAGAAAGTTTGTGAAACCTATATTTAATTAATCACCAGAAAACCAGAAGTGATGCTGCGGCTCAAAGTAGTGGAGCACTAGTCTTGAGCAAAAGAACTCAGGGACAGTGCTCTGACCCAGAGTTTAAGCCCCAGGAAAGGGGGAAAAAAAGAAAAGAAAAGAAAAAAAGAAAAAGACCATGTGGAGGAGTAGGGTAATAAAAGAGGGTAGTTGAGGGTGATATAACTGAGATGCATTAAATGCATGTATAAAAATAGAATGAGACACAAAGATTGTAAATAAAATGAAAGTGAGGCTTGTGTATGATACAAAATAGGAATTATGCACTGTACAAGACTATTAAGAAAGTGTGGGTTGAAAGTTTTGTTCACGAATGTGATGTGAAGTTAGGACTATAAGGCAGAGAAAAAATATGGTAAAAAATCCAGCATGTGGGGGAGGGACATACAAAGCAACAAAGCAATCATCTTATAAATATGCTAGAAGCAATCACAAGAAAGAAAAGAAAACATTTGAATCCTTGTTTTGGGGTTCATTTTGCCTAACATCAACTTATCTGACTGTTTCTGCTTGTCTCAGACATACACTAGTTACTGCAAATAAGGGACACCATGGGACCTATGTTTTTTTGGGCCTGCTTATTTCACTTAATATAATTTTTTCCAAGTCTTTCCATTTCCTAACAAATGGGACAATGTTATTTTTTCTGATAGAGGCATAGAATTCCATTGTGTATAACCCCTGTTTTCGCTGTATTTGATGTTGGTATAATTTGTGGAGGGGAAGGGGAAAAAACAAATTGTTTAAGTAGGGATACAGGTGGACCCATTGCAACGATTAGATGTACAAATTGTTATGTCGAAAAATGAACTTTACAACTTTGGTCGGGGGTGGAGGAGAAGGGGAGTGTGGGGGTCGGGGGGCGGGAGATGGGAAGGGATGGGAAGAGAAACAAAGGAGGAGGCAGCAATGTTTGATAAGAAATGTACTCGTTACCTTGCTCATGTAATTGTAACCCTTCTGTACAGTATTTTCACAATAATAATAATTTAAAAACACAGCAGTAAAAACAGCACTACAATAAAAAAAATTCTAGAGCATTCCAATCAGAACAATTCTAGCTCATTCCCAGTTAAATCAATGCCCTTTCAAAATCTTGCTTATTTCTGTTGTAATTTTTATCTGTTCACTGGAAGATACCAGAATGCCCCAGATACTCTGTTTCAAGAAGCATATCACTGAACCAGGAGCTGATATGTGTGGGTAGTATAATTCCTCATTTTGTTAACTATGATTGTAGATCTTTTTTTTTTTTCTGCAGGCACATTCACAGAAGGAATGTGGTAGAAATGTTTGTACAGTTTTAATTTAACGTTAAGTAAACTTTACATTTTAGAATCATTTCCCAAAGACTGGATACCTCCCCCACCCCCCCAGCTCCAGCCACAGCCCAGCCAGTTCCATAAGGTAACTTTTTCACTAAATGTTTGAAGGTGATGTGATTTTTGTATAGGTACATGGGAATAAGAAAGACATTTATAGTATTCTCGGTACTGTTTGGAGACTCTGGCAAAAATTTGATGCTTAATAAATGCTGTAATGTGAACAAATGAAATATAAATCATGCTCAATTATCATAAAAACTCTTGATAATCAGGTAATATAAGATGTTTGTACTAAACCTTACAGGCAATTAAAAATTATCTTCTCTAGGGTATTATGTTTAGCAAAAAAGAAATATAATGTTAAAAACATATGGTAAAAAGCTCATGCCAGTTATACCTATCTTAGTGAAAAATGTCAGGAATGATGACCACAACAAAAACGAAGTTCATGTTCCATGACTTCAATGGCTGAGAATTCTACATCTCCATGTTCTATGAATCAATGTGATGATGTGTATGATAAAAAAAAATCAAACCCATTGAATTCTAACTAGTGATGGACTATCACTTGAATTTATTTTCTAATGCTTAGTATAGTATAGCTTGAATGAAGAATAAAAAGAAATTACCTGGTTTTTTTTCCAAGTCATTAATGAATTGCCACTTGGAACTTGCACTAGCACTTCCCATAGAAATGGAAATAGAAATAGAAAGAGGGGTTTTCTCCAAAGTGTCCTTTCAGAGGTCCTTTAGCATCAATTTCTCTCCCAAATAGTATATGGAATTTCACCAAGGAGATACTTTCCACTAGGGTTGAATACTGCTTTCACCTCATAGTAAAATTCTGACATGCTGAAAGATGAGTCATTAATCTCAAATAGTGCTAATTTGGGTGGAATCATTATCTAACACTGCTGAGCATCTTTTCCCTTCACTGTAAAATAAGACTTAAATGCAATCATGTATTTAAATCATCAAGCACATTACCTATAACAGAGTGGGGGCTTACCCTCTGCTTGTCTTCATTTGCTTCTCCCTACAGGTTTTCATATGTTGGACTTGGCTTCTCAGAATGGGGTTCATGCCTATGAAGACATTTATGGTCTCATTACTTCTCTACATTTTAAGGAATGGACTAATAAGAGTATGGTGCAAACTTTGTGAGAGCCTGTTGAGAAGAGGCTCATTAGGTCTGACATTCGGTCATGCTAAAGCCATTGAAACAAGAAGAAGGAACCCTATATCCATGCCTGGATAATTCTGAGCTCTGCTTTGCTGAGGAGAAAAGGAGAATGGCCAGTTGCCAGAACAATTTCCCTTGATGGTTCCCAAGAAAGAAGTATACAAAAAAGAAAATGCCAGGCAAATCTCACACCATTTGTTTCTAGAAGGATTTCCCCCTACCAGTGCTTGGCCAAGTGGAACTTGTAAGGATTCTTTTAATGAGACTAAGTGGCTTGCATTCCTGTGGGAGCTGGCCTGTTTTCTGATGGTAATGGCTCCCTGTATCTTCCATGGGGTTAAAAAGGATTAATGCTGAAACAAAGCAGGTCAGGAGCACTCTATGCAAAAATGAGCAAATTAGGGTATCCTAAATGAGAGATACAAGATGGAGAAATCATCTATCAAATGCTTCCATTCACAGCAAGGTGGCTGATGCCTACTCTGACTGTGGTCTCCCTCCATCTATACAGATTTTAAATCAGTTACTTCAGTCCTGCAAGTTATACTGGATACCTTGTCTTCTCAATCAGGCATAACTTTTCTAACATCTCTCAGCCCAACTCTTCATTTTTATAGCAATAATGTTATTCAGTTTAGAAGCTTCTTAACCCCACCTTACAGGGTAGAATCGTGTCATAGCGTCCTGTGATATAGGATGTTCACAATTAATATTTGGCATGTGATTGAGTGGAAACCTTTTTATTCATTTTAATCAAGACTCCTTTTTCCTGTTTGTATAATATACTAAAAACCTAGTTTCAAGTCTCCAAATTCAGAGGCATGTCACTTCTCCCTCAATTTCCTCTCATTTCACAGTTGTTTTGTGTTGTTTTTGTTTTTTTGCTGGTCCGAGGGCTTGATCTCTGGGCCTGGGCACTGTTCCTGGGTTCCTTTTGATCAAGGCTAGCACTCTACCACTTGATCCACAATACCAATTCTGGCTTTTTATCTGTGATTAATTGGAGATAAGAATCTCACAGACTTTCCTACCTGGGCTGGCTTTGAACTATGATCCTCAGATCTCAGCCTTCTGAGTAACTAGGATTACAGGTGTGGGCCACCAGTGCCCTGTTATTTCATTGCATTTCTAGTTCCTATTACATTTATGGCAGAGAATCAAACTCAACTTTCCTGAGCTCTACATTTGCCCTCTTTCCCCCCACCCCATGAAATTCTATTCTATTTTCCTCCCCATCAAGGCCATCCTGTGAATATTTTAAAATTATTTTAAGCACACATCTTTATTAAACAAAAATAATCTAAGGGAAAGGCTTTGTTTTGTTCTTACTTGTATCCTTCTTTACATTTAGGATGACTTCCTTAGAAGTAATTTAAAAGACTTCCTTAGAATTCTTGGCACCAACAGAATATTAAAGGACACATAATGACACTATACTATAATAAATATAATACAACACATTTTCAGCATATGAGATGTGACATCAAGTAGTGATATCAACATGGACTCCAAGTCCTAGGAAATATTTCTGCAAAGAAGTAGAGTTTGACATGATACTTGAAGATAACATTTCTCTTCTCAAGGCGTATTCCAGTTGATACAGTGATACTAATATTTTACAACTGATTGCTTTCGGTGTAGTCTAGGAAGAGGCAAACTTGAGAAGATCCATGGACATTTCAGAGAATGTAGGAGAGAAATGGAGGCACAGTCATGTGGAAGCGGGGGGTGGGGGGAAGGGACTCCAGGTGTACACAGACAGGGAACTTTGGACAGGAATTGAAACTCCATTTATCGCACCTGAGCAGCACCTTTGTTTAAACAAGCCCCAGGACCTCCAGCAATGAGATAGTTGAGACTTCCTGATACCACAACTGGCAAATAGAGAGCTTAGCAGAAATGCAATGTGGGTGTTCTCTAAAGGGACAATTAGAGACAAACCATTAGAATCATAGAAAGGCTTTCACCCTTCTAAAATACTCTGAACATTTCCACACTTTTGAGACTCTTGGTGTGTACAATATGGAAGTGAGTGAAGGTTTAGGGCTTTATTTGCTGTTAACACATACAGCCTAAGAAATAAAACGATCCCTAAGTATGATTTCTGTGTATAAACTCCTTGTAGCGATTATTGAGCTTGCAATAGGTTCTCTAAACTTCTATTAAAATATCAATAGTATTTTTCAGAGCTTAAATTGAGCGGTGATTTTATTTCAGGCTGATCCTATAAAGCACTTTTCTTCGAAGATTCTCTTGTTGTTGCTAAAAATGAAAGCCATTCAAACGAGCAGTGATTGAAACAGTGAGAAAGAAGGAAGAAAATCAATACTGCATTTTCCAGGGCACTATCTCTGCTTTTGAAAAGAGACCATTAATACTGTGCTAACCAGAGAGGCAGCCAGTTTGCTCAAAGTGCATTCAGGGGTGAGCTGAATGGACAGGTTTCTGGGAAGCCTCTTGAGAAACTGCTGAGAAATAAAAGCTCTCTGGTGGAATCTGTTCCACATGGGCCTCAAGGTGTCTGAGGATCCCCCCGCAACTGGGAAGTATTTCCTCCTATGGGAAAGGAGCATCAGTGAAGACAGGGCTAAGAGTGGCATGAGGACATTGGGAAATATGGGCCATCAGTCCCAGTAATTCCATGAAATTAAGACTAAACTCCTGAGCAGAGAACCCCTTCCCTCACCAATGAGCCATCTGTCACCTTGTCTACATTCAGCCTCCATTTCTCACCCCACGTTCTCCTTCTGCTCTGGTCTATCTACTAGAGATTAGGAAGGGAGATTTGTAGGAGATAAAATGTCTGGGGTTACATTTAAATTTAGGAGAATTTTTAAAAATAGCATGGAGGAGTTATGGCTCAAGTGGTAGAGTGCCATTCTTGAGCAAAAGAGCACTCTGGCTCTGAGTTCAAGCCCAAGAATGGACACACAGACACTCAATAGTAATTAATTTCTATTTCTTATCAAATAAGATCATTTGGGATAAATTATGTTTTGAAAAACTTCTGACTTATTAAAGAGGAGGAAGAATTTCCACTCAAAAGAAAACAAAAAAAAACAAAACAAAAACTGAAGCCAAGGAGAAGATTTTGAGAAAGTAGAAAGGAGTCAAAGCCAAGATTAAAAAGGAGAATGATTGGTAGAAATTCATAATCATAATGAGTATGATCTGACCTTGAATTGGAGAGAATATATTGCCCTACTTTTACAGAGTGACAGAGAAGGTGGGGAAAAAATGGAAAAAAAATGACAGCCCTTGGTTGTGGCCTAGAAGTGATATGTGGTGGTCTTGATGATTTCCTTCTGAGATTTAGAAATGATGCTAACATTAAAAATAGAAGTGAGAGTACTACCTTCCTTAGAATGAAACTATTCCCATTAGAGTCTACCAGAATCCATCAATGGATATACATTTGAATTTCAAAAATGAAATATCTTTCAATTCACTGATGATTCAGAGTAGTTTTTATTATGGACAGGTAATTTTTTTCAGTTCTTAAATTGATCCCAGAATCCTAATGTCCATGAATTGAAATGCCAGACCAGCCTTTACAGAATCCCCTGGTTCACTGCATGCCAGTGGTCACTTCTTTATATGGCCGTATTTCAGAAACAAAATGGATATGACCTTAATACTCAACTTGTGGCATTGTAAAGGAGAGAAAATGAGATGGCCGAATTTCCTACATCTGGACACCAACCTATGCTCCTGATCTTCTACCTTTACTCAAGCTAATTAGCCTCTCCTGTAGTCCTGTTCATTTCAGTCAGTGGATGCTCCTCTTGCTCAGCTGCTCCAGAGAGAGGACACACAATAAACAAAGCAAAACTAGCACTGGACCTCAGCTATGTATGACTGAGCCACATATTTCCATCTCTATCTGTCATTTTTGCCAGTCTCCTGTTACTCTTTTCTGTTCTTGACTGCATGTTTTCTGACTTCACCACAAAATCCCAGATGATTCTGTTAAATATGTCAATCATACCACCACTCAGCATCATTCAGTGGCTTACTGTTTATTCATACAATAAAAGGCAAGGACCATCATTATTTCTCCAGCCTCATTTTCTGCTCTTGGGTTTACCTATAATTTTCCTTACTAGTTAATTTGGTCTTTACTTTCCAATGAGTAAACTGGGGACATTTCTTAACATCATCATCAAGGCTGCTCTTCTTATAGTCCCTCGGCTTAGAATTATTTTAGCAGCATGACTAAAGTACCATACTGCCTTTATTATTTATTCAAAACTCATTCCTAGGTAAGTGAATGTTGTAGTCTACCCATGGTTAAAAGCTATAACTCCTGCTCTTACTTAACGTGTCCTCTTAATTACTTATTACTAATAATCTGCATATTAAGTTCATCTCTTTTTCTTACTAAAGTGATGGCAGATGATTTATGTACCCTTTTTACTATTGTATTCTCATGGACAAGAGGAGGGCTGGCAAATAATAATTGCTCAATGAGTATATAAACATGTGCATGTGTAAGTGTATGCATATATAGATTGTTTCCTAGAATGACAGTTGACTTATACTATTTAATATATTTTATGTATGATTATATTAAAGTAAGTGCCTTAGACCATTACTTCTGACTCCCTATCAGAGAAATTTCTGAATAATTTGAAAAGGATGAATTAAATAGCTATCGTGTTTATCATCTCTGCATCACTGCATTTTTCTAAATCTATTAAGTGTGCATGTACTACTTAGCCTTTCTCGGGCTTTTGCTATCTCACATACCTTTGTGAACATAACATAATGGAGGGCTTGTAGCCCCTGTCCTTATACTCTGACATGTGGCTCTAGTGACTTTGGAGTTCTACAAAACAAACAGCAGCATGGGTGGATATTCACATTTCTTCCATTTGGAGATCACTGTTTAAAAATTGAACAGACTTGGAGAAACCATGCAATTAATTACATAGAAGAATTTTTGTTTCTTTATGAAATCAGAAATACAGCCTTGACAAGAAGAAGGTGATTTAGAAAGACTGAAAAAAAGGGAGTTTAGTTGAAAGCCATTGAATCTGATTGTCTGGAAAATCAACTTAGTTGAAAATATAAGGGGTGGAAGAATGTACTGTTGAACTGTCAAGTGGGAGAGGGGAGTAGAGATACGATGGAAGAATCAACAACAGCATCCAAGATGAGCAGGAGTCCTGAAAATAAAAGATCAAAGAAGATCCTTTAGACTCCTGTGTTTTTATAGATGTAGGCAAAGTGTCAATGAAATAACTGAAAATGTATCAATAGTTCATGGGTTGTAAACTATTTAGCAAAAGGAAAAAAAACAACCAACCCCTCCCCCGCCCCAGTCTCCTAATTTTGTATAAGTTAGGTATGGAGATTTTTGTTTCATTGTGCTAAAATGCTGAGGAGAAAAAAGCCCTAACAGAAAGAGTAGGAACAATTAACAAGACAAATGTATCAATAAAAATTCAATAACGACCTTGATCTTAAAAGAGAGAAATTGGGTAGATGAAAGCAGATGCTGTAACTTCACTGCTGGAAGTAGACATGAGACCTCACACTCAGATGTTGGGTCATCAGTTTTGCAAGGTGTATTCGCAGTGCAAGACCCAGATGTATCCCATGCCAAGACTTCAGCAGGAAGCAGACATGCATATCCAAACGACTATTGGGAGTGACTGCTACAAGAATAGTCTGATACACTCTAGTTTTGCCTTCCTGACAATTTTCAGCTCTCAGGAGGGCAAAGAAGGCAATAAGGAGCACTGCTCCTCTGAAATTAATTTTGACTAACCTGGGAGAACTGCTCGGTGAAGCAGAAGTGACAAGCACTCTGGGAGAAAGTGACCATGTCATCTTAAGAGTTCATAATGAACTAGGAAAAGGAAGGCTGGGCATAGGAGACCTAAATCATAGATACAAGTCAGAGAGGCTCAAAATATTGAAGGAACTGTGGTAACTGGAAGAGAAAATAAATGACTATTAATGGGAAAGTGAGAAAGGAGAAAAACTGATTCAGTTTAGCAATTGGTATATTATGTATATACACAAGTTTCATATATTTGTATATTTTGTATATTATGTGTAATATTCATTATGAAAATACTGCATTTGCATTTATATTTCATAATAATTTGCATTGCATTTAAATTTTCTCATTAAATAATCTGAAATAGGCATTGTGTTTTACTATTCATAAATGAAGTAATTGATTCTGTGATGAAGGCATTGAATCAAGGTCATTGAGTAGAAAAGTTGGTTCTCATAACTACATGCTCTGAAGAGGCTCTGCTATTTCTATAAACAATATTGCCTCTCAGCAATGATTTTATGGTCACCAAGAGATATATTAGAAATAAAAGCAACATACAAAAGGTACTAAAGTATGACATGAAATGATAATAAATTGTCATGAAGATAAGAAAAGCTGAAATGAATTTGGGCTTATGCCATGGGTAGTTAACTGTAAGGAAAAGACTCTTAAATCTCTAAACAGCACAAGATAAAGAACACACAGAGAGGAAAGTTGACTGCTTAAGAACAGAATGTGCCATACCAATAAATACCAAAGCCAGCATCATTGTTCAACCTCACCTGCTGTGTACTCCATTCAGCAAAAAGCTCTTATAATCAGATAACATCAAATAAATAACATGAAGATCAACTTAAAAATCAAGGATAAGGTAAGAAAGTATTTAATGTCTTTATATCTTTAGAAGATTCAAGTTTCCAGACTAAATGGATTAAATCTAGAAACATTAAAATAATTTGCAGTTGTAATGATAAAATCCTTATGGAAGATCCCTTAATATCAGAAAGCTTGACTTAAAAGAAAAAGACATATATTTAAAAATGTAGCCAGACACTGGTGGCTCATGCCAGTAATCCTAACTATTCAGGAAGCTAAAGTCTGAGGATCTCTGTTCAAAGCCAGACCAGGCAGGAAAGTCCGTGAGATTCTTTTTTTTTTTTTTAAATAAGATTTTATTGTGAAAATACTGTACAGAGGGGTTACAATCATATGAGCAAGGTAATGAATACATTTCTTATCAAGTGTTGTTGCCTCCTCCTTTGTTTTTCCTCTATCATCCCTTCCCTTCCATCTCCACAACTACATTCCCTCCCCACACCTCACCCTCCTAAACTCTTATCTCCAATAAACTATCAGAAAACTGGAAGTGGTGCTATGCCTCAAGTGGTAGAGCACTTGCCTTGAGCTGAAGAGCTGAAGGACAGCGCCCAGGCCCAGAGTTCAAGCCCCACGACTGACCAAAAAAAAAAAAAAGAGTAGGTGAACTGAGTCACTGAGTTCTATAAAATAGACAGGGAAGGGAATTAAATTCAAGTCTTAACCTTGGGTGGAAATGCTGAGCAACTAGAAAATGAGTTGTGGTAGTTGTTGGAATGATTATCTTAATGTCTCTAAAATTGGGGTTATTTCAAACTTGTTTTCTCTTAGTTAAAATAATATGATAGACTTTTAAAACTGGTAATAAAGAAATTTTATCTTCATTTCTAGACACTTAACATAAAGAAAAGAAATTATTTCTAAGAATTCAGTATGAATGATTTCCCCTGACCATCTAATAAGTACAATGAGTACTCACTCATAGTTTATCACTGAAACTTGTGGGTTTTCAAAACATACTCTCAACTTGTATCCAAGAACTTACAGCACTATTTGAAGAGTACATTAATAAAAAAGAAAACAGCCTTCAAAAAAATCTTTTTTTCAAATTTATTTTTTATTATCTTTAAGGAGGTATACAGGGGTGGCAATGCAGTATGACAGTTTGTAAGTGTATCTTAATCATTGTCACCCCTTTCATTATATTCCCTTAAAAGATTGTTTTTACATTTCAGAATATATAAAGAGCGTAGAAGAAAGTTTCAAGGCATAAGAGTATATATATATATATATATATATATATATATATATATATATATATATAAATTCATCAAAATTAAATACATTTCTTAACCAGAAGACAGGCCAAGAAATATAACAGCATACCCTAGAAACATCCTCATATTCCTTCATGATGACTGTCTTTCCCTGGAGGGCTAGCAGCCTGATACTTAACAGCATGAATGAATGTTGTCTGTACTTAACACAATTTGCCTTTAATACAAGTTGAATAAGTCAGATATAGAATTCTGTATCTACCTTTGGTTCATCATTACATATGGCCAACTCAGTTGTGTGGTTCCTGGTATAAAGAGTGTATTTATTTTCATGGGACTATAATTGTCCCTCCTGCAATTATACAACAATTGATAAAAATTATGTATATTCCAGTGTGTTTCTGGTTTAAGACTAATTGCACTGCTATGAATGTATGTGTACAAAATACCAATGCTCACATGAGATAAAATATATAACCTCCATAGTTGACTTTCCATTGAAAACTGAATATAGTGAAAAAAGACTATTGCAGGGAAGAGCTGATTACATTCTCAAGGACATACTTAAGAAGAAACAAGATATTTGCCCCAGATTATCTTCACCTTATTATTATTAACTTAATCTTATAATTATCCAAAACACTTATTATTTTCCATTTTTGCTTTAATGTGTGTTGAAATGTTCTCTTGGAGCTGCAGCTTCATTTTTCTCAATTTAAACAATGTGGGTTGTGATAGTGACTTACTTCTAATGAATAGCCTGTGGAAAGGGGAAAACAACTTGGAAGTGTTTATGTTAACAAATGATTAAGGTTAATATCACTAATAATACATATCAATATCATCTACCCACTGATATTAGGCACCAAAAAGGAAATAACAAAAATTCCATCCTGTAGACCCTAAGACTATGCTAAAATGAGAAAGCAACAGGCAAATTCAAATTGAGAGTAAAGCTCTACAAAATGTCCCTTTAGGTCATGAAAGTCAATAAATGACTGAGAAACTCACAGAATGGAGGAGACATAGCTATATTAGTGCTTTGGTCAGATCCTGGAAGGTAAAAAGGAAGGAAGTGAGTAAATTTCAAATTGTTTATCTTTCAGTTATAGCTCTTATGCCCATGTTAATATTTGAGTTTGGGTGTGAATGCACTATGGCCATGTGAGATACTAACATTAGCTAAAGTGGGTGAATATAGGGGAACTTAGTAACTCTTCCATAAATCTTTGTTCAACAGAACAGTTTTAAAAGGATAGAAAATGATTGTAAATGACTCTGTGAAGAAAACTTTCATACACTTCTTCCTGAGAAGTCAGTAAGGGGCGAGTGTGTGTGTGTGTGTGTGTGTGAGAGAGAGAGAGAGAGAGAGAGAGAGAGAGAGAGAGAGAGAGAGAGAGAGAGAGAGAGAGAGAGAGAGAGAGAGAGAGAGAGAGAGAGAGAGAGAGAGAGAGAGAGAGAGAGAAGAGACAGAGAGAGAGACAGAGAGAGAGACAGAGAGACAGAGACAGAGAAAGAGAGAGAGAGAGAGGGAGAGAGAGAGAGGTGGGCAAGTGAGGGGAGAAGAGAAGAGAGAGAAAAAAGACAGAGCGAGATGACAGTAGAGAAAAACAAGTTGTGTTAACATGATGAATTGTTTTTCACCTTCCTGTGAAATCTCCAAGCAAAATATGTGTGAGCAAAGTTATATTAGAACAATAGTAATCACTTTATGGATGCCAAAAAAATTCCAAGACATGAAAAAACTTCTTATAGCATGAACAAATTGTGACTAAAGTTAATGTTCATTTTTTTTAACAGAGTTAAAACTCCAGGCTACGACTGGTTAGAGTTAAGAGAGGGTTTTCTAATCAGCAGGATTTTCTTTTTGCTTTTTTCTTTCTTTCTTTCTTTCTTTCTTTTTTTTTTTGTCTTTAGTGGGGCCTCAACTCTGGGCCTGGGCACTATCCCTCAGCTCTTCAGCTCAAGGCTAGCACTCTACCACTTGAGCTTTAGTGCCACTTCCAGCTTTTTTTGCTTATGTGGTGCTGAGGAATCAAACTCAGGGCCTCATGCATTCAAGGTAAGCCCTCCACCACTGAGCCACCTTCCCAGCTCCAATCAGCAGGATTTTCAAGGAAAACATTAAAGAAGGATTACTTGGTAAAGAGGGCTATTTAAAAGATATTTTTGAACGCATTGGGACAATTAGCACAGAAAGTTTCTTTTGTGGATGACATTCATTATTCACTTATAAATGTCCCCCGCTGTTGGAAGACTGTAAAGCTGAGTGAGATATTTATCCGGAGTCTCTCATGATTAGACTGTTTGGTTTGGGAAATGGAGGCCTGGAGAAATACACAACTCATAAATGTCTGAGTCAGAATTTGAATCCAGTGCTACTGTAGATCAATTCCCTACTTCTTGATGTATCCTCTATCTAAATTGATCTTTATTTCTCCCTCAGAGTCAACCACACTGAATCAATATCATTCATTGGAGAGCCTCAATTTTCAAATTGCCCTTCGCCTCTGTAGCCTATAGAGAAAAATGATTTTTCCACAATAGAAACCAATGTTGTATCAAAAGGTTGAGAGAATCTTAAGATAATAGTGTGAGAAAAGAGATGTCAAAGTACTTGATAACTCTAAAAGTACTAAGGATTGCTAGATATAATTTTGTTCTAACAAGGGAGCAAACTTGGATGAGCAGATGGAGAGTTTATTGTCAATAAACAAGTTCCTAAGACCATACAGAGCTTTGAGAAAAGGGCAGGGACCTTAAGACTAAATAAATAATGATTAGTTAATGACTAAACCAAACAAGATCCTATGCTACTAGAAGTTATTTCTGTTACATGTTAAGGGGAATGTACTCATCCATAAAATTCGAATCTACTAATCTACAAGGGAAAGTTTCTTTGCTTGCTTTTTCGATCATGAAAGGAGTGGGGTAACATGTAACTATAGAGGTTATTTTTTATTTCTATTGCTTCTGCTATTAAAAATTAAGATTCCTTTAAAATCATGCCTTAGTACTAAGCAATTAAAATATACAACTAAGCCTAAATCATATGAGCTGAGATGAATTAGAATCAATGTCCTTTTTTCCGATTAGGTACCAGAGCTGCTTGAGAACAAACTAATGAATATACTGAGTACCTAGTGCCCCTAAGAGATGATTGTAGTGATATTCTGGCAATTTAGCACTCAAAGACCTGGAATCTGAATATCTGTGTGGCTAATAATTGTTCTACTTTTTTAGAATAGCTTCTGGTCTATTCTTCTGGCAGAAATCTTTTTGAGAAAAAAGGTGATGAGAAAATACTTTCCCTCCCCACGGTAGGTCCTATTAAACCACAAGGGAAGGGGAGAATGGAAGGCCTTCACTGACACCATATTTTGAGGTAGAATAAGGAGAAAATATGCCTAAAACATCTGATTTTTCCCCATGAACACCTATTTGCAAATATATTAAAATTCATAAGTACAACTCTTTTGTGAATCAACTAACCAAATGAATACATTTTTGTTCACTTAGAGTGTTTTATAAATAGCAACAACTGGCAATTTCCATTCATAGACTTCTCCATATTCAATCTCATTTTTATCCTCAATTCTCATATCCAGCCAATTACTGAAAACCGTAAATTATATTCATGAAATAGCCCTGAAGTGATCTCCTTTCAGTCTCTATTAATGCAACTACATCAGAAAGGATCATCTCCAATCAGTCATTTTGGGCTACTCTTATTTCTCCACCATACTCTGCCTCACCTTACTAATCTTTCTCATCAATCCATCATCCCAATAATCTATAGAACCCAATCACTCTCATGACCTGAGAGAGTATGAAATAACCTATCAAATGTACTCTTGTTCTTTTAGCACCATGTCATTCTACTGCCTTACTTTCCACTTTGAATCCACTGATTTTTCTCGGTATTGTGAAACTTCATGTATACAGTGATTATTGTATTTTAGAATTCTAGATCTTACTAAATTAGCATGCATTTACTGTATTTTCTCCATGTTTCGAGACCCAGATTTCTTACCTGGAATTAATCAGTCATTTGATTCGCATTCTTAGATATTTTCTCTCAAAACCTACCACTAGTTAACTGCTGACTCTTAAACAAGATATTCATACTTAATTTTCCCATTAGTGAAGCAAGAAATGATCCCTTTCATGTTCACAACACTTTATATGTATTTTTGAGTCTTCCTTCTCTTTATCCTTATATTTTGTGCAAGTACTCCTTCAGATTATAAAATTGTAGGGAAAGGAACATGATTCATCATTGCATTTAGAAAGTGACCATTTGGCATTTCACCAATATGAGGTGCTGTGTAAATATGCAGTGAGTCGCCATGGCTTTGAGTAAGCTCTGAACAAAAGCAGATGTCATCCTTTTGGCACCATTTCTTATGCTATAATAAGGACTCCTTCTGTTTACACATAAAACAGAAGAGTTTAATCACCCAAGCAATTTTTAACTTGATAATGAAGGCCATAAATTAATTTGTAAGCAAAATTAAAGAAGATGGGATGAAATGTAAAATAAAAAAATAATCAGAATCTTCCCAGGAAACAATATTCTTGACATCAAATCATGACATTATGGAGCTCAGTTGTTTATTTGTTTCTAGGGCATCTCCTTGTTTTATGTCCTGAATAGCATTTCCCTAAATAAAACTGCATGAAACAAAATGCCATTATGATTTCTAACATTCATTTCCAGTGAAGTTCCTGTTAGGTTGTAGCCATAACTATGATGGAAGGGGTGTGAGGAGAGCCCGCTGCAGTAATAACTGTGTCTTCATACATCAAGCTGGGAGATTACAGGAGGAAAAGCATCTACATAGAACAGGAAACTAACTGGAGGGGTACCACTCACCAGGAGAGTTTTAAAACAGGATAGGAAATGATCAGAATGGGACTGTTCTTATGACTGCAAAGTTAGGGAAAAGGTAGGTCACCTCCTATGTATATAATCTGGAAATCCAATGATTTTTTTCCTTTTGTATAACTGCTTTCAACAGGCACAGTAGGCATTGCTCTGTGTTAGCAGCTTACTTATGAAAACAAGAGAGGTGAATTTGTTTTAAAGCCATACAAATATCCTTATTCTCTAGCATACATATAAATCTCAAAGCTCAAGGGCAAGATACCAAAATGGCAGCCTTCTAAAGAGAATGTTATTGTTCTTTCTTTTCATTCCATGGCTAAATCATAAAAAAAAAAAAAAAAAAAAAAAAAAACAAGTTTCTAAAAATGTTCTCAAGTTATTCTGAGGTTCACCTACTACCTGGATATTTCCTTAACTCATAGCTCCTGTTTTCTAGCCTGCTAAATGTACTTTCTACCTTTAATATTGCCTTTATCTGATACAATATCACTTATGATTTGAAGTACCCATAGGCCATATCATGCTCTGACTTTAATATACTTACATATTCTCTACTGCCTAGAGAAGAAAGTTCAAATTGTGGTTGTGGCAGTCCACTCAAGGCTTGTTAAGATCTTATCTTTCAAAATCTCCTTTCTTCCCTCTGTATTCACTGTTCCTCAAGATTATTTTAGGTTTCAGAAATATTGGTCTATTTCCAGACACACCATACTCCTTCCTACCAAACTCACTCCTATAGCTTAAATGTAGAATGGTGATAAGAGAGAAACTTAAATATGAGTTACAGCTTGCCTTTCCTTTGCCTGAATATGACTTCTTCTCATTTATCTTATTGAAAGTTAATGTTCTTACAAAGATCTAAGGAGCTTTAGCCCTTGCCCTTCCTAACATTCTGACCTTATCTAATGTCACTTTTCCCTATTTGCTTGCGGTTCCTTGAACTTGCTTGCCTCAGGGCATTGGCAAGGGCTTTTCTCTTCCCTTGGAAGGGTGTAGGTCTAAATAATACCAGTGGCTCCACCTTACAAGTTTTCATTGTCTGCTCTAAAGACCTTTTATTACAGAGCTAACTTTCCTTATCCCAGTTACAGAATATGTTTATGTTTACTGTTCTTCTTTCTGCCATCAGAATATCTTATCAAGCAGATGACCAATTTTATTCTTGTCTTTATACACATAATACAAAGATTTATCAAATAACATGTGCTTAACATTTTTTAAAAATAAGTATTTTTCCTTGCCTTCTCTTAATATTATCTCCTTAACCGTTATTCATTACCACAAAGCACAAACCACACATCACCACACCTATGAAATCTCTTCCCCTACTCTGTTATTATATTGCTACTCTTTCTACATATGTCTATTGTGTATGTGTGTGTTGCTTTAAATTTGATGTTTCACTTTGATCACCTGCAGTAAGATTGAAATCTTTGATGGAGAGATCATATGTTTGTTTGTTATTTCCTTTGGTCAAATATAAGACCTTCAGGAAGTCTTATTTTTAATTGAGTAGAATGCTCAAGTAGGGATCAGATTGTTTCAAATGTCTACTTGATTGACCAAACCTGTAACAGCCACCTCTTCTTCCTTTCCTGTGAAGCATGTGAGAACTACGAAAAGAATGGACAGAAGCAGTCTTTCCAACAGTGGGTAATCAGCACAACCCTATGACTGATAGCTCCTGGAGAAACCCAAAGCTAGGGCATATGGAAGGGAACAATGGCCACTAAGAATCTCTGTAAAGCAGATATCTACCCTGAAAGGCACAGGCAATATAAATAAAACAGTTCCATATTCAGAAACCTTGATGACTGTAATGTAAAAAAACACTGTGCTGGCCTTAAGGGACAAAGAGGAATAAATGTCAGAATACCTGAGGCTGTAGGGATGCCAGCAATGAGTATCTGTTTCTGATTAGCTGCCAGATCTTCAGTAAAATCTGGCTGAGTGATGGGGGAGCATAGGAAAGGCCTTTTTTATCTCCTCCTAGAACAACTGAAAGGATAGATAGCTTATGTTCTGGATTCTAACTTTCTCGTGCTAGGGTAGGTTCCAGACAGTTTAATTGTGTGTACAGGGAATTATACAAGTGGAAATTCCAGAAAGCACAGAGGCCTTTTAGTTGTGAGGGCGATTCTGCTAGTGTGGGAACCAGTGTTATTATCACCTTTATTATCTGCTATCTTACCAACTGCTAATCTGTAGAGGCAAGATGTTTTTCACTCTTCTATTGTTAGAATTTAAAGAGATAAGAAACCAGCCCTGAATATTACAAGTATATCTTCATTTTGAAGCCATGCTGATATCAAATGGAATGATGTTTCTCATTGTACAAAGAGTTCAAGACCTATAACAAGAAGTCAACCCATTCTCTGAAGAATGCCATTACATATTGGATGTGAGAAACAACCTATTCTAGAGTTATATGTTTTTCCCATTTTTAATGTATTATATCAGTAAAGGGTAAGAATAATATTAGGATTTGGGAAAAATCACAAAAAATAAATGAGGGCTGGGGGCAGCGGAAGTGGATAGAAATTTTGGATTTCAAATAACTAGATGCAAATAAAAGACCACTACCACCACCACCACCAACAACAACCAAAACAACAACAACAAAAACAACAGAAAGCAAAAACAAAATCAACTATAATAGCAATACCACCAAAGTGGTTGCCCTTGTGACTTTTGGAAAAGATATTTCCAGAAAAAAAAGAAAAAAACTAGTTATGAAGAAAGACTCTGCAAGCAGTTTTCCCTCAGGAAAGAATGAAAACTTGTTTATAAAAAGAATACTTTGCATGTTGCTCTGGTAGAATCAGAATATACACAGGAAGGTAGCATGTTTCAAAATATCTACATTTGGTTTGGGTAGTAAGAGACAGAGGACGGAAGAAAGTCCCCCAGCCAAAAAGTTGCTAAAGTTGCTTTTAGAGTAGTGTGCTGTTCTGGTTCATCCTTGTTAAAACAAATGCTAATTTTGTTTTTAGACTGCCAGTATACAGGGAAGTGATCTGAATCCTCTATACCTTTGAGAGATTTTTATCCTTTACATATTCCAATTCAACTTAAAATATTGTGCAATTGCCAAACCTCATCTTTAAAATATGTGCTTATCATTCAACTCAGGGTAACATTAGAACACTGAAAACTGCATTCTAATTAATAAATCAGAGCCCTAACCACTGAAACATCATTCACACATAAGAGATGGCAATGGTGAGAATCATTAAAAATAGTAGCATGCTGTCACCCTTCCAGGAAATATGGAAATATGCCTTTTCGGGGTTATTGGCCTACATTATTTATCAATGTTTGGCTTTAATATATGAATTTACTCAACATTGAATGAATATCATATTTCTCCTAGAAGATGCAGCATTAATTTGTGAATCTGGACAAACTGTCAATAGGATAACAAGCCCACAAGGGGAGTATGCAATCAATAATTCGTATCTAGTGATTTCTTCCCTTAGGTTGTTTTAGGGAAATAGTGCCTTTTTGCTTTCATGCTTGATCATAAGCACAAAGTAAGCAGAAGCAAACAGAAATTACAGGCACAAGAAAAGAAATGATAGAATAATTTAACAAAACAATAAACCAATAAAAAATACCTTTGGTCTGGCTAGATGAGACTTCATAAATACAAGGGACAAGTTTTACCAATGTATTAAAAATCTGACAGTCAATTTTTATTTTGTATGAAAACCAATGCATAAGCTCCAAGTAAAAGAGAATAACACAAACAAAAAGATCGGTTCTTGGAGAAGAAAAATCATTGAATATTTGGAAGGAAACCTAAGGTACTATATTATAATATAGGAAAGAAATCAACTAAGTCCTGATTCTATGAATTCTACATTCTATTGTTGTTGGTCATGGGACTTGAACTTGGGGCCTGTATTTGTGTTTTTTTACTCAAGGCTACCACTCTACCAATCTGACCCATAGTACCACTTCCAGTTTTTAGGTGGTTAATTGGAGATAAGAGTCTCATGGACTTTCCTGCCTGGGCTGGCTTTGAACCATGATCCTCAAATCCCAGTCTCTTGAGTAGCCAGCATCACAAAGCATGAGCCACCAGTGCCTAGCTTACGTCCTTTGACTTGATTCTTTCCTCTATTTTTTCCTCCTCACCAAATAGTTAATCTGTGACTTGTATTTCTGTTTTTTTTTTTTTTTCATCCATGTTCATGTTCCTCAGACAACTTTGCCTCTTGTGGTTATAGTTAAACTTCAAAATCAGGGTGCTCAGCCTAAATTTTGAATTTCCAATCTAATGCTCATATTATCTTTGTTTTGTTTTGATTTTATTTAAACATGACAAAAACTGAGGAGGTACAATTACTTAAAGTCAGGCAAAGAGTACATTTCCTTTTGGAGAACATCACCCCTTCGCCCCCACCCCCCGCCTCTCAGTTTTACCCTCTCATCCTACCTACATGTTGTATAGTTCATTTTCAACAGTGTCCAGTATGTACTTGCTGCACTTGTTTATTCTTTGTGCCTCTTTATTCTTTTCTTGTATTTACTGGTTATTCCATACACAAAACTGCATGCTTCAACTCTAGATAATTCTCATCACAGCTCTACTTAGATTAACTCTCTCTATTTTAGCAGTCTTAATTCCACCATTCTAACTACCCACATTTCTTTCTTTCTTTTTTTCTTTTTCTTTTGTTCTGCCAGTCCTGAGGCTTGAACTCAGTGTCTGGGCTCTGTCCCTGAGCCTGTCTGTGCTCAAGGCTAGCAC
The DNA here is from genome assembly GCF_024711535.1 of Dipodomys merriami. Classification (NCBI taxonomy): domain Eukaryota; kingdom Metazoa; phylum Chordata; class Mammalia; order Rodentia; family Heteromyidae; genus Dipodomys; species Dipodomys merriami. The sequence continues at coordinate 22,383,972 of NW_027203381.1, forward strand.
TCTACCATTGGAGCCACAGTACCATTTCTGGTTTTTCTCTGAGTAGTTTATTGGAGATAAGAGTCTCATGGACTTCTCCTGCCTTCGCTTGTTTCGAACAGTGATTCTCAGATCTCAGCCTCTGGAGTAGCTAGAATTATAAGTGTTAGCCACCAGCACCAGGCTTTACACACACACACACACACACACACACACACACACACACACACACACACATATAAAGTAAGACTTATCGCTTACTCTGGAACTACAAGAATTTGAGGCGTACACATAAGAAAAAAATCACAATGATTACAGAGCCTTTGCTTATAAGACCAGATTTGGGAACATGGTTTGGACCAGAATCTGAAATAATGTGGCTGTCCTAGATTCTTATACCCATACCCCTCAAATACATATTAAAGATGACAGGGAACACTGCTGACTTTGCTGTCAGGCATTTTCATGCTTCCAGTCTGCCAAAGAAACACATTAAATAAAACATGAGGAGAATATAATGCCAGGTAAGTATACAACTAATGATTCATATCATCTTGGGCAACTGATGCAGCCTGGTAGGGAAATGTGGACTATTGAGTAGCACCTTGAACTCCTATTAACTCACTTGTATAAAATTCAATTTTTCCCATGAAAGGGAATGAGTAATGCCAGCAACTTCTTCTTTGGTACTTACCGTAGAGGATAGAAAGTATTGGGGGTAAATACCTATTATATTAGATTGGCAAGAAGAGATACATGAAGAATGATTTTCCCTTCAGAAAAATGTACTTTTATGCATGTCTTTCTTTGTCTTGATGTAAATGTGTTCATGTCAGCTGAATTACTGCCAACTTGAATTTGACCACAAGTTCAAATTTAACTTTGACCACAAATGAAAAAGAAAAAGAAAAAAAGAAAATAGGCGCTCAAAGAGCCAGTAAAATTTTCCTCCAGATTATAAACCTAAAGAGGTTTGGGAAAAAGTTTTTGTTATGGTTTGGGCCTGAAAATGTCCTATAAATGTTATTTCCCATCAAATGACACTCTTGGGAGGTGGTCAATCCTTTAGGATATGGGGTGTAGTCAAATCTCTAGAGACAGTTCCTTGAAGAGGTATAGCTCCACTACTGTTTGCCTCTCTCTCTCTCTTTGCTTCTCAGAATTCATGATGTCAGTAGCTTTTTTGTTAAACATGCTGCCCACCATAATATTCACAAATCCACAGCCACGGAGCCAAGCGACCATGGATTGAAACCTCCAAAACCATAAATGCAAATAAATGTTTCCTCCTTTAAGTTGTTTACCTTGAATGCTCTGTCATGGCAGTGAAAAGTTGCTGAACACAACTGAGAATTCTAGGAAAAGTGGAATCACTTGGACCAATGTAAAGCAAGCACCACAGTGAGGCCTCACGGCAGGACAAGCAAGGATTGCATCAAAAGTAAGTTGTAGATGCTCACTCAAGGCATGGGTTTACAGGGTGAGATCCCTGGGCAAGCCAGCAGTTTTAGCATCTCTTGAAAGATTGCCCTCAGCTGATAGTTGTGCTTTTCATGCTAACATTGCTGCCTTAGCTTTCTGTCGTTTTGTTTGTTTGTTTAGTTTTAGGATGACTCAGGTGTTTTCCATGCATCTGCTTTTCTCCATCTTGAGAAAAGTTCATTTTGGTGATGATGAGGACTGTGCAAAATGAATACACACTGGCATATCGAAGCTAGAAAGATCGACATTTCTAAGATCACAAAGGTATAATGCAATCATTTCATAAAAATCTTATAGAAAGTGTTTTCTTTTGGCCTGTTTTCGGCATCTTCTTTCTTAACGCACTGAAAAATTGAAAGTTTGCAATAGTTGGACACTGAGCATTGCCTCCTTCTTGTACGGAACATGTCATTCCTTCCATCGCAAAGGGCTGTGTCTGGCAGAGATGCTGCCTTTGATGTGTACGGAGGACTATCCCTGGGGGGAAAAGACATTTGACAGGCACATATTTTAGCAATGTTTTTCAGGTAAAAATTTCATCCATAAAATTGTATTAACATTTCAAACATGAGACCCTCCACAATCAAAGATGCAGTCTCCAGAGAGAGAGAGAGAGGGAGAGGGAGGGAGGAAGGGAGGGAGGGAGGGAGGGAGGGAGGGAGGGAGGGAGAGGAAAGGAGGGGGGAGGAAAGGAGGGAGGGAGGGAGGGAACGAGGGAAGGAGAGAGGGTGAGATTCTTCCTGCCTTGTAGAGAGCAAATCTCTTTCTGGGCAAAGAGAACATGATTTTCTCCAAATTCTTTAACCATGTTCCTGACCTCCATTTCAAAGGCAAACTTTTAAGAAGCTGAGGGATTCTGCTATGGCTGGGTGATGAAGGAGGGAGGGTAGAGGCAGAAAGACAAAGATGCCCCAGTATTATAATTTTCATCTGGAGGACAGAAAGAGAAAGCAAAACAAAATGAAAATGTTGGCCTAAGGTCTATGTGGAATCATTCAGAAAGTCTGAAAATAAATCACAATCACAGTGAAGCATGAGACCAGAGACATAGCAAACTTTTAGCCCTGCACAGCCCTGCAATGAATCTATTCAGGATTCAAAATGGTCCATTTTTTATTTTATTTGAGTGTATTTTGAATAACAAACTTGTCTAGCAGAAGATTACTTTATAATGGGATGTGAATCAATTGAAAGAATGTGGCTGTCAAGAACAAATATCCAGAATATCAAATGAGTAAGGAAGGAATAATGCTAAAGTATAAACAACCAGAGATTACTGGATAGATCCCAGAGAATATTATACAAAGAAAGCTGTTCTGCTGTTGTAGAAGTGACAGGTAACACACACACACACACACACACACACACACACACACACACACACACACACATGCATCAGTGCAGGGTTTGGTTACTACTCATAATGTGAAAGTTTATTTAATATTTTTGACATCTATTATGATAAACTTATATTTTTATCTGCCTGATTGAATTCAAGAGAGAAAAACTGATCATACTTAAAGTTAGTTAAATAAACACAGGTGACATTTGTTTTACAATCTTATTATAACTTGAATACACTACCCAGTTCTCACTAAATACTCCCTTTATTTAAGTAGATGTTTTGGTACTGTGTGGTCATAACAGGGAAGGCTGCTAACAGAGAAGGCAAGAGTAGCATATGTTAGTGGAAATAATCACTTTGGCTGCCATTCATAGAATGCCTAACGTATGCCAAACACTGCTGAGAAATTTGCATACATTACTGCTCATCCTCATAAATGTGTCATGTAGGTATTATTATTTCTGGTAATACCTATTGGTCTTCTAAATGTCTACTGGCTTGTGCTTCCAGCAGCTTTCCTTCACTGCATAAATATTTACATTGGGTCCTTACCAGTTGCCAAACACTGTTTGAGTTTCTGTTCTTTTTCAGTGTATAATGTCACAAATAATAAACAAGTGAGGTCATGTCTGCTAGTGGCAATGCTACATAGAAAATTACAAAAGGGTAATGGAGAATAAGAGAGTTGGTTAAGTAAGAGTAGCAATCAGACAAAGAGTCTTTCAGAAATGAGATATTGTATAAGCCTGATAGGGTTAAATAAATTGAATCAACCATGCAAAAGAAAGAGAATCTTCTGAGAAAGGTGAGTAGTTAGATCAATAATACCTTTTTGGAAATAGAATACTTTTGTCCCCTCAAATATGATCTATTTTAAAGGACCATTTCCACTACTTTAGAGTAAATCTGTTTTTCCATTGTCTCTGCAGTCCAATAAGGGGCACAATACCCTGACATCTCAAAGGCATTTCTTCCTGATGCTCAAGAAATCACAAATTTTTGTCTTGCATCAGTTTCCCTAGGTAATGTTTTAACAGGATACATTGACTATCTCTGAGAAGTACTTGGAGTCCATTTCTCTTCATCTCTGCTAAAGTGGCCTCACTTTGACCATAATAGATCACAACTGGAGAGTATCCAGGTATTTTCTGTGGTAAACAAATTGTAGTTCATTCATACTGCATAGTACTAATCAGTGAGAAAAATGAATAAAATATTGATTTATACACTTGGATAAATCTCCAGAAAATTATGCCAAATGAAAACAGCCCACCCCCAAATACTATACTCAAAAGATTCTGTTTGTACCCTGTTTTTGAAGTAACAAATTTGAGAAGGGAGAACAGCTTCATCATTGTCACTAGTTAAGATTGGGAGGTGGGGACAGGAAGCAGTAAACCTGAGAAGAAATCGTTATGACTGTGTTTCCTACGTGGACTGTTCAGAAGAATGAGAGAAGGATGCTGAAAATGCTCCATTCTCAGGGCCTGAGCAAGAAAGGGCTGCTTAAGGTTTAGGTTGAATCAAAGAGACAAAGAACATCTACTGTATCCTCTTCCATATACCAGGATGGCAAGAATAGTATAACAACAGACAGTACAAAATATGAGGAATGAACTCTTTCATGACACCGATTTTCCAGATTAGTAAAAACTATACTTCTCTGAGACAGACAGGAAAAAAAGAAAACCCCAAACTAAGACCTACCTTATACCCCAAAATCAAAGCAAATTTAGAAGAATTGAAGTATATCAATATCTCTGTGTAAATAATTTTCACCTCACTGTTGACTGTTCTATTCAAAATATCTTGCACTCAATTAAATGTTGAAGATATAGAAGCAAACAAGTATAACCAAGTCATTACCAAGAGACAATGCCATCCTCAGACTCAGAATTGGAGGTGGAATTTTAAAACAGGGGTCTTAACATTGCCCAGGGTGAGCTCATTAATTAATCTATCTGAAAAGAAAGGCAATATGCAGGAACAGATGAGACATCTTGGCTAGGAGATGGGATTTTAATAGAGAGGCAAGTAGAAATTTCAGAATTGGGAAATATAATAGGGATGAAAACATTTTCTGGTGATGAGCTTATTATTAGGTTCCTTAAAGTTCAGGGAAAAAATTAAGAAACTTTAACATACTTTCCTGTGAATTATTACAACAACGAAAACACACTATGAAAAGAAAAATAATGGAATAGAAAAGTAAAAGCTAGTAGGCCTGGATTGTCAGTACTGAGACATCCACTAGTATTCTCTGAGCTCTGAGAAATTACCAGGCTTTCTGTTTGTTCATGCTAGGGAATGGGGCTCATCCTGTGATTCCCACATTTCTAGAAATAGAACACCATATGACATTTCCTTGTTTGGAGTTATGCCGTTAGACCCCTACATTTCTAAGGTTGTATATTCTGCTTTTATCAACAGCATCCTAGGATTTAGTTATCACTTCCAAACTATCACTACCTCTAACACTCTGAACAAATTTGGTGTCCTCTTTAGAACTCAGGTTTCCCATACCTAAGTGGATGAAGTTGTACTTAACTGCTTTTGTATTACTCCTTCCCCAGACTAAAGAACTATTTGCCAATCTTCAAATGGACAGATGGATGTTTTGTGGTTTACCCAAAAGCTGATTTCACCATTACTCTCCAGAACAAGATGGACTGGCCTCTCAAATTGCTGTGCTGCTGGAACTCTTGCTCACACTAATAGGAATTACACATAAGCATCTCAGAGATAATGGAGCCGTCAATCTCTTTTATGAACCGTGACAAGTATCCAAGGAATGGCGAATTTTAAAGTAAACACCCAACATTTCAGCACAGAATCAGCAAGATCCGTTCTAAATCTCTTCCACTGCATGTCCAGCCCATCCCCCTTCCCAAATCAAAACGTCCATGACATTGATCCCTGTCTCAGGCACCTGTTGGCAGAGTCGATTGAGAAGAAGGTAACGGCCGAATAAGTGTGTACTAAGTCTGGAAATAAAATCCAAATGGTTAATAACCTTCCTCTCTGGTTTCAGATTCCTGCTAATCAGATAATTGCAGATTAAAGGACTCCTTCTGTCTTTTTGAAGTCACAGCAAAGGCATTCAAGCATCTCTGTTGATCCTCAGAGCAGAGGTCTGAGAGGAAATACCGTCTGATGGGACGCTTCTGAGATGCATTTCCTGGTGCCATAGCAGACCAAACAAGTCTTAGAGTCTGCTCTCTCTGTGTTGACTGAGCTACATCTGAGCCTTTGCACCGCTAAGCCACCATTCTAGCTGCAGCTAACTAAGCGCAAAAACATTTTAAATGAGCCTTCAGTGGAAATGTTTCTGATATGGCATGGAAGAGCCTGTCTTGGGGTTTCGCTCACCTCGGTCAGATTATGGATTCATGTCGGGGTCATAGTATTCTCAAGAGGGCAAGGGTTTTAGAAATACTTTTGCCTTACTCTATCACTTTCCAAAAATTGTACAAACAAACCATGGCTTGTTAGGTAATAGCTTCATTCCTAAGGAATGAGAACATGCCCATACATTTTAAACTATGAAAATAAAAATGAAAATATTTTCTAGTACACCCATGATAAAGAAGAAAATTAAATTAATCCAATGCTCTTTCCTTGCCAGGTTATTTCAGCTAAATTTACTTTAAGTGAATGTAAAAGTAAAAGAGAGAGAGAGAGAATGAATTTCAGGAGAATTTTTCCTACAAAGATTATAGTGTGGAGATGCACTGCAGACTGAGATGAATGAATGGCAAGCCACTGAGGTATGCCTGTGAACGGGCTGAGGACTGTCTGAAGTTTCCCATACAATGGATCATTAGGACTAGTGTTCCCATTTATCCCATGAGCTACCTGTTACCATGGCATCTGAGGTCAGATCTAACTTCTTATTATTTTCCTTTTTTTATTTAATTAGAAAACCTTTGTGATGTTGCTCTACTGTGGAAAACTAAGGAATACACTTGTTTTAGTTCTAAGGAAGCTGGGCTACTATGGATATTTTAACCCCAAGTCCCAAAGGAGAGAAAAAGACAACATCATTGCTTAAATAAAAATAAACTATATAATTTAAGATGATTTGGGATATATAAACTGAAGATAAAAGGCATTCTTTTTTTATATTCTGTAATCTGCTTTTTTAAACTTTTTCTTTTTTTAATTTTAATTTTAATTTTTTGTGAACATACTGTACAGAGGGGTTACAATTACATGGGCAAGATATTGAGTACATTTCTTATCAAGCATTGCAGCCTCCTCCTTTGTTTACCCTTCACATCCCTTCCCAGCCCCCCCGCCCCCGCACCAAAGTTGTAAAGCTGGTTTTGACATGACAACTTGTACTTCTCATTGTTGTAATAGGTCCACCTGTATCCTTAAACGACTTGTTTTTCCCCATCTCCTCCACAAATTATACCAACATCAAATATAGTGAAAGCGGGGGTTATACTGTGGGGGAGGGACATACAAAGCAACAAAGAAATAATCTTATAAATGAGTTAGAAACAAATGCATGAAAGAAAAAAACATTAAAATACATATCTAAGGGATCATTTTCCTAACATCACATTATCTGACCTTTTCTGCTTGAAAAGGCATTCTTCATCATGTAAGGACATTCTAAATGTTAGAAGTAGTTTTCATATACTTGTTCCACAAGATATCTATTTTTCTTTCTTTTCCAAGAAAACATTTTATTCTAGTATCTATTAGATATTAATGAATACAAAGAAGTGTTTCAAAGACTGCTATCCTTGGATGGTACTGTAGAAAAATAGGAAGAACTTGGAAGGAAAGGGTCTTAGCTTTAGTATAACATCCAATTTACCATTAGCTGAAAATTAATAAATTTTTGTGGATAAAAAACAATGAGATATCAATAGTATTATTGGGTGCATTTTCTATGTTTGGCAATTTACCACATATACATTTAATCAAAAATCCTCTTAAAATTTTCATTATCTACAAGCTGATTTGTGTGTGTGTGTGTGTGTGTGTGTGTGTGAGTGTGTGTGTGTGTGTGTGTGACCAAAAAGATCACAGATTTGTCCTAGGTCAGTAATTTATGTGGCTGAGCCTGGATTTGAACCCATCAAAGAACCATGACGGTAAAATTTAGAGTATGGGGAGAGCATGGATATGGTTCTGTTGAAAGTTAGAGTAAACTAATGCTGTTATGTTTCATCTACACCTTGATTTCATATTAAATTAAAAACTTGAAAACCCTTTGATTTTAATGAAGATATAATTTCCTTAGTTGTACACATGTACTTACTTCCTCATGTACAGTAAATGAGCTGAGAAGTTTGCAAAAGCAATGTTCATGAAAGCGGATATCCAAGGTCAAAATCTGGCATGTAGAGTTTCTCACTGAACTAGAGGATGTTCCCAACCTCCCTCTCAGACAACTCCCTTTTGTCAAAACAAGCTCTAGAGCATAAATTAGTTCAGCAAGTATCTGCATTGAATTACCCAGCATAGTTTCTCACTCCCAATTGCCTTGATTCTGATGGTTGCAGGAAAGAAATTCTATACATTTCGTGACATATCTTTAATTCTGGCCTAACAAGATCTTTGCCTGATGCTGTTTGTGGGGAAGTAATTTAAACCTGGTATCCAGCTCCACTGTCACTCAGACAATACCCTAGCAGGGTCATGGCCTCTGTGCAAACTTTGTTAAAAATGTCCATCTGTGAAGAATTTTCATTGCCCTCTTGAAGCCACAGGTGGCCTCAAGTATCTCTGTGCTTGCTCATTTACTTCCCCTGAATATTTATGCTTCTGTTGCCCATTGATTTTGAGAAAAGGGTATGGAAATTGATTGGCAGCACAAGCAAATAGATGTTGGGAGAATCTGGCCTCAGAATGAGAATGAGTCACTAATAACACAACTGTGCCCAGTGTGCCTAATACATATGGAGCAAGGAAGCTCTAGGGCTCAGTCCATGCACACAGTTCTCAGCAGTGTTGAAATCAGTGAGCCAATAAGGAGTTATTTCTTCCACAGTGATGAGGGACTCAAGAATGTGCATCATTCTCCGTGTTCAGTTGAACATGCTGTACCAAGGTTTTAACTGCAGGATGGAAGTGGCTCTATGTAATTCTCAGTAACATTCATTCATTGGAGGAATTTCCAGTTTTGAGTATATTTGTGGCTTGAATTAGTAGACTTTTGATGGATCTAGTAGGGAATGCTATAAATATGGAGCTTTATTTTCTATACAGAACATAGCCATAGTTTAAAATAAGACATATATACAGCTGCAAAGCACTTATCTTCCCTTTGTTAAGGTAATAGGAAAATTTATTAGAAGAGAAACATGATAGAGACCTTGTGACATAGACATGCCATAGGCAAGATAACAGCAATTCAGCCCATCCCAGCCTCTTGAGCCATCTTCCTATTTGCAGAGATTGACCTTGTGTGATAATTGCAGTTCTTGATGATGGATTTCTGACTGGTGGGTTTCCTTTCAGTTTCCTGTAAGGTTGTAAAGCTGGAGACTTACTGCCTCATCTTTGGTTCCTCATTCGTGTGTCCTGACTTCCTTATTCTTTAGCAGCCTCCTGCCCCCATTTTAGGCTTCCCTACCCTCTTTCAATGTACTATTTTTTTTCCATTTGTTTGTGAAATAAATATAAAGAAGACTTCTTCTTGCTCAGGAAATTCTCATGCACTGTATCTACAATGTGTGAAAAGTGAAAAATGTAGTACACTTGCCAGTGATTTGTTTCATGTGGAGACTCTGAATCAACAGACATCCCATATCCCCACACTCAATTAGAGGATCCCAATAGTACAGCATTTTTTTCTATTTTATAATCATTTTTACATGGAAAGAAATCCACAGATATTTGTGGATCAAATGATAAAAATATACATTCACTCACAAATAAATTTTTATTTTCTGGGTCTCTGGATGGGGGTAAATTGACATTGATAAGGTAAGCATTACTTTCCTTATATATGGGCTAAGAATGAAATATGGGTGAAAACACACCCCTAATGACCACACAGGAGGAAACTGGATATGGGTTTCCTCTCTAAGCAACATGATGTAAGTATGTATGACTGTCCAGTTGAAGAGTTGTCATTTTCAACCGCACAAAATTGCAGCTTTGATTCTTCAGGGAAAGCTTACACGCTTGAAATCCTACCTTTCAGAGTAGTTCTGGATTGGCTGACAAACAAGCGCAAGATGAAGATGAAGAGGAAGCTACAGAATAACAGGAAGGTCAAGGCTCTGAGAACAAAGGAGGAGAGAACATTGAAGAGGTCTCTGAAATGTTGGCCCTGGCTCTGTGGTAACCCAGCAGATGGAATCAACTACTGGCTGCTTCAGGTGTTTGCTTAGATCCATCAGCAACTTGCTCCCTGCCCCCTCACCCCTCCTCCCTCCGCAAAAAGTTCAATCTTGATGCAAAGTCCTCTTTCATTTATGTTTGTTTTTTTAAAATCAATGTACAGAGATCCTGGGAAATTCTGCGACACACAAAAAATAGGTTAATATCACTATTTCTATACAAAGGACATCTAACTCCCTTTTTAGTTCCAAGGACATTTCTCTTATAATGTGCTTCTTTGTTAAAAAAAAATCTTCTTTGTGAAAATTCTTGATTGAACTGAAACAACTTTAAAAGTGTCATGAGCTCCAAAACATTTCTGGAAAATGTTATCTAGATATAGAATGCAAGTCTTCAGGTTCATAGAACAAGATTCACTTCTAAACGCCAAAGAAAATCAGCCCAGAACCTCTCTGACAGCATTGCAATGCCTTTCTCATAAGCAAAATAAATGTGCTTGATCAGTCCCTCAGCATAATGTGGAAGTAGGCAAAATTAGTTCTTTCATGTTAACCCACTAAGTTGGGAAAGGTCATTTGGCTTATTCTATCCCAGACTATTTTTGGAACCTGTGCCAAATGCCAGTTAAGACTGAGCACAGTCAAATATGACTGGGAGGCAGACCCTCATCTCTAATATAAGAATGTCTGCTTGACGGGAAAGCTGATGACTACCAGGGTACAGCATAGAAGTTTTAATGAATGTTACTGTTCCTGAACAGGTCCAGACACAACACAATGCCTTTGCATTTCTCTGCCACCCAGTCTTCTAGAAAGGTATAATAAGACCATCTGGTCATCTTCTTGGTAGGTTTCAATAATGATGTCTTCATAAATATACTATAGTTTAAATGTCCTCCAGATAGGTGTTCTTTTTCTAGTACTTTCCACTGGTTTTACATTATGACCTAAAAGCTTCACTTTTCCAAGGCTCAGTTTCCATGTCTTTATCCTGAGAAAATAATAACTTCTTAGGTGGGTGCTGGTGGCTTACCTGTAATCCTAGCTACTCAGGAGGCAGAGATCTGAGGATCGAGGTTCAAGACCAGCCCAGGCAGTAAAGACCATCAAACTCTTATCTCCAATAAACCACCAGAAAACTGGAAATGATTCTATGGCTCAAATGGTAGAGCTTTCACCTTGAGCTGAAGAGCTGAGGGACAGTGCTCAGGCCCAGAATTCAAGCCCCACTACTGACTAAAAAACAAATAAACAAAACACAAAGAAAGAAAGAAAACACAACTTCCTGGTTGGAGATTCCTATGGATATGACTGTTTATTAATAGTCATAGTACCATCATTATCGTAACTGCTACTTATTTTCCTGCCTTGGTCCCTCAGATGAGGCTGTGGTATTTCCCAACTCTGTAGATAAGCCAGGTTGTTTCTTGAAAATCAATCTTTAATTATGTGTTCTTGAAGAAATATGCTCTAACTGTGGTAGCAAAGAAGTTAGATTCTCCATTCTCTATATAGTTAAGTATTCATAGAGCAAGCCCTTACTGCTACAGAATCATGGTTTTTACCTCCCTTGCTGTCCTGAACCTAATCTGATTGCTCAGAAGCACAGAGGAGAAACGTTAGGTTTCTTAGCAGCTGGGAGTGTCATGAGTCAGGTGTGGATGACGATTTCACGTGGGCTCAAATTTCTACTGGACTGCTTCCTTATAATTGAGTTTTATTTTTATTTTAAGCATAATCCAAATAATTTAGATGCAGGTATGTAATTAAGTGAGATTGTAGCTCCCTTCTACACACTAGTTTATGTCACTCATTTGTGGGTACTAACCTCTTCATTACATAGAGTTACATATTCTTCCAAGGTCTTGTTCTCTCAGAATGTGACTTAGATAGTTCTCTCTGGAGAATATATGACTTTTAAAGCATCAAATGAATTCTTTTCTTTGAAGTATAAGTGACAAAATTGTGCATAAAGCAGGCACTGATGGCTCATGCCTATAATCCTAGCAACCCAGATGGCTGAGAACTGAGGATTGTGGTTCAAAGCTAGTCCAGGCAGGGAAGTCTGTGAGACTCTTATCTCCAAGTAACCACCAGAAGTGAAGCTATGGCTCGAAGTGGTAGACCACTAACCTTGAGCAAAAGAATGCAGGGACAGTGCATCAGGGACAGTGCAAGCCCTGAGTTCAAGCCCCATGACCAATTAAAAAATGTGTATATATTTAGCATATACAAGGTGTGACTTCATCTCTCTTTATATATATATATATATATATATATATATATATATATATACACACACACACACACATATACACATCCCACATATATGATAATATGTAATAATATAGCTTCTGTGTGTGAGAATGCTTAAGATCTATTCTCAGAGCAAATGCCAAGTACACAGTGCAATATTGTAACGACAGACAGCCTATGTATAATAGAGAACTCATTCATCTTATAAGTAAAAGTTTGTCAGTGGTCCTTTTTAATTCAATGTGTCTCACATGTTAGAATACCTTCTTCTGGTTCTCCATGACTTTGGTTCTCCATCCTACCCAAAGAACTCTCAAAGAGTGAACATCTCACACCCAAGTAGATTTTAATGCAGTATTGTTGTGATAGATAATTTTTCTTGTTATACTTGCATTGTGTTATTATTACCTGCCTGATCACAAGCACTGACTGGCTATGTATATCAGTCCCTATTATAACCACCTTAAGGGATGTTTTGTTTTGCAACAAGAAGTGAACAGGGCAGAGAAAATAAGAGGTAACGTACCCAAGGTCACACAGAGGATTAATGACAAAGCTAGAATCTAACCCATGACCTCAACCACCATGTTCTTCATCAACTGGGTCAGAAACAATTTAAAAATTTTTAAATTCAGGGTAACAATGCCCAACAAGAAATGCAATCATTACCTTACTGATGTAACTGTAACCTCTTTGTAGAGCATCTTTACAAGAAAATAAGATTTAAAAAAGTTAAAAAATTTAAATTCAAAGGGCAGTAATGTGCTCAACATCACCAACTTTTATTATGCCCATCTTATTTTTTTAGTCCCATGTATTCTTTCTGAGTTGTAGAGAAAGTATGGAGCATGTAAAGGAGTTTAGAGCAGAGGCAAGAGGAATAAAGAGCAATAGAAGGACAAAGTAACACCAAAGCAGCACCAAGCCTCAGGGGGAAAATTAGCAAATACATGTTACATCTTCCAATGACCTCTCCTGCTCTGGGTTTCTCTCCCCACCCCCCACCTCAGTCCCCTTTTTTTCCTTCCTGTGTCTTTGAGTTCTTGGAGAATTTTAATCTCAATTTTCATAAACTACCAAGTGCAAGTTTAACTGATAATAGCTTAAAAGGCTCTCTTTTCCCCAAGGGACACTTTTATTTTAATAGAAGACATTTTGCAAACTAAAAATATTTCAGGATCAAAAGCAATGAATATTTGATGGTGGGTTTCTGGCACCAAGATAATTTGTGAGGAGGCTATCTCTGGACTGATTGCTAAAATAGACCATATTTTTTCTTCTTTTGTTCATGGCCGTATGGATTGGAGCACAGACATTAAACAAAGAAATGAGATACAAAGAAAAAGAAGAGGAAGATTATTTTTTAAGAAAGAATAAAATTGGGCAAGGCTTAGACTCCTTGGTCTGGCTTTCTTTCTTGAAAAAATTTTCAGCATTTGTAGAAAAATCACTTGAGCTCTGTACAACTCGAGCCAACCATCTTAAGGAGTTTTGGAATTCTGGTCTTAGGGCTTTAGCTTTCTATTTCAGCATTACATATTGGAACTCTCGCTTGTTACATGTATACAGTTATCAGGATATATGCTTCACCATTTCTTTACTAGTTGAATGGACTTTAGTAAATTGATTATTCTTTTTACCCTCAATTTTACTGTAACGCAGACAATAATCTATATATTGGAGAGGGCATCTCCATTTTATTCACACTTATTTCTTGCAAAAGGGAAAAAGCTTGAATCTACACCAATTGAAAAAACTTCTCTGGCTGGACATGGTGATACCTATCTATAATCCCAGAAGTCAGGAGATTGAGGCAGGGGTTACAAATTTGAGGCCAGCTTAGGTCATAAAAGGAGTTCAGGTCAGCTTGGATGAGATGGTGAGATCCTATATGGAACAAAACAAACTAAAGAGTCCCTTAGCTAGAAGAAAGCTTTGCTGTGATATGCTGAGGTCTATTTGGTTCCAGTTTATGCACTTGTCTTAGAGCCTGGTCTATATTATAGACTTGATAAAGTACAACAAAATCACCATGCCTGGGTCCTAACTCATTCCCTCAATGAACTCTGCCTACTTGGACCCATACTGGGCTTTTGCAGTGTAATGTCCTGGAGCTCCGCTCGGTGGTGCTGACTGTCTTCCATTTCAAATCTTTCCTGGGCACATGTTAGCTATTCATAGCCATTGTTCTTGCCAGTCAGGCTTCCTCTTGCCATGGTTGTTTGGTTCTCTGTCTCTCCTTTGGTACAAGGGGGTAAAAATAATGCTATTGTGGATGCTCCATTCCAAACAAACAGTACTTTTCATGCCACCAAGCTCCACAAATATCTAAAGAGAGTTACATTGTGTATAGAGCACAGAGCTGGGAGTTGAATTCAGAGCAGGTACTCCTGCCTCTGTCTGCGTCATGAAGATCTAGTCCAGTAGACAGTGGGAAAAAATAAAAATCTAACTGAAAGCCTAAATGATGTCATGAAGCAGGCAGGGAAATATTTTGATCTTGAAGGCTATTGGGAAGACATAAGGTAAGTCATTGATTTCATAAAACATATATCCTTCCCTGCTTTGATGGAAAATATTAGCAACCATGAGAGAACATTCTTCCTCAGCAAGGAAAATGTGTCCTCTGAAAACGTTCTCTTTCCTGGGATAGAAAATGAGGCGGTCAGATTCCCTGAGCCCATTTGTAAAAATGGAGATGGACATGTAGACTTGGAAGCAGTATAGTTTTCAAAAGTTCTGAAAGGTTTTCACAGAAATGCATCTATTTTCTTTGAAACAAAACACAATCAAGGTTTTCTTTTCAACATATACAATTATATTTCAGGCCCCGTAAATAATTTTGGATAATTGAATAAAATGAATGAAACTGGTATGTAGACAAACAATATATTCTAATGAAAGCCTTCAAAGTGAAATTAAGCCAAAGCTTGGTTTCTTTGAAAGAACGTGTATTAAGTGAAGCCAACACGTATTTGTTATTGCAGACGTTGATACTGGAACAGATACAGTTATAATCAAAGCCAGAGCTCTCACTTTATTTTTTCATCCCAACCCATGCATCCTAATTAAAGCCATATGAATGAACTTCAGCTATTAATTTTACATAACCTGATATACATGTACTGCTGAACAAACCCAGGATCCTTTAACCAAATTAGAGAAGTTAACTGTAACGGATATATTTGTTGGCTGGAGCTTAACATATAATTTACTTAAACCAATATTAGAACTGAAACCAATGTATCTGTATTTCAACCACATACATTTTCCCAGCGTATGTTATTGTTACATAAATAAATGAATACTCCTCTAGACCACTTCAAATTCACAAAACCAATGAATTAACTGTATTCAGCAGATGTGACAGAATAACCACTCCACCTTCTGTTTCCTTTTTTACATTTGTAAACAAATACCGTATGAAGAGACGTTGTGAAACATGACAGCTAGGTAAAAAGAAGACTATTGGGAAGCAAAATTAACAAGTCTACTGCTGTCTATTAGGGGAAGGAGACCTGGGATCTACTCATTACGGATTCTGTTCCAAATTTGCAACAAACTGGAATGCTCTTGGATAAATCCCTTAACACAGTTAAATCTCATTTGTCCCATTTGTAAAAATGGAGCTAATTCTTTCCTAATCATCAGGGCTATTGTAAAAATGAGAAGGAGATAACTATGTCAACTTACTTTGAAGTGGTCTTTTTAATCATTACATAAATGGTAAGTGTATTGCTATTAATAATCCCCATGTTATCAAGTTCAATAAATATTGGTCAGTGGTCAAATAAAGTCATAACAATGAAACAGTCATACCAGAGTCCACTGTGTATTTCTCTTTTTTTCTGTGACAGTTTCATGCTAGAATGATATTCAGGATGACTAGGCTTTGTGCTATATTTATTCCATATATTTAGCCTCCTTACACTTTTCCTTGGACCTGTCAGCAGACAAGAGTCTCACAGCCAAGACAGAGGAACCGTGGATGCTTGTTATCTATTATCAGTCACTCTCTATGGGTTCCAAATGGAGGAAGAAAATGTAGCAGGGTATTTTTTTTCCTGAACCAGGAAGAAAATAAAGAGCATATATCTCAGCAGGTCTTGAATAAATGATGAGTATGTTCTTCAAGGGAAAGATAGTAAGAAATGTCTTCTGCATTTTGGACAATGCCTGATTTTATTTTTAAAGGGAGAAATCAGTGTTGATCCTGCAAATACAGAATACAATTGGGGAAATCTAATAGGTGGTTAATGGAAGATCTTGCTCCTCCCAGGTTATCAGCACCTGTGGGCTGCAAACTGACTGAGAGAGACACAATCTTTTCATTAAAAGATTTTACTAATTAAAATAAATGAAGGAGATGATCACTCATTACACCCATAAAAATAAAAACTTACAATGTTTTCTATAGTGTTTTCTTCTTCCAGGACCCTTTTACTAGTTCTCATTCTCTATTTCTATCACTCTTGTCTCTGACGCTGTCTGTCTGTCTGTCTCTCTCTCTCTCTCTCTCTCTCTCTCTCACACACACATACACATACACACACATCGTTCTCAGAAACTTCCTTGCTTTGAACATTTCTTTTGTCTAGACCCGACAGCTTTCAAATTGTTTTCCACAAGAATATTAGAAAATGTATTTTATCTTGTGACTTGTTATACACATCCTATGTGCAGTTCTATAAAATGAGAAATGATTTGTAGGAAAAAATGTAGCTTTATTATTTCATGAAATTTTTCAGTTGATTGCATAACATTATATAATAATCATTATTATTGGATGATGCCCAATTGGTATCGTGCTTCACTAATAAGTAAACAACCACATATTAAGAAATATTGATCTGCAGAATTTCTCTTTGAAGTGCCTCTACTACTAATATTACAACAAATAAGAGGAAGAGTGAGTTTTGAATCAGAGACACAGACATTCATATGAGTGTGTTAACTGGTAAGCATTTACTTTCCTCATTTCCAGGGCTACTCATTTTCAAATTTATATTCTAAGGAGTTGAAGACAGGTTATCTTTAAATCCAGATTTAACTAGATTTGAATTGATAGATAATTCACTAACTTTCAGAGTTCAACTATTATTTGCAAACCAGGAATGCCTAGCCCATTGGATTATTGTAAGAATTCATGTAATCATATGTTTATGAAGATACATCCTACAATATATGTATTCAGTAAATAAATATCACCTTTTGGGTAATTCCATAACTTTTATTTTCTTTCTTAAAAAATGCAGAATGGGAAGGTGGTTTAGTGGTAGAGTGCTTGCCTAGCATGCATTAACCCCTCAGTACCACATAAACAGAAAAAGCCGGAAGTGGTGCTATGGATCAAGTGGTAGAGTGCTAGCCTTGAGCAAAAACTCAGGGACAGTGCCCAGGCCCTGAGTTCAAGCTTCAGGACTGGCAAAAAAAAAAAAAAAAAGCAGTAGTAATATAAAAGCTGTAGTAATATAAAATAATGAATATGAAATGATTAAATTAAAAGGTATAAAACATACAGTATAGATAGGTAGTTTAGTTGCCAAGAAAACAGGGCCAACTCTTTATGAAGGAAACTGTCAACTGGAGAATAAAAGAAATAAAATAGAATAGTTTCAGACACTGACCCAAGAAAAATCTTACTAACAAATCTGGCAGAGGAAAAGCAAACGATATTTGTGGCTTTGGAAAGCTACAATACTAAGAAGTTATAGGATCTCTTGTTTGCTTTATATTTTATACTCACTATCTTTCTAGCCTAGCAGGACCACAAATTGGAGGTACGTCTTGAGAGTAATAATGTTTAAACCATACTAATCCAAGCAACATGGTTCTCAGAGACTTTGCACATGAGTTAGCCCTAAGAAAACACAAGATATTTGTTTTCCTACAACCCTTGTCTTTTTTTTCTCTTTCCCTTTCCCTTTTCCCTTCCAAGGTTCAATGGTTTCTTACTGCCTGGAATTTTTACTTAGACTTTTCTTAGTCTTCATATCAATGTCTAAATCCATCTCTACTATATGTTTACCAATTTTTAAATTTTTTTTCCAAAAAAGTGAAAGCTGTTAGGTAAGTCTGTATTTTTACCCAGACTAGGAGAGATGCAACTATTATAGGGTGATAATTTGTATTTCTTGCTTTGGGGGATAGTGCAAAACAAGTAATAGTTGTCAAATTTTGTTTGTTTCTGCACCAACTGACAGAATTTCTTTAATTTTTGTATTTTAATTTGGGAATTAGAGAGATGGATGGATATATTTTCCCCAAGCTTTTCCAGGTTATTTTGACTTTGCCTTTTATTAACAACTTAAGAATTTCTGTCTCTTTCACATAGGAGAACAGACATTTATTCAGGTGTAAGAGTATTTCTTGTTAAAATTGTACTAGACAAGGACTTGCTTACAAAATTGTTCCTGGACTCTTCCCTATCTGGGATTTTTTAAAAAAAATGTTGATTAAAAAAATAAAATCTTTCTTTTCCAATGATCTTTAAAAGCCATATGGGCTATAGAAGATGTGTTATTAAAGGACACATTCCATGTAATTCCTCATAAAGGCTTGTAGGGACACAGTATGGACCTTGAATTAGATTCTCCAATAAGAGCAACAATAGAGTTGCTTCTACTACTAACATTACAACAAATAGCAGCTGGATTGAAATTTGAATAGTACATGGTCCAACCCAGGGACTTTTCTAAATGAGAAAAAAAAAAGTTTAGAGGACACTAAATGTCCATACAGTCACACAACACAATTTCAGTTTACTAACAGTCAGCCAATCCCTAGAAATAGAGCCACTTGAGCAATGCTGAGAAAAGCCATTACTGAAAATCAGACCATAGGAGGTGAATCTCAATTGTTGATGCATAAATTAAATCAATGTTTCCAAAGCCACCCAAAAAAGCCACTAGCACATAGATCTATGTGGATCCAGGCCCTGGTAGCTCATATTTATAATCCTAGCTACTCAGGAGATCTGAGATCTGAAGATCACTGTTTGAAGTCAGCCTGGTTGGGGGGGGGTGGTAGAGAGGAGGGGGTTGGAGAGCAGGGATGGTAAGGGGAAACAAAGGAGGAGGCAACAATGCTTGATAAGAAATGTATTCATTTCCTTGATCATGTAATTGTAACCCCTCTGTATGGTGTTTTCACAATAAAAAAACTTATTAATAAAAAGAAGTCCCCAAGCATCTTATTTCAGTAAACTACCCTAAACAAACAAGCAAACAAAAAGCCATAAGTGGAGTCATGGCTGGAGTGGTAGAGTGCTAGTCTTGAGCAAAAGATCCTTAGGTTCAGCACCTAGACTTATCTCTTTCTTTTATTATTGTAAAGATGCTATACAGAGGGTTACAATTTCATGAGTAAGGTAATGAGTACATTTCTTGTTGAACATTGTTACCCCCCTTTGTTTTTCTCCTACTCTCCCTTCCCTCCCCCATCTCCCCCACTCCTCTCCAGCCCCCAAAATTGTAAAGGTCATTTCCAACATAGTGTCTTGTGAGTCTCATTATTGCGTGGGTCATCCTGTGTCCTTATTTCAGAAGTTTGTTATTCCTCTTCTCCTCCCAAATTAGATAAATGTATATATAAGATATAAGTTACCAAAATCAACTACAGTGACAACAGGGGATACCAAGGGGGAAGAACATACAATAGAAAACAAAAGAGTATAAAAAATCATATTAAGTGAAGAAAGCCAGATCCAAAGAAATACAGGTCCCATGGTTTCCCTTATAATGCAATAATTAGTATACATCAAGGATAATCTTATCAGATGAATGGAAAAGCTCAAAAAGCTATGTACATATGACCATATAAGATGATGCTAAGTGAAATGAACCCCAAGATATGGACACAAGAGGTTTTCCTTTTATTGTGCATTGTTGTTGTTTTTATTGTGCTATGTGATATTCTTTTATTTCTTTTATATGTTCGCTTTCTTATTTAAAATACAAGTTGTTTGTTAGGCCCTGATTTCAAAACCATTGCTTAAGTGTATACCAAAATCATCGCACCTTCACTTGCTTAGATAGCCCACATCGGATTTTCCAATGAGCAGTAATGGAGCCCAAACAATTCAGTATTCAGAAGCCTGAATGCATGTTCAAAGTTATATTTTCTTTTATTAATCTAGAAGACTTACAAACACACTCCAAAGACTTAAAAATTCTCTTCTGTCAATATTAAAATAGGATAATGATTTCACCTTCCCACCATTCTTGCTTCAAAATTATCTGTTTATATAACACTTAGCTTAAGAAATCCTTTTACTCAATGGATTTAATTTCCTTGATCTACTTTTAAAACATCCTTGAGGTCTGAGAATGTGGCTTAGTGGTAGAGTGCTTGCCTAGCATGCATGAAGCCCTGGGTTTTATTCCTTAGTACCACATGAACAGAAAAAAAGCTGGAAGTAGTACTGTGGCTCAAGTGGTAGAGTGCTAGCCTTGAGTAAAAGAAGCTCAGGGACAGTGCTAGGCCCTGAGTTCAAGCCCCATACTGGATAAAAAACATAAACAAACAAAAATCCTGTTCCTCTCCCTAACATTTCTTTGTTATTAGTACAGCCCTACTTATTAGCAAGACTGGCCTAATATATCTGAACCCATAATCTCATGTACACACACACACACACACACACACACACACACACACACACACACACACAAGCTAATAGTAATTTTTTCTAAATAGCTACAAATAGATATTATTAGAATTTCTAATTTGATCTTTATTTTTCTTATCAATTCCAATGTCAAACTCATCTAGAAACACCTCATGTATACACCCAGAATAAAATTTAACCAAATGGCTGGATATCTTGTCCTATTCCACAATTTACTGTTCAAATGTTAAACTTATCTGGAAACGCTTCACATACACACTTAGAATAATGTTTAAACAAATGGTTGGCAATGTGGTTGAACCATATAGCATATAGTATCTGCTTAGCAAGCACAGGCTCTGAGTTTCTCCAAACTTAAAAAAAATTAATCATCATGGGCACTGGGCTAAATAAAAGCTGCAAACATATCTACCTATTTACCTTCATTACCTGTATGTTGATAATATATATAATAAAAGAAACCTTACCCATATAACTATAAAAGAATCTTAGGGCAGATAAATGTTTCTGAATTACTTGAGTGACCTCACTGTAATTACAGGGAGAAAAAGGGAGATTTTTCTAGACAAGAAACAGTCTGGCTCACTCCCAAATTACTCAAGCTGATTCAAAACTTTGGCAAAGTAGCAGGTTATAAAATTAACCCCCCAAAATCAATGGCTTTTCTGTATGCCAACAATGAGAAAAGTGTGGCTGAAATTAGGAAAGCAACTCCATTTGTAATAGCCCCACAAAAAATAAAATACCTAGGAATTAACTTAACCAAAGAAGTGAAGGACCTCTATGATGAAAACTTTAAAATCTTGAAAAAGGAAATCAACACAGAACTTAAAAAATGGCAAAACCTCCCATGCTCCTGGATTGGCAAGATTAACATCATGAAAATGGCAATACTTCCCAAGGCTATCTACAAATTCAACGCGATACCTATCAAAATTCCACCCTCATTCTTCAATGAAATAGAAGAGGCAATCCAAAAATTCATATGGAACAATAAAAGACCCCGAATAGCAAAAACGCTCCTCAACAGAAAGAACACTGCTGGAGGAATATCAATACCAAATTTCAAACTCTACTATAAAGCCATAGTAATCAAAACAGCTTGATATTGGCATAAGAACAGACCTCAGGACCAATGGAATAGAATTGAAAACCCAGAAATGAACCTACAGACCTATAGCCATCTAATCTTCGATAAGGAAGCTAAAACAATAGAATGGAAGAAAGACAGCCTCTTCAGTAAATGGTGCTGGCAAAATTGGTTAACTACATGTAGAAAACTAAAGCTAGATCCTTATATATCACCCTGCACCAGAATCAACTCCAAATGGATCAAAGACCTTGAACTCAAAGCAGACACTCTGAAAACATTACAGGATGGAATAGGAGAAACCCTAGGTCTCCTTGGCTCAGGCCGAAATTTTCTGAATAGAGACCCGGAAGCACAACAAATCAAAGAAAGGTTGGACAAATGGGATTGCATAAGGTTGCAGAGCTTCTGCAGGGCAAATGACATAGCTAGCAAGATCAATAGAAAGCCCACCGATTGGGAGAAGATCTTTACTAGCCATACAACGGACAAGGGTCTCATATCTAAAATATACTTGGAACTCAAAAAATTAAACCACCCAACAACAAATCCTCAAAGAAACAACTGCCCAATAAATAAGTGGGCTAAAGACTTAAAGAGAAGCTTCTCTGAAGAAGAAAGAAGGATGGCCAATAGACACATGAAGAAATGTTCAACATCCCTAGCCATAAAAGAAATGCAAATCAAAACAACATTGAGATATCACCTCACTCCAGTTAGAACAGCAAAAATCACGAACTCTAACAACAACAGATGCTGGAGGGGATGTGGACAGAAAGGAACCTTACTTCATTGTTGGTGGGAATGTAAACTTGTTCAACCACTTTGGAAAGCAGTATGGAGGTTCCTCAAAAGACTTCACATAGATCTCCCCTATGATCCAGCAATCCCACTTTTGGGCATTTACCCAAATGTTTACAAACAAGACCACACTAAAGCTACCAGCACAACTATGTTTATTGCAGCATTATTTACCATAGCTAAGATATGGAACCAACCCAGATGCCCTCAGTAGATGAATGGATCAAGAAAATGTGGTATATATACAGAATGGAATTCTATGCCTCCATCAGAAAGAATGACATTTCCCCATTTGTTAGGAAATGGAAAGGTTTGGAAAAAATTATATTAAGTGAAGTAAGCCAGGCCCAAAGAAGCATAGGTCCCATGGTTTCCCTTATTTGCAATATCTAGTATAGGTATGAGTCAAGCGGAAAAGGTCAGATAATGTGATGTCAGGAAAATGAACCCTTAAATATGTATTTTAATGTTTTCGTTTCTTTCATGCATGTGTTTCTAACGCATTTATAAGATTATTTCTTTGTTGCTTTGTATGTCCCTCCCCCACAGTGTAACCCCCGCTTTCACTATATTTGATGTCAGTATAACATGTGGAGGAGATGGGGACAAACAAGTCGTTTAAGGATTCAGGTGGACCTGTTGCAACAATGAGAAGTACAAAATGTCATGTCAAAACCAGCTTTACAATGTCGGTGTGGGGGGGGGGAGTATAATTGGGTGGGGGGAGGGGGGAGGCTGGGAAGGGAGGTGAAGGGTAAACAAAGGAAGAGGCTGCAATGCTTGGTAAGAAATGTATGCATTATCCTGCCCATGTAATTGTAGCCCCTCTGTACTGTATGTTCTCAAATAAAATAAAATAATATTAAAAAAAAAAAAAGAAACAGTCTGGCTATTGAAGCATTATACTATGCTTGTAGCTTTGAAGAAAAGAGAAGCCAGGAGCCAAGGAATGTAAGAAACTGAACTCTGAGCTAGAAAAGGCCTAGATATGGAAGAAAGTCCCCCTTTAAGCCACTAGAGGGAGCATGGTGGTATCAATACCTGGTTTAGGCCTACTCAAAGTTTACTTTTATTTTCCAGCGCTATGAAGGGTGTATGCTTTTCTTGAAGCCACTAACTTTGTGAAAAATCTATGACAGAAGAAATAGGCAATTAGCAAACAGTATTGTGAATATTTTTTTCTTGTTATTATAATGATGATGTACAGATTGGTCACATTTACTTAAGTCAAGTTAAAAAGTATATTTCTTTTTAGACAATGTCACCCCTTCCCTTGCTTTCTCCCAGTTTTTCCCTTCCATCTCTACCCATAAGTTGAATAATTATTTTCAACATAGTATCCAGTGACCAGTGAGTACCATTGCTGTATTTGTTTCCCTTTTAGCCCTCCATTTCTGTGCCTCTCCTTACACTCCCAAAGACATATAAATGAACAAATGGAACAAAAAGAAAAGAACCCGTTGTTTCCACTTTCTGGTATTCATTTCAATAAATATTATTTTGTATGATCAGATGCACATAGGGATTGTGGCTTTATGTATAGTAAATCCTCCTTATTTTATTTATATCATATTTACTATTCTCTGTTTCTGGCAGCCAAGTTCATCCTAGCACAGCCTAGTACAGGGAAATTGAAGAAAGGGTTTTGTCTCTTAACAAATTGTATAATTGTAGGGTATAGTTCTGATTAGGTTAACTATGTGAAGCAAAATTATTAATTCTATTCAAATAACATATGTCATAGTGCATTGATTCCCCTTTAGAAATATGATTAATATCATCTAATCATTTGTATCAGTCAAAGTCTCCATGGATGACACAAATCTACTAACAATGGAACTCCCTACAGATGCCTTGGAAGAAGAGTTCATTGAATTGACAAGGAAGGGAAGACCTCCAGAGATGAGCAAAACTGGGAAGCTCTGGTCAAACTGGAAGAAGAAACAGACTTCAGGTGGTGATACCCTCACTTCACGAACAAGCAAAGCTGTGAAAGGCCTGCGTGTAATAGGAGCTGTAATTGTACCAGGGCCTGACTACTTCTAGCAAACATGGCACAGATGTGGCAGGGAGGAGGCAACACATGCCACAACCTGTCTGAGCACTTGCTGAACCGTTCAGTAACTAAAGCCAATGGAAAACCCAAGGATATACATGGCAGCTAAAGTAACAAAGTTGGTAAAGATTTGCCTCTTGGATACAAAGTAAATGAAGAGACAGAGGGTTAGACCAGCCTCCTGTGAGGCTGGGAATAGATTTTCTTGTCTACTGATTGATGCTTGAGTTCCATGGAGTTGATTTTTTGCTAATATTGATCTGACTCCTTACCACAAGTGGTTAAAAATGTACCTTCATTTGTCTCTTGGTGAATTATTCTGCTAAGAATATCAGAAGTTTTGAGGTATTTTGAATCAATAAGATGGTGTTTCATTGAATTTTTAAAGGGGTTCTCTAGCTCTCAGGCCTGGGTTCTTTACTGAGACTATGACATGAACTAAGGACAGTAATCTGGGGTTTGAAAACATTTCGTTGGAGAAACAAATCACTTTTCCCAGAGAGGATTACATGATTGAAAATACTTGGTTTGGAGTGATAGAAACTCAGATTATTGACCTCCAATGACTGAATGGATTGTGAAGTTTGCTCTACCTGATTCACTAAATACTAAGATTGTAGAAGATTAAGCATTAAATCATGGGCATCATCAGTCTGGAATATATTCAGATGACTCTTGCAAACTAGTTTAGAGATTTAGATTCTGAAGTCCAGGTACCAATGGCTCATGCCTGTAATCCCAGTTACTCAGGTGGCTGAGCTATGAGGATCTCAGTTCAAAGCCAGTCCAGGCAGTAAAGTCTCTGATACTCTTTTCTTTTTTTGGTCGTGGGGCCTAAACTCTGGGCCTGGGCGCTGTCCCTCAGCTCTTCAGCTCAAGGCTAGCGCTCTACCACTTGAGCCACAGTCCCACTTCTGGCTTTTTTCTGCCTCTGCGGTACTGAGGAATTGAACCCATGGCCTCATTCATGCAAGGGAAGTATTCTACCACTGAGCCACCTTCCCAGCCTTCTCTGATACTCTTATCTCCAATTAATAAGCACAAAACAAAAGCAGAAGTGGAGCTGTTACTCAAGTAGTAGAGCATTAGCTTTAAGCAAAAGTAGCTCTGGGACAGCACCTGGGAGAGAGACATTTTGATTATGGTAGTGTGAGGGTTCTGCTTTACTATATCTTGGCACCAAACACAGGTGTGCCATGGAGGGGTGGAGAATTTTTAAATTAGGATAAAGAAGTGTACAATGGAATGTCATTATATTAGCATAAATACTTATAATGTAAATTTGATTGAATGAATCCCTTAATCCTTCTATGACTCTTTCTTACTCCCGCTTCCTCTTCTTCCCCTTTTGAAACATTTCATTTTCTTAAGCTCTTTTAAGACACATGCACGCATGTATGTGTATCTGTGTTTATGTGCATAAAAGTGTACGTGCATACACAATATTCTTCAATCCTATTCACTTTCCCATCATCCTCTCCTTTCCTAGCCCCCCACCTACTGGAGACCCCCACCCAAAGTCTCTCTTTGTACAGTCATGTTATGTATTGCTATTCATTTTCAGATCTAGATTCTACATATGGACTTTTGGAGCTTGCATTGCCTTGCTCAATGAAATTCTTTGAATCCACATGTGAGTTCATATCTAACACATGTCATCTTAATAAACCTATGCCTTGTCATTTCAGAAAATTCTGAGAGGATCTCTGTTGTCAGTGTAATGCTCAAGTATGGTCTGAAGAGTGTGCAGAGAGCATACAAGTCAGGGATTTTTTTTTTCCTTCAGGTGACAATCTCATTGCAATGAAAGGATGGAACATGATATAATGACATTATGATAGCAGTGCCTTAGCATCTGTACTTGTCAGGATTGCCCTAAAAAGAGAGATTTCAGCATCCTCAGTAGAATCAAGAATGTGTGGGTTTTGTATGATTTTAGAAGATATAGACTATTTGAAAAGTCAAAATGGAAGGAAGACATTTGTAAAGAGGGTTGAAAAGTGGTATTGAGAATGAGATGCTAGAAGCATTGGATGAATAGAAGGAATAAAAATAACTCAATTGAGCTGTGAAAGTGATGTGGATGGAAACCAAGCTGACCGATTCTGACAAGTACTGTACGTGTAGGTATGAGATACCATGGTGAAACCCTTTGAACAACTGATATACACTTGAAAATGAATAGCTGAAACAGAAATCAGGTCCTGTACAGGGCTTGGGTACTACTGAGAAGGAAAAGAGTGAGTGGAGAAGATAAATGTGATCTAAAGACTCATATGTACAGGTGTGGAAATTAAATGATAACTGTGATAGTTTTAAGACGAGGTGAGAGATGGGGCTGGGAAGGTGGCTCAGTGGTAGAGTACTTGCCTTGCATGCATCAGGCCCTGAGTTCCATTCCTCAGCACCACATAAGCAGAAAAAGCCAGAAGTGGCCTGTGGCTCAAGTGGTAGAGCTCTAGCCTTGAGCTGAAGAGCTCAGAGACAGCACCCAGGCCCAGAGTTCAGGCCCCATGACCAACAAAAAGAAGAAGAAGAGGTGGTGGTGACGGAGGAGGAGGAGGAGTGAGAAGTGAGAAGAGATGAGGGATGATGATGAAGAGGGTACATCCCAATAAGGTACACCATATGCATATATGCATATGTCAAAATGAAACAACTTTATACAATTAATTGCTGCTAATAAAAATTCAAAAGACAAAATCCAATAAAATAAAAAATTAAATTAATGATACTGTCAGTAACACAACAAAAGGCCTGATACTGGAATGAATTTCACAAACTGTTGAAAAGACTAGAGAACAGAGTACTAGTAGGGAGGAAAGTTGGGAGAGAGTGGACTCCATAGGATTTATTCTTTCCTGATATATTTTGTTCTATTTTGGATGATCTCATCTGTTAGGATTCCCCTAGTATCTCTTATGGTGGTAGTTTGATAGTCATAAATACCTTTAGTTTTGTTTATTCTGGAAGATTTTTATTTCTTCATCAATTTAAAGGATAGCTCTGCTGGATATAGCAGTCTAGCTTGGAAATTGTTCTTTCAGGTCTTGAGTTATGTCTTTCCATTGCTCTCTTTGCATTTAGTGTCTTTCTTGAAAAATACACTGTTATTCTAATGGGCTTGGAATTGTATGTTACTTGTCTCCTCTCCTTTGTAGGGTTTAATATTCTTTATTCTATAAATTTAATTTTTTTATATAATCTGTCTAGAAGTATCTATTATCTGGCCTTGTTTGGAATTCTGCAAGCCTCCATTATACAGATGATTTTTAGGATTTTATTTTGAGATTTTTTTTCAAAACTTCCATATATTTATTGACTTTCTTTCATATGTTGTATTTCCTTCATTATTTCAATTCACTATTTCTATTCACTGATTATTCATTTTTTTTCTTGTTTGCAGCCTTGTGGTATCTGTTTAGGTGTTTAAACAACAACTCCTCAATTTCTTTTTTTTTTTTTTTTTTTGTCGGTCGTGGGGCTTGAACTCTGGGCCTGAGCGCTGTCCCTCAGCTCTTCAGCTCAAGGCGAGCACTCTACCACTTGAGCTACAGCGCCACTTCCGGTTTTCTGGTGGTTTATTGGAGATAGGAGTCTCACCGTCTCTCCTGCCCGGGCTGGCTTTGAACCGCGATCCTCAGATCTCAGCCTCCTGAGTAGCTAGGATTACAGGCGTGAGCCACCAGCGCCCGGCTCTTTTTTTTTTTTTACATTGACTGTTTTTATTTTTTTTTTATTGTGAAAATACTGTACAGAGGGGTTACAATTACATGGGAAAGATAATGAGTACATTTCTTATCAAGCATTGTAGCCTCCTCCTTTGTTTACCCTTCCCATCCCATCCTCCCCCCAACCCTCCCCCCCCCCAAAGTTGTAAAGTTTGTTTTCGACATAACGACTTGTACGTCTCATTGTTGCAATGGGTTCACCTGTATTCCTATTTAAACGATTTGTTTTTTCCCTTCCCCTTCACAAATTATAACAACATCAAATACAGTGAAAGCAGGGGTTCCTTTCCTTAGTTTTACTAAGCTTACAGTTTGGATTTTCTTCCTTGTTGCTCTCACCTGTGTTCTTTATTGTATCATTGTGGGTTTTGAGACATGTTGCCTTGTTTAGTTATGCTTTTTTTTTTAATTTTTCACTAGGATTTATGCATTTTGGTAGAGTTTTTTGGAGAGGGAGAGAGAGCAAGAGTCAGAGACAGACAGAGAGAAACAGAGAGAGGAGAGAGAGAGAGGAAGAGAGAGAGAGAGAGAGAGTTAAATTTCCTGGGTTCTTTTAGTTGGTTGTTTCTCCTAGCCTCCATAAGATGGGGCAATAGCTGGGTGGTGATTTATAGACTGGATGGTGGTTCTCCTTTGACAAGTAGTTACTTTCAGTGTTTATCTCACTCGGTGTGAGACTCCTATCACTAAGAGTGAGGAAGCTTTGTTTTAAAGACTATTCCAGGTGGTAAACCACACTTGTGTTTGTGGCATGGTTTAATGAAGACCACTCACGGCCACTGCAGCCATCCTTTTAGATGGAGATGAGTCCATGAGTATATATTCATACTCTACCTTCCCTTGGCACAGTACAAGCAGGAAGGAGAGAGATGGTATTATCTGACTGAAAATAATACTTGCCACATGGTTATATTGGATGGAAAAGGTAGGAGCTAAGCTTTTTGAAAGAGGTTAAGGGGATGTTAGACTTAAATAAGTGGGAATCAAATAGTTAAAATTGCATTTGGTTACAGAAGTGAAAAGAGGAAAGCTGAGAAATATGCATTTTTTTTAAAACAAAGATGCCTGGCACTGTTGGCTCTCACCTATAATCCTATGTATGACTATGTATGACTGCTTAAGATAATAAAAACTATTCAAAAAAGAAACAAAAATTAGTGAATAATGAAATATCAAAAAGAAACAGAGTCATATACAACAAATATGAATTTTCTATTATTTTTGTATATCTATGTTGTACAAGTTGTAAGTGGTTATAATAGGTCTGGGTGTAAGGTTTTGCTTCATTTAGAAAAATTACATAGAGTTTAAGGGAGTGGCTGAAGCCTGTATTGTTTGGTAGAGCAGGGAGTCCTAAGGTTGCTTCACTGCTTGGCATCTGGAGCAGCTGTCTCTATCTAAGGGTGAGCTGTGCTGGATTTTGTCTTACGTTTTTGACTCTTCACTTCACCTTCATCTACTCGGCAGTCACCTTGCTCTGCTGTGCAAACTAGGGTGTAGTTTGGTAGTAATCCCAATACATGCTCAGGACTACTAGTGGGCTATAGCTCTTTCCATAGTTGGAAACATAGCCACTGCCCACCTACTCCTGATATATGTCTCAGTGTGAATTCCTACTCCTCTGTCTTCCAGCACAGCCACTGAGGTTCTTGTATCTCTGGTTTTTAAGGTGCAGCATATCTTTCCACAGCTTTAATTGTTCTGCTACTTGCTGCTGGACTCTCTCTCCTCCCCTCATGTACCTTGCATAAATGTCGTATATCCAGGTTCTATGTTAAAGGGTACTGAGGTTGTTAAGTTGTGACTGTTTTATGTCTTTGGGCTCCCACAGAGACTTGCTCAAGGTAGTGACTTTCTATCAGTCTTTGAGGCACAAGAGGATACAAAATGGCCCAGTTCCTCCAATCCAGTTTACAACAGATTCCCTGTGATGGAAGTAAGGCTTGCATGCGGAATGCTTTTCCCACAACTGAATTTGGTTGACAATGCCTTTGGTGATGTCTAATTTTACCTGACATTGCTGTTTTTGGTTTCTCCACTCCCCCCCACTTGGTACTCTGCGGCTTTTCCTCCACTGTGATCTGTGATTGGTTTGCTAATTTTCCTAGTCCCCAAGAATTCCTCATAATGTGTTTTTTCTTTTCAGAATCTGATAACTTTCTTGTCACTAGGTTTAGCTCTATCATAGAATAAAAACATTGAGGCATAGTTCTGAAACCCCAAAGCAGTCATTTTAAACACTTAGAATTAACATATGTGGAAACAAAATAAATAAAGAGCAACATAAGGATGATATCATTGCTTTTAATTATACTGGAAAATGGACTGTCTAAAAGATGGAAGGCAACAATGGAAAACTAGCAGTGGAAAATGATTCTGAGTCTGTGATAAGGTTGGGTGGTTGAGAGCAAGTCTATTGAAATGAGCATTATGAATTCAACATGAATGTCCCTGCTAAGGAGTATACCAAAATAAGTAAACTAGTATGTATTGTGGTCAATATTGTAGAAAGGGGAAAATCGATAATAAAAAGGAAAGCTGGTTTACAACGACCTTGATATCTAATGAAGGTAGAAAAGTAAATATTCATGAAATACTATAAACTAGTACATAAAATGGCTTAAAATTTACATGGTAGGAGTCTAAGCAAGAAGTAATTAACAACACAAGATACAGATCTCCCTATTTATCCATTTATCATCTATATTTCAACAGGGAACCTCAAACATTTTACAAAGAGATTTTTTTTTTACTGTTTATACCTTTGGCAATTTTATTTTTTTTTAATTTAATTTTATTTTATTTGTGAACATACTGTACAGAGGAGTTACAATTACATGGGCAGGATAATGCGTACATTTCTTACCAAGCATTGCAGCCTCCTCCTGTGTTTACCCTTCACATCCCTTCCCAGCCTCCCCCCTCCCCCCCAATCCCAATCCTTTTCCTTCCCCCCCTTCTCCCCCCCCCCCCCCGCACCGACGTTGTAAAGCTCGTTTTGGACATGACAACTTGTACTTCTCATTGTTGCAACAGGTCCACCGGCAGGTGAGTATTTACCCCATCTCTTCAAGGGAGTTGTAATGCCCACTCAATTTGAAAGAATAGATTCTTCCCCACACAATCAAAACATTTAGCACTATGCTTTATACAAGTTGTAGATAATGAATACCAACAAATAGTAATTACATTAGGAAAAAATACTTGTTGATTCGTTATTCCTGACAAGCTTACTCAGCTGAGACACTAGATCTCTGTCAAGTGTCCTTTGCAGCATTGTAAATAAGAACAAAAATGACAACAAAAAGGTCTATAGCTTTCAAATTGAATGTTTAGCTGGAGACATAGCAAAGTATTTTATAAATGTAAAAATACTGTACAAATGTTAGAAGCGTGAATGTTGAGTATGGTGGTGCAGTTTATGAGTATCATGGCAATTATAAGGAAGGAACTCACTATTGGTTTGGTCAATGGGTAAAAAATTCCTTAGGATATCAACATCATATTATTAGGAGGAAAGATGTTATTTTACTTGTCTTACTGTAGCTCAACATGGACCATAATCACATTGATAATTACTGATGCCCAGGAAGAAAATATCTTGAAGACTCCCATAAGTAGAACTGACATAGGTAGAGAGTGTAAGATGAGGAAGAGAAGCAAAGTGGGAAAGAATAGAGCAGAATCACCTGAGAAAAGCCATTGATCCATAGGGGAATATTACAGACACGTAGTCATTATTTACTTTAGAAATATTTACTTTACTAACAGAGTTGTTCTAGACTATCAAGTTTCAAAGGTATTGCAGATTGGATACCTACTGTTAATGGCCTAAGTCTTCTGCATTTTGATAGTCCATGACAATTTTGCTGGAGACCACTGTGGGAAGGGTATTCCCTGCCAGTGAACTGGTCCTAGGCTAAGATTCCTTCAGTTTCACTTACAATGGCTTTGTCATTCCTTCCAGCCAATTTTCCTTTTGATATATTAACGTCCCTGGTTTTCTTCCCGGGCAGGACCTCCCACATCTTAGCCTAAAGGCTCTGGCAACTTGATTTGGATTCATCCTTGAATTCCTCCCCTTTTTTCTCACATGGAGTTTTCTGCCAGGGATGTGTTGGTCATGGGCCAAATTTCGTGTGCTCTATCATTGCCTGCTGCCAGAGAATCCTGTGCAAAGTCAACTTCTCCTGCAGAAACCAGCCATGTCCCCTGGTAGGGCCTTGTGTTCCATTCATGCTCTCTGCTTTATCCAGCTGTAACACATCCAGCCACTTCTATGCAGACAGGTACATTTCTCTGAGCACTTGAGTGGAGGAAAGCTGGAACCCCAGTAAGGTGATCATCTGTTCTGTTTGTGTATCTGCCAGGGACATAGATGCCCACTTAGTGTAGCCTGGGCTACTAGAAGAAATTCAGCATTTCTGGTATAAGAGGGTAGAATTTATTACCTACAGATTTGAACCTCTGTTTCTAAATTGGATCTCTTAACATCCAGAGACTTTTAGTCATGATAATTTCTTTCTGCCTGAATTCCACCACTTCATATTTATCCATTATTTTAAAATGTTTATAGATTTTTTTGCTATTGTAAAGGTGATGTGCAGAGGGGTTACTGTTACATAAGTCAGGTAATGAGTACATTTCTTTTTGAACAGGGTCACCGCTTTCCTCATTTCCTCCTAGTTTTTCCCTCCTGACCCACCTCCTTCACAAATTGTGTAGTTAATTCTCAACATAGTGTCTAGTGAGTATCCTACGGCATCTGTTCACCCTTTGTCCAGCAAACCTTTTCACTCTTTATGGCTTTCTCAATGCAGTTAGCAATCTTTCCAATGTCTCTTTCAAAAGGCTTTCCTTTTTTTCAGAGAAATGTGAAATGTGATCATGGAGCCTAAAATGCCCTGAAAATTATAAATAGCTACACCTGGATTTCTTATAAACACTCCTTAGGTAGAAAAGTCAAGGTTTTTGTAATATACACGGTGTCTTGTTTGGCCTCAAACCTTTAATTGCTAAATGAATATTAGACTGCAGGATTGCTGGTTTTCTATCAGCATTGTTTGACAATTTTATAAGCTATATTCTTACAGGGGGAGAGCAAGTCCACACTATTGGACCTATAATTTGTTCAGATTATTATTATTCTCTACTTGCCTTTTCTGCCAGCCCCAGAAATTATTGATATTTGTTGAACACTTATCCTATGTGAAACAATAGATTCATACAATGAATAACATAATAAATAAAATACTTCAGATATTTTCATCAAACATTATTCTGATGGTGTTAAAACTTGTTGCCCTCTTGCAATCTCCTTGTGGATGCAATTGATCTATGAATCAGTTGAACCTTGTAATGTGTCTTGCAAATGCCAGACTCACAAACAGAAAAACCCAGAGAGAAGATGGGTAAAGGTGAGTGTAGTGGCATGGTACTGCAGTAGTATAATTGTGTTATGGTAAGTTTGAATGTAGAACTAATTAGTTTGTATGACTCTCTTGTATTGTAGAAACTATATTATAGGTGCACATTTGTTTTTATGAAATCAGTTAGCAGCCAAGGAAGTCCACTGAAATGAATAGAAACTAATTGAAAGTAATAAGGTATTACCTGAACATATACTGCCAGTAAATTAAATTAATTGAAGGTAATTGATAGTGACTGGAATTAATAAAAGTAATGGAAACAAATTGTACTTAATTAAAATTTATTGAAATTGAATTAAACTCAATAACTCAAAGTCTATTAACTTTAATAGATCCTAATTGATATTAATTATAGACAATGCTTAGTAATAACCAACCATTCTTAAAGGCTTCCCACTGCATTTGCACCATGTGACTGTCTTTAACACACAAAAATGTATATTTTTAGAAGAAACAAAAGACATCCACAGGAAAAAAATGCTACCTTGGAATTTTGGATTTCTCTGTGTAAGAGCTATATTAGAAGAATTTGATTTTGATAAGAGAGCTACCTTTGAGAACTTAGGAAGATAGAATGGTTTTACTTCCTTCAAGAAAGAGAAAAATGAGGGGCTGGGGGTTTAGCCCTGCGGAAGGGAGCCCGCCTGGCACACGCAAGGCCCTGGGTTCGGTCCTCAACCCTGGAAAAAAAAAAAGAAAAAAAAAAGAAAAAAAGAAGAAAGAGAAAAATGAGGGAAAGGGTAACAAGTTCGATAAGAAATGTACTTGTTGCCTTACTTATGTAACTGCAACCCCTGTGTACATCACTTTGACAATAAAAAAAAAAAAGAAAGAGACATCAGGTTTGATTTGATGGACATTCTTTCAGTATATGTGTATTTGGTATCTATTCTTAGTGTTATGTTACTAGATTCCTTTACTTATTATTTCTTTCTTTTCCTTAGTGGATAGAACATCCAATACTTTAAAGGTTTTTCATAGACTCATGTGGGATGATTCTAGGAATTTCAGGTTCTTGCTCTTCAGCTTTGGGAATTTATGATAGAAGAAGAAGGAGGAGGAGGAGGAGGAGGAGGAGGAGGAGGAGGAGGAGGAGGAGGAGGAGGAGGAGGAACAAGAACAAGAAGAACAAGAAGAGGAGGAGGAAGAGGAGGAGGAAGAGGAGGAGGAGAAGGAGGAGGAAGAGGAGTAGAAGAATGAGAAGGAGGAGGAGGGGAGAGGAGGAGGCAGAGGAGGAGGAGGAGGAGGAGAAGAAGGAGGAGGAGGAGGGGGAGGAGGAGGAGGAGGAAGAGCAAAAACAAAATGCTAGGCTCCCTGTGTGGGATGTGAAGCTCCCAGCTGGATCATTTCCCTTCCATGGCAGTTTGTACATGGATTCCACAATATTCCTCCCCATCTTTCTTTCTTTCTTTCTTTTTTAAAACCAACTTCAATTCTTGTTTAGTAGCCTTGTGTTGTGGAAAGTAATTTTCTCTTGGAAGAAATGCATCAATATTTGTTTTACATAAAATATTTTTGAATAGTTAGGGTACTATAGATGAAGCTTAACATGTAGGTAGAGAACAAATGCCAAAGCTTCAACTTTGCACCAAAGGAAACTAGGAGTTGCTATGTACGTCAGCAATTTTAATAGAATAGTTATGTCTCAGAATCATTTTATATGCCACAGTATAAATGCTTTGGTTATAGGAAACATCAGCATCTTCCATGTAAATCTCTAGGAGTTGTTGAAGTAAAGTGCAGGAGAAACACATACGACATGGAGAAACGTTCTCTCTTCTAGTTCACCCCATATTTATTTATTTTTCTCAGCCCTGGGACCCCTTGGGTCAATTTTTCTTCCTTCTTTTAGAAAAGAAGTTTGTTGGTGTTTAATTTATATTAAACTATGAAAATCTCATAAAAATTTGAGGAAGATGACTCCTCCACTCCAAATCACTTATAGGCTTAGGTTTGACAAGTGATTTTCGGGGTGAACAAGCAAATTATGCAGAAGATGGTGAACTTCTCTGGTTCTGACTTGTACTTCACTGTATCCGGTGTTAAGAAGATCATGCTAGCCCCTCAGAGATATTTGTAATCTCATAAGATTCTTATAGCACAGAAAAGCCAACATAACTTATTCTAAGGGGATATCAACATGTAGATCTATTAAATAACTTAATTTTCTTTCCTCACAATTACATATAGTCAAAATTCTCCAGTGTCACCATGTTCTTGGTAAAATATATAAATCTTGAGACATTATATATAAAGCTCTAACATGACTGTGTCTGGGTACCTGTTTAAGTTCAAGCACTTCCCCCCTCCCCCCAGATATTTCTTCTTTTTCAGTGTTTAATTTCACAATGACAAGTTTATAATTCCAGCAGCACCATCTGACCAATTCCATATGTTGAATAAAATACAAGGGTAGAGCCTCAGACTAAAAGAAGGTAGCTTGATATGAACAGATGCAATCAATTATTCAAATATCTAGAATAGTCACGTGAATGGTCACTCGTTAAGCTCCTTGTGCAAGTCCTGACTCAGGAGTACAAGCCCAAAAACCAAATGGGCATCAATACCCAAGGGTCAGAGAAGAGATTGATATCTGAGGTCAAGAAGAGAGAATAATTCCCCTATTTTTGACTCTAGTTCTACTTGGATTCTGAACAGATTGGATGATGTTCAATCAATAGGGTGGACCATCATTTTAAAATTTTTTTATTGTAAAGATACTGTACAGAGGGATTACAGTTACATGAGTAAGGTTTCCTATGGAACATTGTTACCCACTCCTTTGTTTTTCCCCTACCATCCCTTCCCTCTCCACCCCTCCAACTTCTCCTTCTCCCTCCCTCCCATCCCCAGCAAAGTTATGAAGATCATCTTTTTAGGACTAGTCTTTTCGGTGAATAAACTCACAGGCATACTCAAAATAGCATTTCAACAGCTAATTCGACATTCCTTACTCTCATCAAATGGACACATAAAATTAAATACCATACCTTAGGAAAAAAACCCAAAAAAACACAAACAAGGTCATACTAAAGCTACCAGCACAACTATATTTTTCACAGCTTTATTCACTATAGCTAAGAAACGCCCCTCAATAGATGAATGGATTAAGAAAATGTGATGTATGTATGTATGTATGTATGTATGTATGTATGTATGTATGTATATATATATATATATATATATATATATATATATATATATATATAATGGAATTCTATGCCTCCATCAGAAAGAATGATACCTCCTCACTTGTTAGGAAATGGAAAGACATAGACAAAATTAAGTGAAGTAAGCCAGGCCCAAAGAAACATAGGTCCCATGGTTTCCCTTATTAGCAATAACTAGTATATGTCTAGGACAAACAGAAGAAGTCAAAAGCTATGTACATATAACCATATACAATGATGCTAAGTGAAATGAACCCCTAGATAGGGACACAAGTAGTATTATCTTTGTTGCTGTTGTTTTTAATGTACTTATAATGTACTATGTGATTTTTTTGTTTCTTTTGTATGTTCTTCCCCCATGGTATAACTCCTGTTTTACTATATTAGATTCTGGTACCCTGAATCTTGTATATACAATTTCCTAATTTGGGGAAGGTATGGGAAATAACAAAATAAGCATACAGGTTGATCCATTGTAACAATGAGATGCACAAGACACTATGTTGAAAAGGAACTTTACAACGTTGAGGGGCAAGGGGAGGGAGGAGTTGGGGAGGTGGGGAGGGAAGGGATGGTACGGGAATAACAAAGGAGGGGGTAACAATTCTAGGTAGGAAATGTACTCATTCCCTACTCATGTAACTGTAACCCCTCTGTGTAGTATCTTTACAATTAAAAATATATATTAAAAGAAAAGAAAAGTTTGTTGACTAGCCATAAAAAACAACAACAACAACAACAAAGCTGCGTATCAAGCTAGGCGCCTGTAGTACAAACTAGTAATGCTAGCTACTTCGGAGGCTGAGACCTAATGATATGGAAGCCAACCAAATAGGAAAGTCTGTGAGATTCTCATCTCCAATAACCACAAGAAAACCGGAAGTGGAGATGTGCTAGTGGTAGACCACTAGCCTGAGTGAAAGAGCTCAGGGACAGTACCTAGACTCTGAGTTTAAGCCCCATGACAGAAACAACAACAAAAAAATGAGTACCTATTTATATATATCCCCCACTGTATTATTTACAAACATTTATGACAATTCAGTTACATTTTATAATTTTCACATTCTTTCTGATGGTAGTAGAAAATACAGGGTCTATGTAGATAAAACATGGTTTCACATAAATCTGGGTAAGATCAGATCCCCATTCCTGTGAATTGTGCAGTCCTAGGAAATTAATTTAATATCACTGCTTCACATTCTTTACATTTGCCTTGATGGAATAACATGAAGGATGAATTTTAAAAAACTGAGAGAGAGAGAAAAAAATAGGATGTCAATCTTCTTGAAGGAAAAGACAATGTGTGTTTTTCCATTCAGGCCAAGATTCTACTACTCCATAAATGAGATTGTCAGGCCTGAAACTTCTTAGTCATAGAGACTTAATGATTCTCATGCCCATGTACTCCAATTCCTTACTTACCTTCTTCAAGATGCATGGAGTTGATGCTTTATACATCATAGAGAAATACATTTCTGAGTGACAGAATATCTACATCTGGCAGGACATAAGCTAAATAAACTAAATGAAACACTTGGATTTTTAGACATTGAAATTTTGTAAATGATTCCAAACAAAGATAGTATACTTAAACATTTATCTTCTTGTTAGACATAAGTGTCACAGAACTTGTTTCCAGAATAAAATCACTAATTAACAGCCAGGTCTATCCAGATGTTCCTGTCTAGCCAGATGTTGTAGATTCCTTGACTAAAAATTGCCACCCAGCAAATTCTGTTTTTTCTGCATATTTTTGATTACAAAAACTTCTGTCCCTTTCTGATAGAACTGATTTTTTTTGTGTATGTTAAGATGTAAAGGAGGATTCCAACCAATTCTTTTTGACCTTGTTATTCTACTTTTAAATCTGACATTTTCAAAAAATCATGTTAGTGTATTTGTTGAAAGCTTCATTTTTAATTCTTTTTATTTTATCAGTGTAGGGGCTGAACTCTGGGCCTGGGCACTGTCCCTCAGCTCTTCAGCTCAAGGCTAGTGCCCTACCACTTGAACCACAGTGCCACTTCCGGCTTTTTTCTGTTTGTGTGGTGCTGAGGAATTGAACTCAGGGCTTCATGCATGCGAAGCAAGCACTCTACCACTGAGCCAACTTCCCGGCCCTCATTTTCAATTCTTTATAGCTCATAAAATTATTTTGTGTGTATGTGGGGGGGTCCAGTTGTGGGCCTGAACTCTGGGCCTGGGCGCTGTCCCTCAGCTCTTCAGCTCAAGGCTAGTGCTCTACCACTTGAGCCACAGCGCCACTTCTGGCTTTTTTCTTTTTGTTTATGTGGTACTGAGGAATTGAACCCATGGCCTCAGGCATGCAAGGCAAGCACTCTACTACTGAGCCACCTTCCCAGCCCAAGCTCATAAAATTCTTGTGTTGACATTTCCTTCAGCTTTCAAGATGGAGATGTGGCTGTGAACAGATTGACATTTGTTTTTCTCACTCTATTTTTTTCTGTCAGCTCAAAAAGTCAATGTAACTGCATCTGAAGCATGGATTGATCAAATACGGTGAGGGAATTTATACCTTTTTCTTACATTTTTATTCCACCACATAACAAATGTCACTAATATCCAGTTTGATGGTTCTCAACTTTATCAGCCTTCTTCAGAGGTAAGTAAAAAATCTAAAACGTAAGTGCTTGAGGTAGCCAGAATAAGGTGGCTCCTTCAGACCCCTTTCTTAACACTGAAACCATGCTAAAATGTTGACCCAATCTGACTTTATGACATGGCATGGAGTGGCCTACTAGCTTTCTAAAGATATAACTTTCAGGAACAGGTTGGTTCATTTGATTCTGCTATATCACATCCTCATGTGAAATACACTTTTACCCTTTCCCTATAAACTTTGTATATCAGAATGCCACATTATTCATTGGGTCTCTCTCTCTCTCTCTCTCTCTCTCTCTCTCTCTCTCTCTCTCTCTCTCTCTCTCTCTCTCTCTCTCTCTCTCTCTCTTCTCTCCTCTCCTTTCCTCTCCCTTCCTCCCTCCCTCTCCTTTATAAAATCACATCCGTAGGGCACTATAAGGGAAGACATGTATCTGAGCTTCTATCATCCCCAGGAGTGTGATTGCCTTGTGGTAATTATACCCTTTCTCAAGTTGTCTTATGTTAGCATTATGGTTCCTTATTGCTCAAATATGACAGCGATAGCTGATAATGTAATTACTTTACATTCCTACACTTTAATAAATTATGCAGGAAGGATGACTTCTGCTGTGGTCCTGTCTAAAAAGGGCAAGCATTCAAAGGGAAGAGGTGAATTTTGAGAGTGGAAGGTAAGCATTAGAAATACTATCACTGAGTATTTTATCATGAATGACTAAACAAATGTTTGAGGCAAAGAATATCAAAGCACAACTCCCTCTCCAGCCACTTGGAGGGCAGATTGTCCATCCAGCTGTGAACATTTTGATACATATGTGTGTTCTGAGGCATGAACGGATGCCTCAGATTTGTGTCTGTATTCTTGGATTTGTCCCTCTTCCTCTCTCTAGAGTAATTGTAATAAGGGTAACTCAATATGTGTTTGAAGCATTGGCTATAAAGAATTAGTTACTCATACTCATTAATTATGATGCCCACCCCCCCTGGAACATTTTTGAAGATTCTATTTTTTCCTTTAGCTTTTTCAAGATGCAATTATTACATGGATCTCTGTGTTGGTAGACAATTCTCATTATAATTTAAAACATCATTTTATGCATGGATAATTTTAGTCCATCCTCACAGTAACAGGTTTAATATTTGTTTATGGAAGAGAGAGTCATGATAAAGATCATATTGACTAAAGAACACTGAGAGCAACTTTAACCTTGCTCTATTCACAGACAAAACAAAGAGTACCTGGATCAGAGGCTTCTTGAGGAATACTGTGAGAAATGATATTGATATAGTAGGTTGGAAACTGTCATGCATAGAGCATTGTGCTACATGCAACCCTCGCTAAACTGAGATCATACAACCACAAAATCAGTATTCAAAGAATATGGAATGAAGAGAGGAACTATTAAACAAATCTGGACACTGAAGAAATGTATCCATTGGTTCCCACTACTCTAACTGGAAAGAGAAGTTCCCAATAGCTATGTTAGCTTTCCAATAAGGGCAGTGGTCATCCATGGGAAGATCCTTCCAAGCACATGACCTTCAGGTAAGTAGGCACTTTTAGGGATGACCAATTCAGCTTTAAACCCCACATTCTAATTCATTGATCCCTAGAAAAAAGAGGTGGCACTATTTCATGTCTAAATGCTCTTACTCACAGGATGCTAGAGAACTGAACAGGCAGGCCATTTATCTTTTCTCTCCCTTCCTCCCACCCATCACATTGTACCTGGACACCTTAGGGAGATGAACTATGAGCAGAAGTAGAAGGCTACAACATGGCAAGGGTGGGGTGGGGAGCTTGGATCTGGCATAAAGATTCCTGTTAACAATTACATTATCCAAGAACTGGAGGTTTAGGTCATGAGAAACAATGATTTTTTTTTTTAATTGTGAGAATACCATACAAAGGAGTTACAATTACATGGGCAAGATCACAAGTACATTTCTTATCAAGCATTGTTGCCTCCTCTTTGTTTCTCCTTCCCATCCCTTCCCATACTCCCGCCACCTCCCCCCACCCGATCCTCCTCCCCCACCAAAGTTGTAAAGTTCGTTTTTCGACATAACGATTTGTACATCTTATTGCTGCAATGGGTCCACCTGTATCCCTAGTTAAATGATTTGTTTTTGACCTTCCCTCCACAAATTATACCAACATCAAATACAGTGAAAGAAGGAGTTATACCGAGGGGGAGGGACATACAAAGCAACATAGAAATCATCTTATAAATATGTTAAAACAATTGCATGAAAGAAAAAAAAACATTTGAATACATATCTTGGGGTTCATTCCCCTAACTTCAACTTATCTGACCTTTTCTTCTTGACTCAGACATATAATAGTTATTGCAAATAAGGGAAACCATAGGACCTATGAGAAACAATGATTTCTAAGAAAATATACATGATTTAGTGTTTTAACAGGAAATGACCACTTTGTGATTTGGCAGATCACTTTTCAAAAGACACCAAGATCACCCCATCATCATTTACTGGAAACATGAAGCAAAGAATGATTAGGTATCACTGGTCATATGAGTTTGTTTCTTGCACATTAGAATATATATGATTTTGCTGACTTCTAGAATATAGGCTGGTCTGCTGTTTTGCTTTGGATACTGGAAGTGGCAGAGTTAATGATGTGCCAGTTTGGGGACAGGTGCTAAGCAGTGCTGATGTTTTTATTGCTCTCTTGCTCTTTTGCTTTCACTATGTGAACATCCTTTTACTGGAAAATATAACATATAAAGTAGAGCTGAATCATCTCAGTTAGTCCATCCAGTCATTCCAGGCCAAAGGATCTGACATACATAGCTAAACTGCAGATTTAGAAGTTGAATAACTCTCAATGTACATATGTAGTATATGCCAGTATATTTTCTTTTTGGATTGATGCTTTTCATTGTGCAGCATTATGCTTCCTGTGGATAAGTCATGTTAGACCTAAAGGGATGTGTGAGAGGATTAAATGAAATAAAACAGAGAGAAATGTATGCATGAAAGATGGGAAGAATGATAAAAAGACAGGATGATACACAGGAGCTTCAAAATGTCAATAAGGGTTTCTATAATTGAAAAAAAGGATGAGGAGGCAGTTATTATGTAATTAAGAGAAAATATTTTTTCTAAATTCAAGAAACATTTGAGTGTACAGTTGGTAATTCACTTAGCTTTAAAGCATCAGCAAAGAAAAAGACACATGCCTTGGCAAATCTTACTAAGCTTCCAAAATTAACAGAAGAGTTTGTAAAAAACGTTTTTGAGCATGTGTGCTAGTAACTGAACTCAAGACTTGAATTTAGGGTCTTAAACTCTCCCTTAGCTTTTTCACTCATGATTGGTATTCTACAACTTGAGCCAAACCTCGAGTCCAGCATTCTACTGGTTAATTTGAGATAAGAATCTCACAGACTTTTCTGCCTGGGCTGGCTTCAAACTGTGATCTTCAGATCTCAGGCTCCAGAGTAGCTAGGATTACAGGTGTGAACCATTGGCCCAGAAACAAAAACATTTATGATACATTACTTGCAAAAACATTGGTCTTTTGGTTATATCCAACCTGACTCCTGGTTTTGTGAATAAAGTAAACACGGATTTACATGTTATTAGGATTGCTTTTGTGCCACAAATTAAGAGTAGCTTAGGAAAGAGAGATCTGGTTGCAAGGCCCACACCCTGTATTATCAGAATTTTCTATGAAGATTTCGCTGATTGTTAGATGTTAATAGGAAAATAATCTTCATTTTGGTACATTAAGTTAAAAGTATTCTGACCTTGGAATCCTATTCCAAACCAAGGATCATTCACCTATTATGTCAAAGATAGTTATGTATATGCAGAATCAGAGAACATAATAATTAAGTGCCCATCAGAAGACATGACCTGAAGAAGAAGATTAAACACCAAATGAACTGAAACAGAAATCTCAATACAAAGGGAGAATTTAGATAAGTAGGAAATTGTAGAAACCAGTAGGATTAAGTTTAAGCTGGATTTTTTCAAAAATGAAAGCCAGGTGCCTGTGGGTCATGCCTGTAATCCCAGCTACTCAGGAGCTGAGATCTGAGGATTGCAGTTCAAAGCCAGCCCAGAAAGCAAAGTCTGTGAGATGCTTATCTCCAATAAACCACTCAGAAAACTAAGTGGCGCTGTGGCTCAAGTGGTAGAGCACTAGCCTTGAGCTGAAGAGCTGAGGGACAGAGCCCACGCCCAGAGTTTAAGCCCCACAACTGACCAAAAAAAGTTATTTACAATACAATTTTGAAATATAGATTTTTTGAAATTTAAATGACATTGCAAAAGAAAATAGAAATGCAGTTAATTAAAAATTCTGAATAATTTAGCAAAACTTGGGAACTAAACAATGCCAGGGTGAAGGAAAGTTAAAAGCATGATACACATTCCTATAAGGAATGAGGGAGGGCCCTGATAAGAAACAAGCAACCAAACAAAAGACCAACAACAAGAAAAGCACAAATGCTTTCAATCCTAGCTATTCATGAGTCTGAGATCTGAAGATCCCACTTCAAAGGCAGCACAG
The DNA here is from genome assembly GCF_024711535.1 of Dipodomys merriami. NCBI lineage: Eukaryota > Metazoa > Chordata > Mammalia > Rodentia > Heteromyidae > Dipodomys > Dipodomys merriami. The sequence continues at coordinate 22,428,412 of NW_027203381.1, forward strand.
GTAGGAAAGTCTCTGAGATTCTCATCTCCAACTAATCACCTGATAACTAGAAGTGGAGTTGTGACTCAGGTGGTAGAGTACTAGCCTTGAGCCAAAGAGCTCAGACAGCACCCAAGATCTGCACCAAAACAACAAAAAAGCATTGATTGCAAATAAGGAAAACCATAGGACCTATGTTTCTTTGGGCCTGGCTTACTTCACTTTAATATATTTTTTTCCAAGTCTTTCCATTTCCTAACAAATGGGTCAATGTCATTCTTTCTGATGGAGGCATAGAATTCCATTGTGTATATATACCACATTTTCTTGATCCATTCATCTACTGAGGGGCATCTGGGTTGGTTCCATATCTTAGCTATGGTAAATAATGCTGCAATAAACATAGTTGTACTCCCTTATTTGCAATAACTAGTATATGTCTGAGTCAAGCAGAAAAGGTCAGATAAGTTGATGTTAGAAGAAGGAACCCCAAGATAAGTATTCAAATGTTTTTTTTCTTTTGTGCAATAGTTTCTAACATATTTATAAGATGATTTTTATGTTGTTTTGTATGTCCCTCCCCCACGGTATAACCCCTGCTTTCATTGTATTTGATGTTGGTATAATTTGTGGAGGGGAAGGGCAAAAACAAATCGTTTAACTAGGGATATAGGTGGACCCATTGCAACAATGAGATGCACAAGTTGTTATGTCAAAAAATGAACTTTACAACTTTGGGCAGGGGAGGATCAGTATGGGAAGGGATGGGAAGGGGAAACAAAGAGGAGGCAACAATGCTTGATAAGAAATGTACGTACTTGTGATCTTGCCCATGTAATTGTAACTCCTCTGTATGGTATTCTCACAATAAAAAAAATAAAAAAAATAAACTCCCCTACTATCATTGCAATAAAAAAAGCATTGATTACATGCAATGCAGGCAAATGCTTATGAATAAATATGCACAGAAGAGGGAGAAAAATAAGAAGAATGGAACGAATAAAAATCAGTCAAGGGGCTGGGAAGGTGGTCAGTGGTAGAACACTTGACTTGCATGCATGAGGCCCTGGATTCAATTCCTCAGCACCACATAAGCAAAAAGAAAAAAGCAGGAAGTGGCACTGTGGCTCAAGTGGTAGAGTGCTAGCCTTGAGCTGAAGAGTTGAAGGACAGCGCCCAGGCCCAGAGTTCAGGCCCCACGACCGGACCCCCAAAAAAATCAGTCAAACTTTCTACTTAACAAGGGAGATAGTATCATTGATAGTATTGAAAATAAGATACAATGAGGAAAATAAAAATGAAGGTATCTCAAAGTAAATTTAATGGTAAACATCTGATAGTGTGATATTTATTTCGCTACAGCCCTACAAGAATTGAGAGGTCTTAGACTAAATAAAATATAAACATTGGGCTAAATATTTCTTACAAGAATACTTAAAGTAAAAGCAGCTTATAAACAAAGGACGGAAATAAAGGCAGCCAAACAAAGCACGCGTATTACATGAAATACCAGAGAATGTAAAGTGTAAGGTTAAATAAAAGTACTGAAGAGAATACTGAAGGACATTGCACAATGATAAAAGGGAAAAATTTATGAAGAAGATATAAAAGTCATAAAGTTGCATGCACCACGAAGATAGCAGCTAAATATATAAAGCAAAATATTAGAAGTGCACATTGACCTTGATAAAAAGGCAATTATGGGGAAAGATTTTATTGTATCATATTCAAGAATTGCACAGATATAATAGACAAGAAATAAGTGAGGGCACAGAGGCATAGAATAATACACTCAATAAACTAGATTTTATGTGTGGATATACACAACCATATACTATTACAACACTGTCTCATTCAACAACTGGAAAGACATTTTGGCTTATATTCATAACATATTTATGGTAATCATTAATAGCTTGCCACATAAAACATCGTTTGAAAGATGTTTTAGTGTATAATCTGTAATCATAATCTAATGTAATTTTTCAGATAAAATGTCCTTTAAAATTAGCTTCTTCTAAATTAAAAATATACCTAGCTAAAAAATCCTTAGAACTAAAGAGGACTCAAGATGGAAATCATAAATGGTCTGGAAAAGAAAGAAAAAATCAGGATAAATAAGCACTTCTCTGTTGATAAGCATTTGGAAGACGAAATTATCAAGAAGCCCGGCTCAACTTTTTAAACTAATCTCCTATCTGAGATGAGACAATGTAAAGACACATCCGTTGTTAAAGTATATCCTCAGATCTGATGAAGCTGCTGCTGATGTGCCATGGTGATATTTTAAAAACTGAATTTGTTCTCAGTTCTCTCCCTCCTTCCCTCTCTTCATCCTCCTTCTCTTTTTGTCTTTCTCTCTCTTTTCCTTCTCTATGTTCTGTCTCTCTCCTTCTCTCTCTCTAATCTTTTCCTTTACCTCTCACTATTCTGTCTCATGTACAAGAGTATTGCTTCATTTCCAGGCAGCATACATTTGCCAGCATTCATTGGAATCAAGATGTCATTTCATCTACTTCAATGAAAATCTTAAAAAGTACACTATTTGAGAAAATATAATATATCACATTAAATAAGTGTGTCAAAATAGCCTATTAACTTAAAGTGAAGTTCAGTAAAAGAGTTTAGTAGGAAAAAGCTGGGCACCAGTGGCTTATGCCTATAATCCTTGATATTCAGGAAACTGTTTACTAGATAGAGTTTTGAAGCCAACATGGGCAGGAAAGTCTATGAGACTCTTATCTTTAATTAGGCACCAAAAAGTTAGAAGTGGATCTGTGGCTCAAGTGGTAGAGAGCTTGGGGACCTTGTGAGAAAAGATTTCTGACCCTCTCCACAGTTCAAACCCTAGGAAGAGGCAGGAGAGAGTGTTATAGGAGAGAACTTACTATGAATCATATTAATGTCTCAGAGTGGATAGCTTAAGTAAATAATAGAGTAGTATAGTCAAGAATCAAGATAAAGATAGGGTTTTGAAGTCTGAAGCTGGACCTGTCAAGGTAGGTAGCTGGCTGGGGCTGGGCAAATTTCATGAGATAATTCAGAAGAATGTTGGATGTGATGGGATGAGGAAATTGAAGTAAACCTCAATAAAAACAAACAAACAAATAAAAACTATTAAGCACATTGCTTACCTAGTTAAACAACTCTTTGTCAGAATAGTGGTTTGTTAAGGTGGGAAAACTGGATAAATTAGATTTTAGAAACATCATGGAGCTAATAATAATGTTATTTGTTAATTTCTAGCCTTATCTTCCCTGACAATTATTTCCTTGAAACAAGAGTTCATATTAATGCAAATGGGTTAGATCCTCAAAGTCACAAGTAAAAGTACCCAGAGGAGAAGAAAACAAGAAATGCTACAAGACTGAATTCCAAATAGAAACCAGAAAATTTGGGAGAAAAGCAGTATCTTTAATTGCTTGTGCATTGAAAGGATGTGTAAATTGGTGTTAGAAAAATATTTCAGAATAAGGAAGTAAAGCTATCAATTTCTATTACAAATTAAAATAACATTAATATTCATCTCCTACAACTGTGACTTTTCCACTATTGTTACTTGTTCATTTATGCAAAATTCTTAAGTTGATATGCTCAAGGAAGAACCCAGAAAAACAACCCAAAGATTAATTTTAAAAGGTTTAAGAAGGTAAAAAGGGTAAATTTTCTAACAAAATGTATTAGTAATTATCTAAGGAGAAAAGATTTCTGACCCTCTCCACAGATGACAGAAAGGGCATGGGGCACTGAAAATTCTTATGAGAAACAATTGCACAACAAACCAAGAAATGAATACAGTGTTAGTACCCAGCTTATCCTCAAAGTCAGCAACATAAAACTAAGAAATCACTTCCTTTTGTAGATATATAGGGAGCAACCATAAAATTCAGAAACTCTAATCGAGAGAAATGAAAGCACATGATTCTATGAAGTCATGAAAAGAAGGAAATCTTCATGGCTTTAGTTTTAGCAACCCCTTACTGGAAATCATCCATTGGTCCACCAAGAGGTAATTAGATACTGAACTATAGTACATCCTTCCAATATATTATGCTCTAACATAGAGAATATTGATAAATAATCTATTGAAATACATAAAATATGAATGAATCTCAACATATTTATATGTTTACTAGAAGAAACCAGGCCTACAACAAACACAAAGAATAACAACATAAAAATGTATGCCATAATAGAAAATGCCAACTTATCTGTAAGAGCAATAGGTCAGTGGTTGGTGGATGTATGAAGAATGGATTAAAATGGACAGAAAGAATGGATATAGTCAATAACTGTGGTGATGAGACCAAACACACACACACACACACACACACACACACACACACACACACACACACACACACACACACACACACACAAATGTTCAAATTTGCTACATTGTATATCTAAATTATATGCTGACCATGACTATTTCATCTCAATAAATCTTTTCAAATGTCAGAGATAAAAATGTCTGATGGCTATTCTATTTGTCATATAGTTTCCTTCAGCCACGGCATTAGTAAAATAAGTATAACTTGGAAACATAGGAAGAATATTGGGATAAAAACCTAAGTAAATCATATTTTGCTTTTGTTGAAATGGTCCTTCCACCAAATCTCTGGTAAAGGTTTTAAAGGAATAGTAAAATAGGCTCTTTTTCAGTGAACTTCTTGTAAGAGCATATAATCTAATGGAAACATGGCACTAGGAAAATTAGCAACTTGAAAGAATATAAAGGAAGATGATCATAAGGGATAGACTTACTATTTATATTTCATAGAAAAGTTCAAATTAACCCCAGAGTACCCTTACATAGATTGAGAAATTATCTGAAATATTTTTACCAATACTCCAGTGAGATTGTAACTAGATCTGAAACAAGAGTAAGATAACAATCAAATGAATACTAGCTAAAAGCAAGAAAAGTTGACCATTAGTCTTTGTCTGATAATTGTCCCTAACCTTCTATTACCTTTCCCCCATCTCCTCTCCTTTCTTGTCTCTTCTAAATAATGCTGGCTTCTTTTTATAAACTGTTATAAAAAGAGAGAATGTGATATTAAGTTAGAATAATTTTGTCCTAGTCTCTTTTTATCACTCTTGAGCTGTGTCTTTGGGAAAGTTGCAATCTCTTTGCACTTCAGTTTCTAGAGGGAAAAATATATGTATGTAGTAACACCTGCCCTACTTATTTTATAGGTATGCTGTGAATATGAAGTGAGATCATGAATACAAAAGTGCTCTGAATATTGTGGAGTGCTTTTCAGAGGAAAGGGATTATTCTTTGCCTTTATAGGAGTAAAGATGTTATTTCTGAAAGCACTGAGAACAATTTGGATATTTACATAAAAGCAAAGAAAGTGCACTTGTGTGAAACAGGGGGGAAATCTAGATTTTTCACTTCTTCACTCCTTTCTGTTATCCACAGCAGCTACTCCATTTTCCTACAAAAAGTGAGTACTAAGTAATTTTTGATCACATAAATAAGTTCTGCATTTGAGTACTGAATGCCTTACTGATGAATCACTTCGCCTCTATTATTGTATAATGGCAAGAATCTCTTCATGTGAATATGTTAAATATTAAATTCTATGGGAAACTTTTAAAGAACAGGAATAGATTATGTGTATTTGTGTGTGGGTTGGGGGGACAGGGAATTTAGGGCATGGGCACTAACCTTGAGCTGTTTTTGATCCTAGACCTCTACCACTGAAGCCACAAGTCCACTTTAGGCTTTTCAGTGATTTATTGGAGATAAGAGTCTCATTACCTTCATGCTTGTCTGGCTTCAAACCATGATCCTCAGATCTCAGCCTCCTGAGTACCTAGGCTGACAGGTGTGAACTACCAGTAACTGGCTGCATATGTGTAAATGAAAAAAAAAGCAGTGTTTAGAACAATTTCTACCAAATAGAATACCTTCAATAAATGAACCTTACAGGTTCAATAAATGTGTTTTCTATTATATCCATAAGACTAATGGAAACTTCATGAATTTGCTCATCTTTCAGGAAATCTTGTATTTAAATTAAAATATTTAAAATACATTAGTTGGCAGACTTATTAAAATGAAGGATTCTAACAAACCAGAGAAAGATGAATTGCTTCATTTCTATCTCTGATTTTTATAAAAAGATACACCAGTTACTATGGTGACTTACTTTTCATTCAACAAGTAAACTTAAAATGGATAGTTTGCCTTTTGAAGAGATGCACATACTTAGAAAAGTCTTACTTACTAATAGATATGACTTTTGAAGGATAGAAATGGAGCCTTCTGCATCTGCTGATGAATTCAGAGATTTAGCTCCTCTTTTCTTCTGTTCAAAAACAAGAAACCAGCTATGTTTTCCTAGATGCATGACATGGCAGCAATTTACAACTTCCATTGCAGGACTCAAGGTGGGGTATGAACAGGAGTTTAAATTTTTGCCATCTCCATCTCAACTGTGAATCGAAGATGGTGTTTGGAATGGAATCTAGGGCATTTGACTTTCACTTCTCAGCACTAAGCATTTCATGACCCTTATTCATCACACTACTCAAAATGAGGCATTTAATTAAGTGTGCTCAGATTTTAATACTCCACTTGATTGGCCATAAACCTGGGAATGCGTGCCGATCATATTGTACTCTTCTTCGTTACCTTTTGTACCATACATTACTTTTCATGTGCAGCCATAACTGTGTGCTCCATTATAGCTCTTCTGTTGGAAATTCAAGCATTCTCATTCCACTTCCACAGCAGGATGCTTGCTGCAATCAGAACAGACGAGACTTCTGACATTCCTGTTCTCATTGCCTGCCCATGAAACTTTGCAATAGAAGAACTCTCTGACAATACCAAAAATAAATGTTGTAGCTGTGTTCCCCTACCTGCTCTGTCATTTCATCTACAATACTTTCATCTTCTTAAATTTACTTTCTATGTGTCCCATTTATTTGGTGTTAGAATAACTCATTCTTTAATAAGAACCATTATTATTCCCCTGCTGTACCCAATGACATGGTCACTTATCATTTATACACAAACATGTCAGATCATTGGCCAGCACCAATAAGATAATGATGGGGGTCCTCTCCCTCCCAAACTCCTCTGTGGGTTTGATTGGACACAAACAAGAAGTGGTTGAGTTTGTGTTTGCAAATGTCAGGTCTGACTGCTAATCCATTGAGTTTAAGATTTTTTTCCCCTTCAAAGGAGGAGGCTGCAATGCTTGATAAGAAATGTACTCATTATCTTGCCCATGTAATTGTAACCCCTCTGTACAATATGTTCACAAAAAATAAAAATAAAAATAAAAAAAACATTTTTTTCCCCTTCATAACAAGAACTATGGCAAATCTAAACAATCAATGGCTTTGGAGTCAGGGTTGACTGAATCTCAGCTCTGGCCTTTACTAACTACTTGATCTCAGCAAGTTGGAGTATGTCTTTGTTGAAACTCAGTTTCATTATCTATAAAAGGGCTCTCTTAAAGAATTTTTTATGTAGAGTATATATAAATATATTTTATGCTGATATGTCCCTTATCTCCCTTATTCACAAGCAATTTCCTATATCCCCTCACCCCCGACTATTGTAGCTATGTTGAAATTGCACTGATACCACATTGGTTCATTTACATGCTATTTAATCTCTGTCAAAAAGATGTCTGGGTATCCAAAAACCAAAAAAAAAGTATTGCTTCCCCCCCTCCCCAAATAAATACTCATTGACCTATAGTCAGAGTGAAAGTAATGTGAGCTGGAATGATATCTAGAAGAGAAAAGAATTAACTGAAAAATTTACAGACTTTTCCCCTGCCTACAGCCCTCACAACTTATTTCTTCCATCAATTAATGCACATGTCTCTTTCATGCATAGCTTATTTCCTGAAAATATAATTGTAGAAACTCCTAAAATCAGTGACTTGCAGACACAGTGGCCTAAAATGAATGAGCACCATATACCACAGTAGAAATCTCTGTTTTGTGTTTTGCTTCTAACTTGTTAACCAGAATTTCTAGTAGCTGCCTTTAACTCACTTTGAAGCAGAAGCAGAGGGAGACTGCGCCTCTTAGAGCTAACCAACAAGCGCTGTGATGCAGGTGGAGAAGAGGCCTCTGGCTGAGCTAGAAAGAGAAACCACATGCAAGGAGACTCCAATCCCCTGAGCATTGCCACCTGTACAGACATCTCCCCCTCCCCAAGCCGCCATGGATGAACACAAAGAGGATAGCAATCTTGGGAAAGAGTAGTGCTTAGGGCAGAGGTTCACAGGAACGCTCTGAAGGGCATAGCCCCTTGTGGAGGAACTAGGCAAATGAAATTTAATTAAATTCAGATTTTAATTCCAGAGGATCATCATCCTGAGGCGCATTTCCCTTCACTCTTTTCTTCCCTCAATCAACTTGAGGATTCAGGATAGACCCTAAGGCTTCAGCTTGAATATTAGCATGATAGTCCCTGATTGTCCAGGGGAATATGAGCTTATAGAAAGCTAGCCAACCAACACAACAGTTATGCATTTAGCCTTTGTTCTGTGCCAAATGGAATCACTTACACCAAATAAAGAATTAACAAGTATTTTAAATCACTATAACAAACATCCTTAATGAGATAAGCAAAGCAATATTTGGCATGAACAATTTGAATGAAAGTAAAGAAGTTAATAATCAAGTAGCACTATGTGTAAAACTGGGAATAAAGCAACCAACTTAAATATTAGATTAAGAAAACCTCAAGAAGTGAAGGCGTGAAAACAAGACTATAGAGGAAAAATTAGTGTTTCAAAAATGTGTTTAGTTGAAAGAAAGGGAAATACATTTGGTAAAGAAGAAAAATATTTGGAGTAAATATTATCTATAATTATAAAGAATTAAGAAACAGTTTCTTTTGGAAGAGCCAAAATTTGAACTCAGAGCCTCTCGTATGCTAGAAAGGCTCTGACCTACTTGAGCCACACCCTTTGGCTTTTTGTTTTAAATATTTTTCAAAAAGGATCTTTATTTTTTCATGAATGAGTTTAAACTGTGATATTCGTATTTATACTTCTTAATAGAATGGTAGAAAAACACCACTGTAGCTGGCTAAACAAAGATTCTTAAACATCTCATTAACGTTACCATTGAAACATTGTTATTGAAATGTAATGATATAAAAATAAAGACAGAATTTTAAGAGCTTCAGCAATAAATGAGTAAATAACTATGAAGGATCAAGAAGCAGAATGATGACAAACTTTTAACTCACAGTGAAAGAACCAAGAATAAGATCAAGATATGTGTTCCAAATGTTCAGAAAAAAATCCATAAGATTCATAGAATAAACACACACACACACACACACACACACACACACAAAGCTAAAGTATTATTGAAGTATGGAAGTGAAATAACAAAAAAAACATTGAAACTCTATAAAGCCTCATAAAATACCTAAGGTTTTAGAGACCCCCAAATATATTGAGATTTTAGCCATAAATAAATAAGTTTTTTGGAAGAACATGTTTTGTTTCAAATAAAAAATATCGATTTTTTTCTATCATGAAACTCTCATGATAAACTGGGATGAATTTGATTTTTACAGATGTTTCAGATGGCGGAAATTATTCTAATAAGGAAGCAAGCTATAGAGTTCAAAAACGTGTCACTTGTAAATTGTATCAAGGTCATAGTTTACACTTATACCCATGCCACTTGTTTTCAGAGAAAGGTCAGAGGTTAAAAACCCCCATAATAATATAATTTACTTGGCTTTATTCAACTTTACATTTTTCATTCCAAAATTTAACATAGTCTTTCATTAAACCCTGGAATAATTTATTTTTTTCAACTTAAGACAAAATATACTTCATCACAGAGGATTTTATAAACGTTTACAGGTACTTTTGAGAAAATTGTAGTGGTACCTGGATACACAAGCCATTTTCTGTTTTTGGGAGAGGGTGGTCTGGTCATGGGGCCTGAACTCCGGGCCTGGGCGCTGTCCCTCATCTCTTCAGCTCAAGGCTGGCGCTCTACCATTTGAGCCACAGCACCACTTCTGGCTTTTTTCTTTTTGCTTATGTGGTGCTGAGGAACTCAGGGCCTCATGCAAGGCAAGCGCTCTACCACTTAGCCACCTTCCCAGCCCCACACAAGCCATTTTCAAATCATCATATCCATTTATTCCTTTCAGGGTCTTTTCACACCATTCTGCTCTACCACTCCCTGCCTGTTTATTGTACCTTTCAATCTCATTGCCTGTTCTCCTGTGTTACTGTGTGGCAATCTTCCACATGATTTATTTCATATGGCAAATTATAACCATTTTATATCATATGCACATTTGCTAGGACAACAATCATCAATATTAATAATTCAAATATAATTTTATCAGGCTCAGAAGTTCTTTCATTCCTGGGCTGGAAAGGGAATTAGATATTTAAATAGGGAGATACAGAGCCCCTCAAAGTCTATGAACTCTTCACACACATTTGAATGAAAGTCTGGCTCAGGATCCATTTGTTTCTCCTTTCACAAACAAAATCATTATGGCTTGTGAGAAGCTGGCATTTTTGTCCATCTGTGATCAATCAGAATAGCTGGAGGGGATGAAAATCCAACACATGGTTACATAATCATTAGACATGACACACATGCAAGAAAGTCAGACACTCATTTACCAAAATGGATTAAGCAGAAAATCCCAACATATTGAATGTAAATAAATGGATAACTTTTCAAGAATCTAGGTCACTCTAAGCAATGAGGATTAATGAGTTCCAGAACTTGTCAATAGTGCAGGTCTCCAAAACAAAAACTCAAGCAATATATTGAATTCCCAATATTACTTGAACAACTTGCTACATTAAAAGGGGTCTATCTGAACTTCTTGCTTACCAATATGAAGGAGATTACTATTTTCAAAAGGAGTAAGGACATTGTTACTATAATTATTGAGACTTCAATGTTTTAAGCGAAGAAAATGCATTAGGACACGGTAAGGATTTTGATATGGCAAGTTAAAATAAAATATTCTTAGCAATTGTTGGTGCATAATATGCAAATTGGCTAGAAACAGGTCTAATAGGAAATTGCCCTCTATTGGCTTTTTGGTTCAATGACTTATCCTTACATCCATAAGTTACTCAGTTCTACCTTTAAAGAAAATATAGAGAGGAGGCACTTGAGTATTTATCACTACTATTTGCAACAGCTTGAATTCTCATGTGCTTTCAAAATAGCCTTAGAGAAATTCCTGTTTTCTGGAACATGCCACTGTCTAACAGAATGGTGAAGGACATGGCCTTGTGTTTTTTGTCAGTTCCATAGACTATCACCCACAGGATGGGTTATTCAGGGGGATAAAAAAGAGAAAGGATAACAAATGAGAGGCATTCATTACCTCTGTGAGCATTGGCATTAAACTGAACCACAGATGAGACCAACTATCCATGAGAATACTACGACTGTAAAGTAAGAAACAATTATTGTCTCTCCACCTAGTTCCCACACATGCTTACCTGCTCATGTCATTATTTTCTAACTAAACTCTTTGGGTTATTTCAGTAACAGTAGAAAAATATAAATAACGTCTCTTTAAACCCCTATGGGAAATACATGTTTCCGAAATGGTACAATAGAAATATTTCTAACCCAAACTATTGGGTCCTATCTCCCTTTCATCCCATTTCTCTGCCTTCATGCATTTGAAGGGAGGTATGCTAGCTCCAATTTATTTATCAAGCTTTGTATCCATCTATCAAGTGTTTCTATCAATTTAGCATCCAATCCACACTATTCTGTCTGACTCACGCTGGGCACCCAGTGTGGGTGGTAGATAGGGAAGATTGAAGAATCTCCAGGGATGCAGAGAAAGGGAAGTTCTGAGGTCAGTGGGCATGGATCTGGTAACATAGCTGAGAACACGATATTAATTAAGATTTGAGATAGAATATTCTGAGTCTGTGTGTTGAATTGAGCAAAGGGTCGAGTGGAATGAAAGAAATACTGACTCTAGAGGGCAAAATTAAAAATGTTAGCTGGCATTTTTCCACTCCTCCTCCAGGGTGCCATGAGTGTTAAAGTGGAATTGAAACACATCACTCCCAGTCTGGGGGCCATTCTGATCTGACAGAGCAGAGCTACCCACTGTGCTAAATGTGCTGCCATTATTTCTCTGCCCTCATTCCTGGTTACAACTGCTTTCCAATTAATATCTTGGGTGCATTAGAAGTTTGCTCCTGATGCCATTCCTTTAATAAAATGTAAGCTTGAACTGAACTCAGCAGTGAACGATTATTTTTTTCTATAACTTTATAGGTTCCTTTTAGCTTTAAGTTAGCGACGACTTCCTCTGTTTTCCCTGCCCCCAAAGATCTCAAATCACACAGCACAAATCTATTTTTTCCTTTTATTTTAATGTGATGTGTTTTCTGCCAAGCTGTTTCTTACCCTTGCAAATCCACACACCATCCCTTATCACCTACCTTCTCTGTCCTCTAAGAAGCTGACTCACATAAACTCCACAGGCAAAATCCCTTACTTGGTCCTTGCCTCCTGGACTTGACCAATGAAGAATGCCAGCAGATCTGAGTTTATTCCCCTGCTTTACTCCCAAACAGGTCATCGTTGACTCAGTCCAGACAATGGGTGTCAGTGGAGCAGGTGCCAGGTGGTGAGGAAAGGTCCTCCAGAGAGCCTCCTCCTTTTCTTTAGGTCTAAGCAACTGCCTTACATTGGAGCCTTCACCTGTCAGAGGAATAACTAACCTCAGGGTACTGTATCATCCTCCTGATCTCTCTGTACCCAGGGCATGCACTTTATAAACTGTCCTTTAAAAACATAAACTTTGCTCCAAATTATCCAATTGGAATATACCTTCATCCTTATTAGTATATGACACAATGAGGAAACTGAGATAGTTAGGTATAAATCTCTTAGTGTGTGTGTGTGTGTGTGTGTGTGTGTGTGTGTGTTTCAATGTACTGTGAGAAATTATTTCTTTTTCCTTCATTCTTTGTTTTTGTTTTTTCCTTTGTTTTATTCCCTGTTGTCACTGTTTTTTTTTTTGTTTTTTATTTTGGTATCCTATATCTGGTATATGCATTTATCTGATTTGGGGAAGGGAAGGGGACTAACAAAATGGTGAGACAAAGGACACAGCGTGAACCAATGCAACAGCAACACTCACAAGACACTATGTTTGAAATGAGCTTTACAACTTGGCAGGGGAGGAGAGCTGGGGGGAGGGAAAGTGGGAGAAAATGAGGGAAGGGGTAAACAATGTTCAACAAGAAATATACTCATTGCTTACTTATGCAACAGGAACCCCTCTGTACATCATCCTTACAATAAACACACACACACACACACACACACACACACACACACACACAAATGCATTGTCAATGAAATTAAATGACAGATTTTAGACACCTTGAATTATAGATTCTTACACTATGAACCCTTGGTCTAGTTAATCTTCCTTTGCTAGAGTTTATTTGTAAAATGAGTCAGTTTTCAGGTTATCCTTGGATATTTTGTGACAAATGCTAAGCACCGTGACTGGGTCACAGAAAATTTTCTCACCATGATATGACGTAATCAGTCCCACTAATAAAAGCAATAAAAAGGTCTTTTTAAAATCATGACCTAGCTCAAACCTTAACCACTAAATGCATTTTTTGCACTTTTTCCCCTGAACTTAGTATGTTGGTTCAAATAGTATTATTGATTGCCTGTTACCAAAGTGGCATAGCAAAAGCTGTAGAAATGTAAATACATAAATCTTATTACTCAAGTAAATTGTATTCTATTAGGATGTCAGAGAAGCAGGAAATTCTCATCATCTGTGATTCTATTAAGCTTTAGCCACTCCAAAGTCTTAAAGTTTCAAATATTCTTACACAGGAAGACAAATGGCATGAGAAATCGTGACATGAGAAATATCAAAAGAACTAGATATGCTCACAGAGAAGAATGCAAATGTTTACATTAAGAAGACATTCTTTCCAGTCTGGGAATCTTACCTTGTAAAGACAACCAAAGGTGAATGCGAAACTGACTTCCAGGGCGTCCACTGAGGAAAGTGAGGATTCCATTTTGCGTAACATCTCTCTTCGTCTGCTCTCTTGTCCCATCTGCTCCCATTCCTTCATCCTGGGTTCAGTATTCTGTTTACACAAACTCTATCTTGGTTTTTTCAAAACATGTTTTCAAAAGCAATCATATTGTGGATCGTGTATGTGATCCAAAAAGTGCATGATGGTATTTAATTTGATGATATTTAAATTTAAAGAATTTTCTGATTTCTTCAAAGGAAAATCCAAAGTGTTCCATTGTAATTGCTTCCGTTTGTACGTATGCATGCATGCATAAATGGTATATGCATGTATGTATGTATGTATGCATTTATTTAGTTATGTTAAGTGGGGCTTGAACCCCAGGCTTTCCATTCTGGCTCACCTCTTTCACTCAGGGCAGAAGTGCTATTGTTTAAGTAATGCCTCCAGTTCTGGCTTTTTTCTGCTTAATTTGTGAGAAGATTCTCATGTATTTATCTACCCAGGCTAGCTTTGACCTGCAATTCTCTGATCTCAGCCTCCTGAGGAGGTAAGATGAATGGCATAAGTTATTATTTCTTTTTTAAAAGATGGCATAATGATTTCTTTTTTTAAAAAAACTAATGTACATTAATTATATAAAGAAGTTCCACTATGTTGTGAAACACATATACATATTGTGCTTTGATAAGATTAATTCACTCCATTAAAGTTGTTCCTTCCTTTCCTGTTTGCACTCCACCCTTGTTCTCAACACTTTTCAGTGGCTTTTCTTATATCATCACCACCCATAGACATTGCATTTTAATGTTATTCTCCCCCTCCAACATTGTCATTTCCTCTCTCCATCTCATTTTTCTTACCAAAAGGGTCGTGCAATTAAAATTGTGTTTTAAATATGTGTATGTATGTATATATGTATCCCTGAGCATATATGTATATTTTAGGTCTTGATTCTGTATATGTGAGAAAACACATGTCTTTCTGAATATGGTTTATTTCACCTAAAGGTGATAATCTCTAGTTTTGTTCATTTCCTAAACAAACGACATAATTTACTTCATATTTAGAGCTGAATAATAATCCCTTGTGTATATATATCACATTTTCTTTACCTATTCATCAGTTGAAGAGCATCTAAGTCCACAATCTGGCTTTTGTGTATAGTGCTTTAATAAACAAGGGGTGTTCTATCCCCACTAGATAGATCAACTCGGCAAAAACTCAACAGAGAAACTGTAGATCTAAACAACTACATAGATAAACTAGATTTAACATACATCTACTCACTATTTCACCCAGCAGCATCAGAATACAGGTTTTTCTCAGCAGCACACAGAACATTTTTCAAAATAGACCACATTTTGGAACAAAGCAAACTTGTCCAAATTCAGAAACATTGAAGTTATGCTCTCAGACCACAAGGGAATAAAATTAGAACTCAACACCAAAAGCCACCAAAGAAAGTCCTGTAACACATGGAGACTGAACAACTCAGCATTGAATCACCAGTGGGTCATGGAAGAGATTGAAAGAAAATTCAAATGTTCATGATGTTCAACAAAAATGAACACACAAAATACCAGCTCCTCTGGGACACAGCAAAGGCAGTACTCAGAGGCAAGTTTATAGCTCTGAGTTCCTACATCAACAAATTGCAGAGATCTGAAACCAAAAATTTAATGAGAAATCTGAACCTCCTTGAAAAAGAGCAACAAGCTAAATGCAATCCAGTAGATGGAAAGAAATAACTGATATTAAATCAGAATGAAAGGAATTAGAATCCAAAAAAACATAGAAAGAATCAACAAAATGAAGAGTTGGTTCTTCAACAAAACAAACAAAATTGACAGACCCTTAGAAAATCTTATCAGAAAAAAGAAGAGAAGACATCCAAATAAACAAACTCAGAAGTGAGAATGGAAATATCATCAAGAAACAACTAAGATTCAGAACATTATAAGGGAATACTTCTCCAACGTGTATGCTAATAAGTTTGAGAACCTGGAAGAAATGGACGATTTTCTGGCAAATATCAACATGCCAAAACTAAACCAAGATGAGTTAAACCAACTTAACAGACTCATATCAAGCATTGAAATAGAAACAACAATAAGAGACCTCCCATCTAAGAAAAGTCCAGGACTAGAAGGATTTATAGTGGAGTTCTACAATGCCTTCAAAGAAGAACTCACACCAATAATCCTCCAATTATTCAATGAAATTGAAAGAGAAAGTTCACTACCAAACTCATTCTATGAAGTCATCATAACCCTCATCCGAAAACCAGGCAGGGATTCATCAAAGAAAGGGAACTATAGACCCATTTCTTTGATGAACATTAATGCAAAACTTGTCAAAAAAATTTTGGCCAATTGACTTCAACAATTCATCAAAAAAAAATCATACACCATGATCAAACAGGATTCATTTCAAGGATGCAAATCTGGTTCAATATACACAAATCAATATAATTCATCACATCAACAGGAGCAAGGATAAGAACCACATGGTTATCTCAATAGATGCAGAAAAAGCATTTGACAAAATACAACACCCCTTTGTGATGAAGGTCCTAGAAAAACTAAGAATCCATGGAACATTCCTCAATGCAAATGTACAGCCAGGATTATACTTAATGGTGAAAAACTAAAGACATTTCCTCTAAACTCAGGAACAAGGCAAGGATGTCCACTCTCTCCACTTCTCATCAACTTATTATTAGAATACCTAGCTATAGCAAAAAGACAAGATGAAAACATAAAATGGATCCAAATAGGGAAAGATGAAGTAAAACTCTCCCTCTTTGCAGATGACATGAACTGGCATTTAAAGAATCCCATGGACTCTTCTCCCAAATTACTCGAGCAGATTTGAAACTTTGGCAAAGTAGCAGGGTATAAAATTAAGCCTTATCTGTATGCCAACAATGAGAAGAACACAGCTGAACTCAGGAAAGCAACTCCATTTATAATAATAAAATAAATAACAAAATAAAATAACAAAATACAATACCTAGGAATGAACTTAACCAAAGAAGTCTCTATGACGAAAAAGGAAATCAAAACAGAACTTAGAAAGTGGAAAAACCTCCTATGCTCTTGGATTGGAAGGATCAACACCATGAAAATGGCAATACTTCCCAAAGCTATCTACAAATTCAATGTGATACCTATCAATATTCGAACCTTGTTCTTCAAGGAAATAGAAGAGGCAATCCAAAAATTCATATGGAACAATAAAAGACCCAGAATAGCAAAAATGATCCTTAACAGAAAGTAAAGTGCTGGAGGAATATCAATACTAAATTTCAAACTCTACTACAAAGCCATAATAATCAAAACAGCATGGTACTGGCTCAAGAAGAGACCTCAGGACCAATCGAATAGAACTGAAATCCCAGAAATGAACCCACAAACATATAGCCACATAATCTTTGACAAGGAAGCTAAAAAATTAGAATGGAAGAAAGGCAGCCTCTTCAGTAAATGGTGCTGGGAAAATTGGTTAATCACTTGTAGAAAACTAAAGCTAGATCCTTATATATCATCCTATACCAGAATCAACTCCAAATGGATCAAAGACCTTGGAGTCAAAGCAGACACCCTGAAAACATTACAGGACTGAACAGGAGAAACCCTAGGTCTTTTCTTAATAGAGACCCAGAAACACAAATCAAAGAAAGCTTGGATAAAGGAGATTGCATGAAGTTGCAGAGCTTCTGCATGGCAAAGGACATAGCTAGCAAGATCAATAGAAAGCCCATGGATTGGGAGAAGATCTTCACTAACCATACAACACACAAGAGTCTCCTATCTAAAAAACACCTGGAATTCAAACAATTAAATCGCCCAACAACAAATCCTCAAAGAAACAACTGCCCAATAAATAACTGGGCTAAAGACTTGAAGAGAAACTTCTCTGAAGAGTAAATAACAATGGACACATGAAGAAGTGCTCAACCTCTCTAGCCACAAAAGAAATGCAAATCAAAACAACACTGAGATACCACCTCACCCCAGTTAGAATGGCTATAATCAAGAACTCTATTAACAACAGATGCTGGAGGGGATGTGGAAGAAGGGAACCCTACTGCATTGTTGGTGGGAGTGTAAACTTGTTCAACCACTTTGGAAAGTAGTATGGAGGTTTCTCAAAAGACCACATAGAGCTCCCCTATAACCCAGCAATCCTACTTTTGGGCATTTACCCGAATGATCACAAACAAGATGATACTAAAGCTAACAGCACAACTATGTTTATTGCAGCATTATTTACCATAGCTAAGATATGGAACCAACCCAGATGCCCCTCAGTAGATGAATGGATCAAGAAAATGTGGTGTGTATGTGTGTGTGTGTGTGTGTGTGTGTGTGTGTGTGTGTATATATATATATATGTGTGTGTGTGTATATATATATGTATGTATGTATATATAACAATGTGGTATATATATATATATATATATATATATATATATATATATATATATATATATATATATATACCACACACATATATATTCATAAACAATGGAATTCTATGCCTCTATCAGAAAGAATGACACTGCCCCATTTGTTAGGAAATTGAAAAACTTGGAAAAAGTTATATTAAGTGAAGTAAGCCAAGCCCAAAGAAACATAGGTCCCATGGTTTCCTTTATTTGCAATAACCTGAAGAGGTCAGATAAGATGATGTTAAGCAAAATGAACCCCAAGATAAGGACTCAAGTGATATTTTTCTTTCTTGCTATTGTTTGTAAGGTATTCACAAGGTGATTTTTTTTGTTGTTTTATGTCCCTCCCCCAAGGTATAACCCCCGTTTTCAGTGTATTTCATGTTGGTATAATTTTTGGGTGGGGAATGGAAAAAAGTAATTGTTTAAATAGTGATACAGGTTGACCCATTGCAACCATAAGATGTACAAGATGCTATGTGGAACTTTACAATTTAGGTTGCTATGTGGAACTTTACAATTTAGGTGTGTGTGTGTGTGTGTGTGTGTGTGTGTGTGTGTGTGTGTGTGTGTGTGTGTTTGTGTGTAGGGGGGAAAGTGTAGGTGTGGAGATGGAAGGGAAGGGATGGTAGTGGAAAAACAAAGGAGAAGATAACAATGCTTGATAACAAATCATTTAAATAGGGATACAGGTGGACCCATTACAAAAATGAGATGTACAAGTCCTTATGTCGAAAACGAACTTTACAACTTTGGTGGAGGGGGAGGATTGGAGAGGTGGGGGAGGATGGGAAGGGATGGGAAGGGGAAACAAAGGAGGAGGCTTCAATGCTTGATAAGAAATATACCCATTACCTTGCTCATGTAACAGTAACCCCTCTGTATAGTAAAAGTTATTTTAAAAAAATAAAAAATAAAATAAAAAAGGTGTGCAAGTGACTCTATTGTGTCCTGAATTATAGTCTTTTGGAAATATGCACAGGAGCGGTATTGCTAGATCATCTGTTAGTTCTATTTTCAGTTTTTGTGAGGAAGCTCCATGCTTGCTTTCATTGTCACCAGCTTTGTATAAGGGCAATCCCCCTTCCCCCAAAAGAAGTTTCCAGTAATGGTTCTTTGTATTCTTGATGAAGGCCAAATACTGAGTAATACTTGAATAAGATGAAATCTTAATATCATTTGATTTCATTTTTTAAAAATCATGGATATTTAACGTCCTCATATATATATACATATGCCATTTGTATCTTTTGAGATTTATCTGTTCTGTTCATCTGTTTATTTACTGACTGGTTGTTGGTTCTGTGGAATTTAGGGTTTTTGCTTAGCTCATTGCACATTTTTTTTGGGGGGGGGTCCGGTCATGGGGCCTGAACTCTGGGACTGGGCACTGAAGAGCTGAGGAGCTCTTCAGCTCAAGGCTAGTGCTCTACCACTTGAGCCACAGCGCCACTTCCGGCTTTTTTTTCTTTTCGCTTATGTGGTGCTGAGGAATCGAACCCAGGGCCTCATGCATGCAAGGCAAGCACCATGCCACTCAGCCACCTTCCCAGCCCGCTCATTGCATATTCTGACTAATAAACTTTTGTCAGATATATAACTTGCAAAATTTCTTCCTTTTTTTTTTTTTTTTTTTTTTTTTTTTTGCTGGTCATGGGGCCTGAACTCTGGGCCTGGGCACTGTCCCTCAGCTCTTCAGCTCAAGGCTAGTGATCTACCACTTGAGCCACAGTGCCACTTCCGGCTTTTTTCTTTTCGCTTATGTGGTGCTGAGGAATCGAACCCAGGGCCTCATGCATGCAAGGCAAGCACCATGCCACTCAGCCACCTTCCCAGTCCCATTTCTTCCTATTTTTATGCCATCTGTTCATTCTATCAACTGTTCTATTTACTGTGCAAAAGCATTTTCTTTTGATGAAATTTCATTTGAAATCATTGCTCTTGTTTCTGAGCTCCTAAGGAGTGAATGAAGTAAGCCAGGCCCAAAGAAACATAGGCCTCATGGTTTCCCTTATGCTGAAATTTTTTGACACTTAAAAGTCAGATATCTATAGATAGAATTTTTTTCTGGGTATTCTAGTCTAGCAGCATGTTCTTTTTGCTTCTATGGCTCTGTAATATGCTTTGAACTTTGATATGTAATATCTTTGTGCTCACAATCACTTTGGCTGTTCAAGGTCTACTTTGCTTCCATATGAAATTCAGAATTAAATTTTTCTACCTCTGTAAACAATATTATTGAGATTTTGATAAGAATTGCATTGAATGCACAGATTACTTTCCCTTTTATAATCAATTTCAGTGTTTATTCTGCCCACTTATGGACATGGAAGATCTTTTCATGCTTTAGTTTCTTTTCTTTCTTCATTGATTTATTGGTTTTCATTGTAGAAAATTTTCATATCTCTTTAAATATTTCCCTGGCATTTTATTTTATTTTATTTTATTTTTTTTGGGTCCGGTCATGGGGCCTGAACTCTGGGCCTGGACGCTGTCCCTCAGCTCTTCAGCTCAAGGCTAGCACTCTACCACTTGAGCCATAGCGCCACTTTCCGGCTTTTTTCTTTTTGCTTATGTGGTGCTGAGGAATCGAACCCAGGGCCTCGAGCATGCAAGGCAAGCGCTCTACCACTGAGCCACCTTCCCAGCCCCTCCCTGGCATTTTATTTTTTAGAGGCTATTGTAAATGAGAATAATTTTGAGATTTCTTCCTCTACTAACTCATTGTCACTGTATAGAAGAACGTCTATTTTAAATTGATTTTTCATCCTATTACTCTTTTGTAACTGTTTATAAAACCTCATAATTTTAGAGGGAGAAGGTCATAGTATTTGCAAGGTAGGATAATTTGGGTTTTTCTTCTTCTATTTGAATCCTATTTATTTGTCTTGCATTATTGCTCTGGCTATGGACTCTAATACTACATTGAATAAGCACAGGGAGATTGGTCATCTTTGTTTTAGATCTTGATTTTTTTTGAGAAAATAGTTTGTTTTTTCTTATTTGATATTATGTTGACAATAGCCTTGCCATCTAGCATCTTTATTATATTGAGATATATTCTTTTTTAGTCCCAGTTTCTTCAGATAACAAACTTAGACCAAACAAAACACTCTATATTAAAACATCTTATATTTCTTGCTAAGGAGAATTGTGGATATAGGCTGTGTTCTGTCCGAGTAACAAGCATCCTCCTCCAAACTTAGGCCATCAGAATTTCATATCTGCCTTCCTAAGATTGGTAGTAATACCCTCTGATCAGAGAATTCCAGCAAATTGAGATCTCAGTGTACTTCCAGCAAAATTGGTAAATGTTGATTTTTCCCCCAAATAATTCCCATTTCATTTTAAATTCAGTTATAAGTCATTACAAATGTATCTGTTTCAAGGTATCATTATCCACATCACTTAGCACCAGGTGATAAAAATATCCTATTTGTTGGGGCTGGGAAGGTGGCTCAATGGTAGAGTGCTTGCCTTGAGCTGAAAAGCTGAAGGACAGTGCTCAGGCTCAGAGTTTAGGCCCCACGACCAGACCCAAATAAATAAATAAATAAATAAATATCCTATTTCCTAGTTTTAGAATTTTCCAGCTCTAGATTTTTTTGAATTGTTTGGGAATCTATTGACATACTTTTGAAATGAATAGTCAATTCCATTGATAACATATTTTTATGACTTTTTAAATTTTCTTTAGTAGTTAGACTAAATTTCAGGGACCAAAATCACCATTCAAAACTCTGAGTCTACTTAGGTGTGTATTTACATGTTAAAAGAACATCAAAACTTTTATAAGTCATAAGTCATGTAACTATAGCTTCCAGTTGTTTTTGTTTTTCTTTTTTTCAATGCAAACTATTTCCCAACCATTTTGTAACAATTAGACTAGAAACGCTATATGATTCTTAAATGTACCAAACATAGTCTATCTAAAAGCAAACAGGCTCTATAGACACATGCATGAACCACACAAACTTGTATACATGCCTGCACAAGTATTCACACATGCAATAAAATGTATGCAAACAGAAGTTTTCTCTTTGCATTTCTCAAAAATGCACGTAAATAGCATGCTTGGATTGATGTAAAATTGTATTTGAGGGTGATACGTAAGAGCCAGCTGACAGTGAAATTTCATCATATATTCCACTCCAACTAGGGCTTGGACCTGTCAAACAAGTTAGTAAAGATAGGACTTAATAATTTTCTGACCAGTAGAAACAGAGCATTTACTGTGAATGCAACTTTTTCCTTGTTCTATTTCTCCCTTGGAAAATCACATGGTTATATCTGCCCTGCTTTTTCTATCTGGCAACTGCATTGAGCCTGAACCTGGTCTGTCTTAAAGAACTAGACATATTTAGATAAATGTTGCTGAGGGCTGTCTCTATTCATGACTGAGAGTCTTAGTTGTTTGCATATTCTCCTCTGCTCATGTGTTGCTAAAGAGAGCACAATTACTTTGTAGCAATGGAACTTTGAACCTCTTTAAGGGACAGGATCTTCCCCATCACTTTTGAGAACAATAGCACTGAAGGTCTATTAGGTGCAGTGGAAATTGCATGGCATCCTCACCATCACTGTGGTGTCATCCATTTAAGACTTGAGGTGATTTCTCACATGTTGAGATGCATTCAAATACATTGAGCACCAGGCTCGGGACACAATCTATCACATCACTTCCATAATTATCATAACAACCTCATGAGATGGCTATAATCCCATTTAGAAATTACCTCGCTGGCAAATACAAAAGTGTAAAATCAGATGTAGGTCTCCATCCTAGTTCACCAGTTATGGGCCCATGCCAAATTTGCCTTCTTGGAGTCATTGATTAAAATGTAAATACACCTGAGACTTACAGTCTTAGAAGCTAATACCTTAGTTATTAATCCTGCATTAGAAGAGATTAGTTGACAACTCAGTGAGAGTAAGAATTGAGCTCTGAAGTTGTGCTGGAGGGCTGGTTTTGATGGCAAAATGGCAGAGTATCAACTACTTATTTCACAGCTTTGCTTTGAGCTGTCACTATTCTGTTTACCTCTCAGCTATATGGCAGTCTGACAGATGGCAAGCCCAATGCCAGATAAGAGCTAAGCCTGTCATTATCAGGGAAAAAAAGGAGCCCATTGCTAATCCACCCCTCCCATGAGAGCCCTATCCAGAAGTAGGTTTGTCCAGAAATTCTCAAAGAAGGCCCATTTTCTGGTGAACAGAACAAGCCTTCTTCAGGCAGCCCTAACTGCTTTGTGGCCTCTATGATGATAATATATTTATGCCTAATCCATAATTAACTGGGAAGAGCATAATATTAATTATTTTGCTCAATTGTTAATCAGTGGGGTGTTTCCCTCCCACATCTCTCTCCTTGCACACTAACCTGTCAGACTCGTAATTGTTGCATGAACAGGTTTGGGTAAAAAGTCTCCAAGGAGGACCAATTCTCTTGTTCCATTAGTGAGAACACATATAGATCATTTTCAGCACTAATCTAGGGCTAAAATCAATTATGTCTCTTGTATTTAAAAATTAAATTGACTCACCATGGGAGTAGGATGAAGGAAAAATACATTCCTCCTATTATGTGTAATTACAATTGTAAAACATTTTCCTTCGGAATGTAATTGCTGCCTGCAGAGGCTGAAGCTGGTGAGCATGAAGTGATTAGTGGAAATTCTGGACTTTTTCTCAGATTTTTCTTTGGGCTTTTGTTTCGGCCCTTCCTCAGAACTCTTTCTTACTCTTTATTTTATTGCTGTTATAAAACTGTGAGGCTCTCTACGACTTCTCAACTTTCAAATAATCTTAAATGTAGTATAGAAAGTAGGGAGCAAAAGCCAAGGAAGAAAAGAAAAGAGCTAATTATGTCTGTAATCTATACGATGAAAATTTCAATTTTATGAGTATATATGCAGTGTTCAGAGTTTGGTCAGGTCTGAGCTATACTGGGGAAAACTCATACAAAAATGAATCATTATCCAGGCCCTTGTTTTGATGAATGACTCCGGTATATGTTATAGGATCAATAAGCAGGGTGCTTTTTTTTAAATGGAAGCTATGATTACTTAGCTATGATAGACATTGCAGTGCTTATGTAGCTAGTAAGTTAGAGGATCACTGAACTGATTAGGAATCTTTGCTAAGACTCAGTTGCTGATTTGCCTTATTTCCCTCCACTGAAATACTGTCTTTTCTTATAACTAAATGATCTCATTTTTAGGAGTATTTTTACTACAAAAAGTAGTATCCAGTTTTTCTAGATGATTTACACATGAGGGTTATTGGTTCAGATGCTAGCAGCTGGTAAAATGTGTTCAGATTTAAAAAAACAACAACAACTAATTTTCAAGGATAAACATATCCTAAATATTTCATGGGATGTGTTTATATTAAAATGTATTCATTGTTGATATGGCATTCAAGTTTACTTGGGAATTCTGATTTTTGTTTGCTATATCTGTCAAACTTATTGACACGAATGGATCCATTTATTATTAGAATATGAGGTATCTCCAGGAACTCAAAAGAGGAGAGTGATAGCTTGACCTCAGAAACAGATTAAAAAAGTAACCTAGGGTACAGGTTCTTCTTCTTCTATCTCTCAGCTATTTTTTTATTTATCTGCCTTATTCTTTGCTCTTTATTCAAGAAATCTTCCTATGTTCACTAATACACACTGTAGGATCTACATATAGTCACTAATTTCCTCCTTTAGAAATGTTTACTCTGAGCTGAGACTCAGAATGAAAAATTAAGGAAAAAAGCCTTTTTTCTCCACATATATTTTTATTGTAAAAATACTATACAGAGGGGTTACAGTTACATGAGTAGGATAATGAGGACATTTCCTACCAAGCATGGTTACCTCCTCCTTTGTTTTCCCCCTACCGTCCCTTCCCTCCCACCTCCACAACTCCTCCCCTTCCCCAGAAATTGTAAGGTTCATATTCAACATAGTGTATTGTACATCTCATTGTTACAATGGGTACACTTGTATCCTTATTTAAGCATTTTTAATATCCCTTCCCCTCCCCAAATTATAAAAATGCATATACAAGATGCAGGACACTGGAATCAGATAGAGTGAAAACAGGGTTATTCCATGGGGGAATAACATACAAGAAAAACAAGAGAATCACATAGTGTGTTAGAAAAACAAGAGAATCACATAGTGTGTTAACACATGTTAAAATCAATAACAAGAAAGAAAACTCCACTTGTGTCCCTTTCTTGGGGTTCATTTTGCTTAACATCATTTTATATGGTCATATGTACATAGCTTTTGACCGTTTTTGTTTGTACTAGACATGTATTAGTCATTGCAAATAAGGGAAACCATGGGACCTATGTTTCTTTGAGCCTGGCTTACTTCACTTAATATAATTTTTTCCAAGTCTTTCCATTTCTTAACAAATGGGGTGTTGTCATTTTTTTGATGGAGGCATAGAATTGCATTGTGTGTGTGTGTGTGTGTGTGTGTGTTTGTGTGTGTGTGTGTGTGCATCACATTTTCTTGACCCATTTATCTACTGAGGGGCCTATGGGTTGGTTCCATATCTTAGCTATGGTGAATAATGCTGTGATAAACATGGTTGTGCTGGTAGCTTTGGTCTGACCTTGTTTGTTATCATTTGGGTAAATGCCCAATAGAGGGAATGCTGTGTCATAGGGGAGCTCTATGTGGAGTCTTTTGAGGAACCTCCATACAGCTGAAGAAAGCCTTTTAAAAAAAATTAGCTCATGGTTTTAGAAGTACAAGACCAAGGTATTAGCAACAGATTAATTTCTAACAAGAGTGTGTGTTGGTACATGCATAGTAGAAAAATCAAACAGGGTAACAGACATACGTGGAAATCATAGAGGGGATAAAGGAAGCAGTTTATTTCACAACAATTTCCTCACATAATTACTAAACTATTCTCAAAAGAATTGATCAAGTTTATCAAGAAATGAACAAATTCTTTTGAACAACCTAATTATGCATTAAAGGCTTCTTTGCCCCTTACTACTGTTACTTTGGGGAATATGACTTATGTTCATACATGAGCCTTGGAGGAGCTAGACCATACCCAAACCATAACATAGAGATTAGCCACACAGGACTATTTATTTAGTCCTGATTCCAAATTTCTGGGGGAAAAATATTGATCATCCTACTTTTTGTATTTAACCAACTGAGAAACTAATGAAGTATGATAAACATCATAGTCCCACTTTGTAAATATAACTACTTTTGGGAAACCATGTATAAATTCTCAGAAAAGTAGGTTTTGCTAGGTGCTGGTGGCTCATGCCTGTAATCCTATCTACTCAGGAGGCTGAGATCTGAAGATATTGGTTCAAAGCCAGCCAAGGCAGGAAAGCCTGTGAGACTCTTATCTCCAATAATCCACTAGAAAACTGGAAGTGGCACTGTGGCTCAAGCAGTAGAGTGCTTACCTTGAGCTGAAGAGCACAGGGACAGCGCCCAAGCCAAGAATTCAAGTCCCACGACTGGTCCCCCTCCCCCCAAAAAAGAAAGAAAAGTAGGTTTTGTAGAGATATGGTCAGAAAATAATTTGATGCACATTCTGATATGAAAAATTATTTTGGATTCACATTTGCTGCAATGATCTATGTGAAATTATTTGTTATTCTAAAATAACCTGTGTTAAAATTTCCTGTCTTCGGTCTCCTGTCCAACTTTTATTTTCTTTGTGGTGGTGATAGTATACTCTCCTCCTCTGACTACTATTTTAAATTCCTTCTCTTTTTCATCTAATCAGTCATAATATCTTTTAAATGTATTTATTACATATACCATATGATTATAGAATTCTACTTCTACCTTTACCAATCATTTATAAATGAACTAGCTAGTACATTGAGTCTTATGTCTTCAATATTTGCAATCATTATTTCAAAAAATACTACATATTAATTAGTTTATAATTAGGCCCAAAAATTATTGTGCACACATTACTATTTTTTCTATTCAAAATTAGGACACCAACTACAGACAGTAGGACAGTGAGTGGAGAAGGTCCTGGCTTGAAGACTTGGCTTAAAGTCTTGGGATGAGCTTTTGACCTCCCATTTTCTATGTAACCTCGTAGAGATCCTATTGTCTCCTATTCTTGTCACCTCATTTGTGCTCTTCCAATGATGATAACTATTATTATAAACAATCTAAGCTTGAACTGAATGCCTCGAATTTCTCAATTATCTTTTGCCTGAGAATTCCTTAGATTCTTCTTCCTGATAAAACTAATTTAATTAAAGAAAGCAGTTTGGAGATACCTCAGAAAGCTAAGTTTAGATCTTCCCTATGACCCAGCCATACCACTCACTCCTAGGCATCTACCCTGAACAACAGGAACCAGTATACAAAGACACATGCACCTCCATGTTTATTGCAGCACTGTTCACAATAGCCAAGATTTGGAAACAACCCAGTTGCCCCAATGCTGATGAGTGAATCCAAACATTGTGGTACCTGTATAGAATGGAATATTATACAGCCATTAGAAAGACAAAATAATGGCATTTGCAGTGAAATGGGTGGAACTAAAGCAGTTATTTTGAGCAAAGTAAGCCAAGAACAAAGAGACAAACAGCATATGGTCTCCCTGATATGTGGATGCTAAATCCAAAATGCAAGAAGATATGACAAAGTAAACAGACTCAAGAAACAAAGGACAGCCACCCACTTTGTTGTATCACTGCTAAATGATTCCATGTTCTTGACCGTATATATGGTAGATATATGCATGCAATGGAGGGAAGCCAGGAGGAAGACACAGAATAAGTGGGAAATGGATCAACATACAACAAAGGGGCCCATCAGCTGCACTGGACATAGAAGAAAAAGAACTAAGCAACCCAAAGACAGCAATGAGAAGGGAGGAATGAGAGGGAAAGAGGGAACAGCTTATGCTTAGGAAAAGGAAAGAAATGTAATCAGCAGATGATGTGGAAGAAATAATTTGCATCAAAGCTCATAGAATTCACAAACTATAGACCATCATAATGACAATTTGCCTTGTGAAGGTTAATATGTATTTGTGACTTGAACTAAGAATCACTATTCCTCAATACTGTGAAACATGTGAAATTTATGTAATCACCTAATCTCGATTTAAAAAAAATAGTGAGAAAAGGGAGGGGTTAGGAGTGATGGTGACAATGTTGTCAGACACCTTGTACTCATATACTGTGTTGTAGAACGGGGACTTCTTTGTACAACAACTTAAAGATGTAATAATAACAATGTAAAAAAAGAATTCTAAATAGAACACAGGCATTTGTTAACTCTGTGTTTTTTAATATTATGCACACCCTATCTGAAATATTCTTTACACCTTTTTTTCCCTTATTGTAGAATTTCCTATTGGTGTTGCTTACCTAAATGTCTGTATCTCCTACAAAAAAAAGCAGTCTTAATTCTTGGCAACATTTCTTTAAATGTTTTTGTAGCTATGGTGTCCTATCATGTGCTTCAATAAATCTCTAATTATTCTATTAGTAGCTTTTAAAACATTTATTCTAATTTCATTAACTATATTTCAAGCTCTAGCACAGAAGAGGCTGTGGTTTCTACTAATTACTTGCCTAATTAATTAGTATAACATCATTTAATACAGTTGATTAGATTAAAACCACAAGTTAATAGTTTCAAAATAGTTTAAACTGCCCTTTCTGGAAATAAAGTAGAAAATGAGATCATTTAGTAATTTGAAAGATTTTTTTAATCAGGTTTAACACAGAGTCTCTACTCATAAATTTATAGCATCAAAGGATTGTCATCATACGAAGAAATTATTGAGGGTTTTGAACATTCTGAAGTGAGAAGTCTATCTGAGTCACAATCCAGAAATTGTGCTTTGTTGATTCTTTTATTTTCTTAATACATTTTATTGATAACAATGGATCTAATTCCCACAGATTTTATAATTATAATGTTCATCTTTTGACGGTTCATTTTGACTCTGTTTATAAAACCAATTTCAGTGACCTTTCAAGACAGAATGTCAGACCATCAGTGAATGAAGTTAAGAAGTAGGTTATTTGGAGTTCCCTTTTCCTCACATTGTAAGATACTATATGAAGATGCTTCAAGGATTAAGATAAATGAGAAAAAAGTATTCTGATCTAAAAAGAAAGTCTGCCATATGTTGTCAATAAAACCTTTCTTGCAATGAAATTAGATCACCAGCATGTTTATTGTGCTTGAAAAACTAGTGACAATGTGGTTTGTCTATAAGACCTCTTCCATTCATCATGGAGGCATAGTTTCTTTGTAATAACAAATAAATAAGTACCTATTGTTAATAAAGTAGATAAAAGAATCTATAGTAACCCTTTGTATGAAATTATGGGTGAAATGACCTTTTCATGCATGTTATTAACTGGGTATCCATAAGCCAGTCCATGGTGAAGGCCTAGGCCAGTCAGTGTATGACACTCCTCTAGCCAGTCAGTGAGCTTCATAGATAACCAACATGACACCTAGAAACATAATTTCATAGTTTTTGTATTTTTCCTCTTCCAACAAACCCATGAAAATATAGTTTTATAGTTTTTGTATTTTTCCTCTTCCAACAAGCCCATGAAAATTATTGAGAAAGCAGATTTGGAAATTATTGAGAAAGCATTATTGATTTCCTTATGGTAATCTTTCTGAAATAATGATAGTATTCCAATGAAGATGAAAACTAGCATTCTTAGAATGGCAGAGGCATTACGAAAACAGACATGTGGAGTCCAATCCTTGGTAAAACTGAACTCAAGCCTATTAGCCTGGACTTTATAGTGATATGAACAAGCAAGTACCTTCCTTGTTTAAACAAGTTCATAAGGATTATTCCATTATTAACCGCAAACATAGAAATCCCAATTAACATCTATAAGTAAGTAGATCCCTTTATATTGTACAAGTAAGTCTTATAAGCTTTATTCACTTTGATCCCATTTCTCAATTTGTGAGCTAAATGCACAGATATTATTACTTGTTTTATAGAATTTAGAGACTCAAAGAGATTAGAGGATTTTGCTAACATAAATTCAGCTATATTTTTAGTAAGTTGCAATGTTCTATGTGATATCACTAAATTGTTTAGAAAAGTCATTAGAAAAGTCATATAAAGCACAAGACAACTTTATATTTCTTTTGGTAAGTTTAGTGGGACAAAATTGAGCAGTTGTAGGACTAAATCTAAGAAAGGAAGTAAAAATGATAGCTGCTGTCATCTAGCCTTCTGTGAGATGGTCAGATATCTCCTGTAAATCCTTTGTATAATTTCGTGCCTAATACTACCTTTTGCCTATTTTCAGTAACACATGTATGTCTTACACTTCTGAAAAATGATCAAAAACTCTTTCAGTTAGCCTTGTACTTTTCTGTCAAGAAAAAAGCCTTAGATTAAACTCATTAACTTTAAAGTATTAGGGGCTTAATTAAAATGCAAATCCTACTCAAAGATTTGCATTTCAATGAAGAAGAATGAAGAGGTTGATACTCTCCTTACAGGAATAAAGCTGCACTTCTAAATTATATGGGGACAAAGATGTATCACTACCATTTGCAAACCACACTTTTGGATAACTGACTTCAAAACACTGCATTATTACTAAGGCTGGAGACTACAGTGACTTCAATACACAGGAGTGTGGTAAATTGTTGATGAAGGGAATCAGCCACAAGCATGAGTCCAATATTTTAGGAAGTTGTAGGAAGTTAAGTAGACATATTTTCATTTTGTTTTAGTCATAAGTTAGGTTAGTATTGGTAATAGTTATAGCAACTTATGCATTTAAATGATTAACTTACATAACACTATAGTTTATTTCTTATCTTTTTCTACTTTGAATCATAAGCTTCTTGGCGGCTCAGTTCTCTCTGCTTCCTAGACTGCTTTATTCTCAAGATTAGTGGGAATTATTGTCTTCAAGATCTGTCCATTGTTTGCTTAACACATATTTATTGAAGGTGCAGGTTACAGTTATGTCCTTGAGTAGGGAAGAATTTCTCAACCAGATAAAAATAAGTACAAATCATTGATACATCTGATGACAGTAAAATTTAAAATTTACATACTACAAAAGCATTATACATGAAGTCAAGCAAAAGCCATAATATTGTAGAAGATATATTATCCTCATATAAGTAAAATATATGTAAAAAGCTCTGATTAAATAAATATAAAGAGACAAAATGGAGATAAGGAAGCAAATTATTAAGTAATTTATGAACGAGCAGTTACCAAGCACAGAACAAAAGATGCAAAGGACATTTCATCCCTTGTGTCTTCTTGGTAGGAATGAGGATTTAGTGGCTAGTAATGCTACATTTTTCCAAAAGAGTAATCCTCTGATTCCTAAATGGCTCTGGAGCTTATTTGGGAGGGTGAGGGTGGGGGTGGGGGAATGAAGACAAAGCTAGCATAGAATTGCACAGGAGTAGATGCCTATGTTTTTTCTATCCACTATTTTTCCTCTAGCAGTATTGGAGTTTGAACTCAGAGCCCTGTGCTTGCTAGACAGGTATTGTACCACGAAACCACTCCTTGCCACACTTCTTTTCCCTTCCTCTTTGTCTTTCTTTTGTTTGTTTTCTGCCTGGGCATTCATTTGACTGACCTTCTCATATTTTAGGCTTCCTAGTATGTGGAGTCTTCGTCCATCCCACAAAAGGCGGATGGGTGGAGGAAAGGTAAGTGCCCCGCTTGCCCATTCCCCAGTCTTCTTTAACCTGGGAGACAATCAGAAGCCTCCCTTAGCCCAGGAGACGATCAGACCCAGCGGGGAGTCAAGTCAAGCAGGAACTCATTTATTACCACACAGCAAGCACTTTTTAAAAGCAAAAAAGACCAGGTGGTACGAGGAGGAAAAGGAACCAACCCATCACTGTAAAGGTCACACCCTATCATGCACCTAAGCTTCCACAGCTGTTTATGCACTAAATGTAAACAAATCGGGCTCTGCCCACTCAACCCCCTCTCAGTGCCATCTTTGCTGCCCACGTGCCCCACGTTGGTATAGCTGAGTGGACAGGTGTGTGCCACCACACAAACTTCTTTCAGTGAGATGGAGTGTTGCAGACTTTTTTTTTTACCCTTGTTGTCCTGGAATTCTGATCTTCCCTATCTCAGCCTCTCATGTAGTTATATTATCCTCACATGACATTTGTAAAATTTCCTTAGTTTATCAATATGAAAAAATAGAAAGAAGGGAGAAAATTAAATAATTTATGAGTGAGCAACTACCAAGCACAGAAGAAAAGATGTGAAGACCATCCCACAAACCTGTGTCTTCAGAGTAGAAAGATAAAAGTTCCTCAGGTATGACCAAGGCACTGGGCATTTATTTCAGAATTATGGTGTTACAGAAATGATAACTTCATCATCTACAAGCAAATATGGTTTTTATCTGGTAAGAATTTTTTTAGTCAAGTAACATTTAACTGAAAGGTAAGTAGTATCATATGCAGACTTAATAGAAACCAACTTGAAGTGATCTATAATCTGTGTGGCACAGCAGTATAACATCTGTATCTACTGAAGAATAATTACATAAAAGGAAATTAAAGAAAAACGGTAAATTTCATTGCCACCTCAATAAGTCTAACTAGGTTGAAATAATAGTAAATAATAGTAGTTCTTCTTTGGTAAGTCTCAAGACCTTTCAATTCTTACAATCCTCTATGAAGATGTGCATTGAATGACACACTGTGTTACTGAAGAGTCACCAGTAGCCCTGACTGAAACCTCACAATCTTAGAAGTCCCTGGTATTTGACAAATCTGAGAGTGACTGTTGCTGGTACAAAGACCAAAACAACCAGATGTCATTGCTGCCCCATGGGCAGTATCTGTTTGTCTCAGCTTTGCCTTCTTGCTTCCTTTTTCATATCTGTGAAGAAGAAAGTAACATATCAGTTTTTTTTTTCTATGAAAATTGGGATGAGATAAAAGAAGCTGCAATCCTTGGGTGTGTTTTATACCCTTACAATCATTTCAATGATGTGTATTTCAATCTGTGTATGATTTACATATAAGTTTAATCGTGCAATTTTAACCTCTAGTGACTGACTTCCTGTTATATTAATTTTAACTAGTGCTGAGAGATCTGGTCAGAATTTGAGGCCAGTTTCTTAACTCATTCTTAATCAAAAAGTAATCTATTTTTTTTAAAGGAGACACCGGCAGCTATTAACATTGGAAGACTGGACCATGCTTCCTATTTAAGCAAATCTGTTTCTGGAAGAAG
Source organism: Dipodomys merriami (assembly GCF_024711535.1). Lineage (NCBI taxonomy): Eukaryota > Metazoa > Chordata > Mammalia > Rodentia > Heteromyidae > Dipodomys > Dipodomys merriami. The sequence goes on from NW_027203381.1 coordinate 22,462,125, forward strand.
TGGTGAATGCACACCACTACCAATCTCAAACTTGACTTCTGCTTGCCTTCAGATTCTGCTGAGCTTTAGTATGTTGATGCCTTTTAGCATCTCATTATCATGGCTTCTCAACTTCTTTGTGGTCATCCAAGGTGCAGAGCAAGGAGTCTTGTTCTATGGAAATGTATCTGTAAAAGATGAGCATATTTGGCACATGGATCAAACTTTTGTGTTCTGACAAATCTGAAATATGCAGCTGAGGTATAGATAGTGGGAACTCCTTTGTAGAAATGTGGTAGAGACCAGGCATGAAGTTCCTTTAAACATTTCTCACGTCGCAAATAGCTCCAGCTGTTTGGAGACTATGGCTGCACCATCATTCTCTTTACCCAGGTCTACTCTAGGCCTCAGGGTAAGTTCTCCTTCGGCATCTCAGTAGCTTTCATAGTTTAGTTTATGACATGAATTTCAATAGACCTAAAGTTGTGCTAGATCTCATTTCTTAAATACTAACTGTTGACTGACAAACCATTTAACATGGTTTCTTACCTTTGCCATTTTGTTCAGCATTATGCTATCAGCCATGCTTACATAATTTTTCTGATTTGAAATAGTTATCTCTTTGATTGTAATTGGAATGAACTCCAAGGAAAAGTAAAATTCAACATGATTTCTCCCAAACTCTATTTCTTAGAAGTGGAGTTGTGGCTCAAGTGGTAGTGTACTAGTCTTGAAAATGGTGAACAAATGCAGCAGGGATACCCATTAGACACTATGTTGAAAATGAATTATACAAATTGTGGGAGAGGGAAAAAACTGGGAGAAAATGAGGGAAGAGGTGACACTGTTCAAAAAGAAATGTATTCATTTCTTTTCTTTCTTTTTTTTTTCTTCTAGTTTTGGGGCTTGAATTCAGGGCCTAGGCACTGTTCGTGAGCTTCTTTTGCTCAAGGCTAGCACTCTACCACTAGAGTCACAGTGCTACTTCCAGCTTTTTCTGTTTGTGGTACTGAGGAATCGAACTCAGGGCTTCACGCATGCTAAACAAGCACTCTACCACTCTACCACTGAGCAGAAAAGGTCAGATAAGGTGATATTAGGGAAATGAACCCTAAGATACATATTCAAATGTTTTCTTTCTTTCATGCGATTATTTCTTTTTTTTGGGGGGGGGTCCGGTCGTGGGTCCTGAACTCTGGGCCTGAGCCCTGTCCCTCAGCTCTTCAGCTCAAGGCTAGCGCTCTACCACTTGAGCCACAGCGCCACTTCCAGCTTTTTTTTCTTTTTGCTTATGTGGTGCTGAGGAATCGAACCCAGGGCCTCAGGCATGCAAGGCAAGCGCTCTACCACTGAGCCAACTTCCCAGCCCATCATGCGATTATTTCTAACACATTTATAAGATTATTTCTATTTGCTTTGTATGTCCCTCCCCACAGTATAACCCCTGCTTTCACTGTATTTGATGTCGGTATAAGGGAAAGGGGAAAAACAAATCGTTTAATTAGGGATACAGGTGGACCTATTACAACAATGAGATGTACAAGTCGTTATGTCGAAAACGAACTTTACTACTTTGGTGGGGGGGGAGCGGGAAAGATAGGGTGGGGGGGCTGGAGGAGGATGGGAAGGAATGGGAAGGGGAAACAAAGGAGGAAGCTACAATGCTTGATAAGAAATGTACTCATTATCTTGCCCATGTAATTGTAACCCCTCTGTACAGTATTTTCACAATAAAAAAAAGAAAAAGAAAGAAAGAAATTTCTTCATTACCTGATATGTAACTATAACCCTTCTGTACATCACCTTTACAATAAGTAAAAAAACAAAACAAAACAAAACAAAAATAAAAGAAGCTAAAGAATAGTGCTCAAGTCTTGAGTCTGAACTCCAATATCAGTATACACACACACACACACACACACACACACACACACACACACACACACACACACACACACACACACACACACACAGCCAAATTCCATTTCCCTAAACTATCTGTAAAAGATGTGAATAAGAACACTTAAGTAAATTATTTCCCATGCAAAGTGCAGCATGACTCAGACTTATTAACTTTTCTAACAGGGAGGGACAAAGTATAACTTTGTTCCTTTTTTTTTTTTTTTAGATATTTTAAGTCTGCTGTCTGATTGGAGGCAGGAATTTTATACAGAATCTTAATTACTATTGGAAATGGTCATGACATAACCATGATCAAGTATGTAAAGATTTTGAATCAAGTTATTTTACAACTTTGGAGGTACAACTGCTATTTGATATTTTCAATTAAAAAGCTGATAGGTCTTTTTGGAATTTCCTACAACAGACTGTTATGGTGATTGCAATTTTTCTCCTCTTGGGTAAGTTTCCTGAAGAATTATAAAGCTATCTGTATGCAAAGAGTAAGCAGTGCAGGTGGGTATGAACTCTCAAGTCATATGGTACAGTGTAAAGATCATGAATTTTCATCTTAATGAGGACAGTGCTGATATATCAATGTTTATTACCCAAATAAAATATATTGATTTTAATTAAATTAAACAAAATAGAAATAGATTCAACTATAATGCCATTGAATAACAATTTGGTTTTATAAAGTCTTGAAATCTCTTTTTTTTCCCTCTACATACTAAAATTAAAGATAATACGTAACTGGATACTTGTGGTTGATTCCTGTAATCCGAACTACTCAGGAGGCTGAGAGCTGAAGATTACACTTTGAAGACACCTGGGTTTGTAAAGTCCATGAGTTGCTTATCTTTAATTAACATGGAAAACCTGAATAGGGAACTGTGGCTCAAGTGAGAGAGCGCCAGCTTTGAGCAAAGAAGCTAAAGGACAGTGCCCAGGCCCAGAGTTTGAACTCCAGTACTGATATGCACACAAACAAAGATACTACATTAAAATTTATATGCTTTTTCACTAACTTAAAGATATTGCTACAGAGGCTGGGAAGGTGGCTCAGTGGTAGAGCGCTTGCCTTGCATGCATGAGGCCCTGGGTTCAATTCCTCAGCACCACATAAGCAGAAAAAGCGGGAAGTGGTGCTCTGGCTCAAGTGTTAGAGTGCTAGCCTTGAGCTGAAAAGCTGAGGGACAGTGCCCAGGCCCAGAGTTCAGGCCCCATGACTGACTACATATGTCATACATACATATCTATATCTATATCTATATATCTATAGATATATATATGTTAAGGATGAATATATACATATACATATACATATTCCTCCTTGTCATTTAATTTTTGATTACATGTTGCTCTTGTACTTAAAATTTATTATAGTTGTGGCTAGTTATGTAATCTCCATGTTTTAGTATTTTCATGTGCAGTATGGAAATCACTTTGCACAGAGGTTCTATCCTTGGGTGAAATAGTACAATGTCAGTAAAACACTAGATGTGTCTGACATGCTCTGTGCTTAAATTAATTAGTCACATTCATCTCTGTTACATATGACTTTTCTATACACAAGGCCCTCTAAAATTGGTAAAGACATGGAGAAAAAAAATGCCCAGCTAAATGTTGCTGATAAATAGCCATGATTTTGCTCTCCATAGGCACTTTGCATTTTCTACCTAGTCTAGAGCAGGAGAATGCTCAGAAGATAAGGACGTTTGAGAGATTAAATAACCTGATACAATCTGGAATTAGCCTGACTAAATTTGTGTCCTCCTTCTAGTTTTCCTGGGAACTGAAGTGGTAGAGGATGAATATTATTCCACTTGTCTGAGGAACTTCAATGTTACTATTGTTTTCTATCTTACCTAGAGAAAAATCTTGAAACCCATAGACTCAGACATAGCTTAGGGTAGATACTACACACCAAGACTGGCCAAGAAGGGCTGTGGTTTTCTGCCCAGTAAGACTTTTTGTTATTGTGAAGTTACCAAAAAATTGGGCTGTATTAAACTTAACAGCTTCAGAATTACCTCAATGCTACCTTAATTTAGAGCCACTATACTGAAATAAAGGCTATTGTCACTTTAGGCACTCATGAAAGGAGTTATCCTTTGCTGCCTCAGGTTTTTTTTGTATATATTTTTATTGTAAAGATACTGTACAGAGGGGTTACAGTTACATGAGTAAGGTAATGAGTACATTTCCTATCCAGCATTGTTACCTCCTCCTTTGTTTTTCTCTTAGCATGCTTCCCTCCAGACTTCCCCAGCTCCTCATTGTAAAGTTTCTGCCACATTGTAAAGTTTCTTTTCAATATAGTGTCTTATACATCTCATTGTTACAATGGGTTAACCTGTATCCTTATTTCAGCATTTTGTTATTTCCCTTCCCCTTCCCAAATTAGAAAATTGTATATATAAGATGGCCACACAGGTGGCTCATGCCTGTAATCCTAGCTGCTCAGGAGGTTGAGATCTGAGGATCATGGTTCAAAGCCAGCCCAGGTAGGAAAGTCTGTAAGACCCTTATCTCCAATAAACCACTAAAATCTGGAAGTGGCACTGTAATTCAAGCGGTAGAGTGCTTGCCTTGAGCTGAAGCGCTGAGGGACAGCACTCAGGCCCAGAGTTCAAGCCCCACAACTGAGAATTAAGATGCAGGGCACTGGGAAAAAATACAGTGAAAACATAGGTTATAGCATGGGGGAAGAACATACAAAAGAAACAAAAAAAATCTCATAGCACATTATAAGTACATTAAAAACAATGGCAAGAAAGATAAAACCTCCTGTGTCCCTATCTTGGGGTTCATTTCACTTGGAATAATTTTATATGGTTATCTGTACAAAGCTTTAGACCTTTTCTGTTTGTCCTAGACATATACTAGTTATTACAAATAAGGGAAACCACAAGACCTATGTTTCTTTGGGCCTGACTTACTTCACTTAATATATTTTTTCCCAAGTCTTTCTATTTCCTAATGAATGGGGCTGTGTCATTCTTTCTGGTGGAGGATAGAATTCCATTATATATATACTACATTTTCTTGATCCAGTCATCTACTGAGGGGCATCTGGGTTGGTTCCATATCTTAGCAATGGTGAATCATGCTGTAATATACTTAGTTGTGCTGGTAGCTTTATTATGGCCTTGTTTGTGATTGTTTTGGTAAATGCCCAAAAGTGGGATTGCTGGGTCATAGGGGAGCTCTATGTGTAGTCTTTTGAGGAATCTCTATATTGCCTTCCAAAGTGGTTGAATAAATTTACACTGTCATCAATAATGTAGTAGGGGTCCATTTTAGCCACATCCCCTCCAGTATCGGTTATTATTAGATTTCTTGACTATAGCCATTCTAACTGTGGTGAGGTAGAGTCTTAATTTTTTAAATTATTTATTTATTTAGTTAGTTAGTTAGTTGGTTGGTTGGTTGGTTGTGGATCTTGAAATCTGGGCCTGGGTGCTATCCCTCAGCACTCAGCTCAAGGCTAGTGCTCTACCACTTGAGCCACAGTGCCATTTCTGGTTTTCTGATGGTTTATTGAAGATAAGAGTCTTGTGGATTTTCCTGCCATGGCTGGCTTTGAGAACTGAGGATCTCAAATCTGAGCCTCCTGAGTAGCGAAGATTACAGGCATGAACCACCGGTGCCTGGTTTCAATGTTGTTTTGATTTGAATTTCGTTTATGGCTAGAGAAGTTGAGCATTTCTTCATGTGTCTATTGGCCGTTCTTATTTCCTCTTCAGAAAGTCTCTTCTTAAGTCTTTAGCCTACTTATTAATCAGGCAGTTGTTTCTTTGAGGATTTGTTGTTGGGGGATTTAATTTTTTGAGTTCTAAGTATATTTTAGATATGAGACTCTTGCCTGTTGTATGGCTAGTGAAGATCTTCTCTCAATTCCTGTGCTGTCCCAGGTTTATGTTACTTCCTTCTGTTTTACAATAGCCTGAGATATACAAACTCTGTAATGTCTTCTAAATAAGAACCTTGGAGAAATGACTTATGGAGGAATGAACATATTGTTTCATGGATGGAGTTTGTTAGTTTGGCTGCCTTTCTTGGCCTTTCTAAGTAACAGACCAAGAGCCCTCAAAGCCTAAATTCATTAGCAGTGGTTACTAGTACCTTGGCTATTCTCTTCACTTAAGTATGCAGCCAGCAGAGATTTGAAATTTGCTTTGCTATGAAATGAAATATCTGATAAAGTAGATTTCCTCTTGTTAATCTGGTTGAATCTCTAAGTGTCTTGAATTTGGGCTGAGTTTAACTTTTCAATTTCTCAAAGAAGGCAGATGGAGGCTGACTATATTTCTTTGGTCAGGAATTGGGTTTTGCTGGTGATAACTATGGGAGAAAAAGCATGCTCAAAGACAAAGGTGGGAGCAGAATACAAAGAGAACATTATAGTATGGATACATAATATGTATATATAATACAATATATAATATATATTATATACACACAAATGCACATAACACATCTCCACAAAATTCATTTTGAACATGATTTGAGAATTGCCATGGATTCTATTGAAACTACAAAGTTCCTGAAAGTTGGTTTGTAGAATATGCTATTTTCCATGCAGTCATTATAAACACTGAAATATCCAATACTGAATCATTTATTTAGGGTAAATATGGCATTGGTTTCTTTCATGATATTGATGTCAACTAGTCTTTCTCCCCCCCACCCTTCTCTCTCTCTCTCTCTCTCTCTCTTTCTCTCTTTCTCTCTCTCTCTCTCACACACACACACACACACACACACACACACACACACACACACACACAATGTTTTAAAATAAAGAGAGCATTACTGCAAAGTCCAAGCAAAGCTCCAGCCTTGTAAGAGTCCCAATTAAGAAGCCTACAAGGGGAGAGATTATAATCCTGATTTCAGGAAAGACATTATTTGTCCTGGTGGAGATAGAATTTGAGTGAGGAGGTTCACAATTAGCTGGAAAGGGAGGGAGTGTGGAGAATGTAGGCAGGGGTGAGTTTTGGGTTATTGTTTTGCCTGTTGTCATACTAACAGCAAACTGGATTAAATCAAGCAATTGTTCACAGGTAAGTCAACACAAAATTGAATGAAGATTTTGAGGAACCTCCATACTGCATTCCAGAATGGTTGCACTCAAACTCTCTTATGACTCAGCAATTGTACTTTGGGGCATTTGTCCAAAAGATTACAAACTGGGATACAGTAAGGCCACCTATTCATTACAGCACTATTCACCCTAGCCAAGGTAAGGAATCAGCCCAGATGCCCCTCAATGGATGAATAGATCAAGAAAATGTGGTATATATATGCAATGGAATTTTACTCATGCATTGAAAAGAATGATGTTGCATAATTTGCAAAGAAATCAAAGGAGCTACAAAAATCATGTTAAGTGAAATAAGTCAAGCCCAGAGATACAAAGACTGTGTGTTTTCTGTAATATGTAAAAGCTAAAATTAATCTAGAAATTAGTCTATAAATATATAAATATACATATTGGGTTGGAACCCAAGTGTACAGAAGCGTATTAAGGGAAATATCAGGAGGAACTCAAATGATATAATTCCTTAAAAAGGCTAACAATTCAACAAAATAAACCCCAGGTAGTGGAATGTGGGGGTGAGTGGGAGGGGGGTAAGATCAAGGGGAGGTAGGTAGACAAATAAAGAGAGGAATAGGAATGGGAAATGAAAAAAATGGAAAAACACTGAGCACACTTTCATTAGTAATATGCTCAGAAGAGAAGTTTATTCAGAGGAGAAAAAAAGCAAGGTTCAATTTTCTGCCATCAAAGAAAATTTAGCACAATTAACTGCATATTAGAGTCACCTGCAGATTTTTTTTTTCAAAATACTGGTCTTGAGATCTCACCTCAAAAAAAATCTGAATTGGCCTCGTGCCAAGACAAGAATGCCTTGCTTGTAAATAACTTCCCTGGTGATGCTAATAAGCAGGTAGGATTGCCTTTGCCATCTCCAAACCAGAAGGAAGGCTGACTCATATTGATATTAGTCCTACCCCTACATGAGAACAAATCTTGCTGAGAAGAATTGCATTCTGCCATAGATAGAGATATAAATTTTAGAGATATAAATTTTATCAGATTTTCTACATAGCCAAATAGCCATGGGCACTCAATTACTCTTAATGTAAAGATATATTTCAGGCTATATTAAGTAGATCAATAGTCTATCATGATTCAACTAACTGGATAATTATTCATTTGTCTAATTCACCAGGCATAATCCTAAAACATATGGAAGAAAAGTCATACTTTCAAAAGATTGATAAGGCAAACCAATGAGAAAGAAATTGCTGGGCCTTATGTTTTAATTGATTGATACGACAGTATAATAAAACCTTGCTCTTTTCTTGAATACTCATAGCTTGTCCTTATATCCTGGAAATATCTGACCTAGAAAAGTTCTTGAAATGGAATTGCTCAATAATGAAAGACAATGAAGTGAAGACAACATCATATAGCTCATTTACTTCCTCATCATGTTCAGAAGGCAAAAATTAGAAATGAAGTCACCATAGCTTTCCTGCCTATGATACATGACTTCCACCTTTACTTCTCAAAGGGCTGGTGATGGTTTTTAGGGTCTCATTACCAAATAAATTAGTTTGTGTGTCTGCATTTTCAGTTCTGTCAAACTTCATTAATTGAGGAGACCATATGACAGAAATAGACTGGAATCTAGACAAGCTGAATTGTGATATAAGCTTGTGCCACTGAATTGACTTTAACCTTAAATAATTAAATTAATTAGTCTAACTTCTTTATACATATGATCCTTATCTAGCAAGTTTCTATCAACCATGAATCCCCCACATTGTTGCAGACACTAAATGTTTCGATCTGTTACTCAGATGGGTTCATTTTCCCATTCCCATTAGGTGCAACCAAATTTTGGGAAATTTTTATGCTCATCTGAACTGTATATAATCACTTTACTAGCCTGCTCATGAGAGACGATTTGTTAGCAGCCTGGTACTCTCTAGGAGGTAAAGCCTGGAATTAATCTTTTGTCCTCTACCTAGTTATTCCTCTATCTTTGGTCCATTAAACATATTCTACTATTTGAACCACAATTGCATAAATCAAGTATGTGAAATTAATTAACACTTCTCTTCTGCATTACACTGTATTCTCTGAGCCAATAAGATTAGTGTCCAGCTCCAGCTCCATGACATAGGGGTTTGAAAAGCAGGCAAGAATTTAATAGGTAACCTCAAGAATTGGAAACTAATTTGCAAGACTTGATGAAAAGTGAAAATGGATTACTAATCAGAAACAGTGAAGAACTTGAAGATAACCACAGCTGCAAATTAAGCCAAGTATTTATCTCTTTAGATTCCAAAGGCCTATACTACTGTTGTAAACTCACTACTACCTGACACATATACCCAGCCACTGTTTGTTTGTTTGTTTGTTTGATGGTTATGGGGCTTGAACTCAGGGCCAGTGTACTATCCCTGAGCTTTTTCACTTAAGGCTAGAGCTCTATCATTTGAACCACAGCTTCACTGATGGCTTTTTTAGATATAAGAGTCTCACAGACATTCCTGCCTGGGCTGGCTTTGAACTATTATCTGTAGATCTCAGTAGCTAAGGTTATAGGCATGGCAACCAGTGCCTAGCAAAAGTTGTAAAATTACAAACAATAACAACAAAAATAATAAATCAAAACCATTGTATACCTCTCAAAAGAGACAACATCATCCATTTGATTATAGAATTCCTCATACTTAAGCTCCTGTAGGCTGAAGACAGGACTACATCCTTTGTATTCCAAAGCATCCTGGATATTGCCTGTCCCTTTAGTTAGAATCACTAGAATGTTGGTATTCTTTCTAATACAACAAACTTACATTATTAGCATGCTTTTCTCTGTTTTCTATAGGTCACACTATTGGTTCTTTAGCATCTCAGTCCTTCATAATTTAGACTGAAATACTACCATCAGCTAGCTACCTTGGGTCTCTATCTTGCAAATTGTGGATCATAGTGTTTCTCAGCCTCCATAATCATGCAAACTGAATCATGCAAACTGATCCTCATCATAAACTTACATAAATATGTACACTGAACATAGGCATGTATGTGTATATGTGTGTATGTATGTATGTATGTATGTGTGTATGTATGTATGTGTGTATGTATGTATGTGTGTATGTATAATCTGTTATTGACTCTGTTTTGGAAACCATTGATAATTCTTGTATTTGTTTCAATGTGTTGTTTGTTGTGTTTATTCAGTCTTTTGTCTTCTCTGCTTAGTATTCATTTCCAAAGTAAATCTTCAATTTTATTTCTGATTGTTTCCTGAATTCTGTTAACGCCTGTCTGAGTCTTCCTAAGTATATTTTATGGTGTTCTTTGATATAATTTTAAAGTGAATGTATTACAGTGTTAGTCCTTTATTTTGCAATGCATTCAGGTCTGATTGTATTACTTGTAGGAATATTGTTCCTTCTCTTTTAGCTTATGAAATATTTAAAGGAAATTTGACCTCAACCTGTTTCCAATGCATATTTCTTAGACAAAATTGGTTTTTCTTGAATCTTTAAAATATGCAGGGTTCAAGAATGGTTTTCTAAGTAAAATGAGCAGCTTCAGTGATGTTCAGTTAACAAATTACCAGTAACATTTCTTTCCTTTTTTTGTTTTTAATAAAGTTTTTACTGTCTCTATCCTTGAAACGTTCTGTTTTCCCTGCTGACTCTACTGGAATTTGAACTCAAGGATTTGTGCTCACCTTGCTTCTGCTTTCTAGTTGGTCTACTGCTTGAACCACATGTCCAGCTCAAGTTTTCCGGTTGCTTTGGTAATGGAGTCTCCGGGACTTTTCTGGGGCTTTTCTAACTTCAAACTGTGATCCTCCAGATTTCAGGCTCTTGAGCCATTACAAATGTGAGCCACAAGTGTCATTTGGTTCAAATTTCCATTTATTTAGATCTTTACTTAATCTCTCTGTGCTTCTTTGTCTTACTCAGGTTCTTTCTTATGTGATGACATCACCTGGCAGAAGTCTGCGAGGTCTATCTGAATTGTTAATAGGATGAGACTAGTGGCTCTGGCTTCACTTCTCAGCTGGGTTTGACAGGCTTTCTAGTGTCTACTGGTGGCTACTTGGAGCTTAATTTGTTTTCCTCATATACAATAGACATCATTTTCCTTCTGTCCAGTTTTTCTTTTTAACTCAAACAGTTTCATATTTGGAGATTGTTCCTATTGGCTTCTATTATGGGTGCTGGGGATATCCTGACAGCCAGGTATGTTATAAATGCCCATTTTGGGTCATTGCTTTGCTATCTCATTGTTATTCCTGATTTTATATGAGATTTGGGAAATACAGTCTGCCATTGCTTATTTTATCTTTCTATGAGCCTTTCAGCTGAAGGTACTCTTGCTCATTTATCAACATAAGTCTGGTCTGTCCATTACCAGAGCACACTCAGATGATTTTTTTCCTTCAATAAAAAGACATTTATTATGTCTCTACTACCATAATGGATTTTATGGTATTTTCATATTATTATGTATATATGAAAGTCATATATATGTGCATATCTTCAAAGTAATTGTGGTAAATTGCATATTTCAAATTTCAGGTGCCATGTAGTCTGAGAATTTTTCCAGTTAGTTCATTGAGGTGAAGTTTGACTACACTTAAATACTTACTTTGGGGAAGATTGACATGAAGTATTTTCTTCACTGGCTTTTCAAAACTACCCAGACATCCCAATAGCAGCTGGTTGGTTTCAAAATTTGTGAAATTGAGGAAACTGTGAAAATAATCATGATTTATGTCAATGGGTCAGAATTTTTATATCATTGATTAGACTAGAAAACTTCTAAAAAAACATAAAATCATAAAATGCCAGACCATTCCATAAACCTCAGGTGAGGGATTTCTTACACATTATCCAATGCATGCAATAGTTGAACTCTGTATTCCAGAAGCAGAGAATTCACTGTAGCATGTTCAAAACCCTAAATGTACAAAGGTTCAAGTAAAAAGCATCAACAGGTGGGAGGGAGAAATCAAGGGAGAGGGAGAGTGGATGAATCAGGGATAAATGAAGAGGTACAGTGGGCTCTGGGAAGGTTCCAAGGGCTATTTGAACTTATTGGGAAGGCAGTTGCATATTACTAGAGTTTTATATTGTATTGTTCCTTATAAAATTCAAAAGAGGTGTGGTATATGTGTGTATATCTATCTATCTATCTATCTATCTATCTATCTATCTATCTATCTATCTATCTATCTATCTATCTATCTATATGAGTGTATGTACATATATTACATGTGGTTTGTTCATTATATAGTATATACTTTTATAGTATATAAAATATGTACATTATATAGTGCATCCTTTATGTATAAACATTATAAAATAATACATATTTATTATATATGTATATATACATATACATTTATATATTATGTATTTATTATACATGTACATATATAGATGTATATATATATATATATATAAATATAAATATTTATTGGTTCTGACCCAGACCTAATTTTTTTAATCAGTTGCAAGGCTTGAACTGATTGTTATCCCTGAGCTTTTTCACTCAAGGCCTAGTCCTCTGACCATTTTGAGCCACAACATGGCTTCTGGGTTTCTGGTAGTTAGTTGGAACTAAGAGACTCATAGACTTTCCTGCCCAGACTGGCTTTGAACCATAATCCTCAGATTTCAGCCACCTGAGTATCTAAGATTACCAGTGCCTGGCCAAACCTATTCTTTATCACCTCAAAAATTTTCCATTTTCCTTTTTTTATTACAATGTCTTATAGTAAAACTATAGAATTTGAAAATCTGATAGTGAAGAATTCATTGACCTATACTTTATATCTGTGGTAAAAATGTTAAGTTCTAAACTCTAGAAAATTACCAAAAGATTTTTTTCTTTCTATATTTGCATTAGAAGGAAATCCCTATTTTGGAACTAGACAAGGTTTGAGCAAGGTAAAATCATTGCTTTTTAACTAAATGGGAGAATTATATCTTTTTTTATTAGGAAAAGGACCATATCCATGTGTTCCTATATTTGCTATGGGTTCTGAGTTACTTTGACTAAATAGCTTAAATTTCAAATTAATTATTTTTGATATCCCTTTTCTGAGACTTTGTTCATAAAACATTAAGAGACTTTAGAGGGATATCCTATAACGTTGTCACATAAATTATACTCAATACAACTCACAGTCTGTGCCTTAAATTTTTATTCATTAGCATAAAGATAAAATTTAAGGATGTCAAAAGTTAGAATAAAATTAATGATCACTATTTCATTAATCCAACAGCCTGAAATTGTGAAGAAATTGGATAATTTTTTTTGGTGGAAAAAGGCTTATAGCAATCAAAGATAAGCAGAAGAATATATGTGTATTTCTGTGTGTGTATATGTGTGTGTATATGTGTGTGTGTGTGTTGCTTGCTTGCTTGCCTGCTAGCTACATGTACCACTAGTGTTATGATCCCAGACCTTAATAACTTCCTAAAACATTACACAGAAAACTCAGTAAGCTATATTCAATGCCCAAGAAATGGTAAAAAGATACAAATTCTAAGAATACTAACTTATAAATACTTCATAAGCTATTAATACTTTGTATTGTATAATAACATACTTTCAAAGTTAATAGTTTTTAATTCTATCTTTTTTATGTCATGTATCATGATAAGGAGATGAATCAAGATTGTCTGGATTCAAATTCTGAATCTGTACATTGCTTCCCTGTAGTTTAGTTGTGTCAATGATTATAAAACTTATCTTGCATAGATATTTTGAGGATTAAATGCATTCGCTACAATCTACTGGTAGATTGAGGAGCTAGATAAAAGCTAGCTATTAGCCATTAGCTGAGAGTTTTCCATCAACTATCTCTCTTGATAAGTAACTTGAGAATGTTTAAACTCTTTCAGACTTTTTCTTCTCATCTGTACAGTGATGTGGTTTTATGAGTTCAAGTAGATTTTTATCTTTAATGTTAACTCTGATTAGCATTAGGCATCAAGATTATAATAGTTGTGAGAGTTTTGTCTGAAGTTGGCAGGGGAAAAATATATCAATTCTCCATATAGGCAATGAACAAAGTAGTCAAAATGGCAATATGCATATGTGAAAAAGCACAAACATATAGTAACTTATTTATATTTATATATGTATGTAATGACACCCATCCCTTTGTATCATAGTTGTGTTTTCAGCTTAATATGATATAATTATATAATATAGTTTTTTTAAAAAAAGAATAAAACTCTTAAATAAACTTACTACACCATTTGCAATATGATTGACTTCCAAAATCTTCAATTCTATCTGTTGATATTTTTTCAGTGTATTCCATGGCAGAGGTGGGATATGCATAATACTCTCTGATCCTCATTTGAAGCTACAACATAGATATTTGTCCTAAATTGTGGTAATGTGGGGTTTTCACTGAAGGTTTGGCTTAATGTCAACAATAGAGTGAAATCAATTGATGAAGATGAAACTAGGATGCAGTTTGTAAAATCAGTGTTTTATGACCTAGGCTATGAGTGGCATTACTTCATATTTGTTTCTAATAAGGCAAATATTAAGCCTAATTATCTAAACTCCTAATTATTCTATGAACTTACCTCAACCATATGGCATACTCCTTTAAATTTCTACATTGGCTTGTAATTGACTCTTTTTGTAGACAAGAATTATCTGTGCTACCTATAGTCACCCTCTGAAACGGCGCTCATGGGTCTGCTCTCAGGTATTGGGCACTGCAGGACTGGGAGAGACTACACCTTCCTTCCCTGCTCACACTAAATAACCCACACACAAATGGGATACAAAGAGCCCTCAGAAAAACGTTAAATAGCATAAGGAAAAAATCTATATGATGGTTTCTTTTCTGCATTACATAAAGGAATAGCACATCTAAGAGATTTCATCCTGGCTGTGGTTTCAATCCATTCAAGCTATTGTAAGTAACTATCATGAACTTGGTGTTTTATCAACCACAAAGATTTATTTCTCCAGTTCAGGAAACTGCTAAGTCTAAGACCAAGGCCCTAGTCAAATATATGCCTGATGAAGATGTGTGTTCTGGCTTATAGATGGGGCTTTCTTCTTGTATCTACCATGGGGAAAGAGATGTCTCTCTAAATAATTTTTCTAAGAAATAAGGACTTGAATCCCATTCATGAGGACTCTACTTCCCGATGACTTAATCATTTCTCAGTGATTTCATCTCCTGATACCTGACTTTGGGGATTAGAATTTCAACAGTACTTGCAAGTTTTGTGTGTGTGTGTGTGGGGGGGGGGTGTCTATATGTAGTCTATAGTATCTGTCCTTTATAATACAGGAAATATATAGAAACTTTATAACTTGTTTTTGGATCTCCGCATGTATTTTTTCCTTTGATGTAAAGTTTAACATATTGATTATATCACTAAGTACATAAATATCTGTAATCTGTCAGTGTCATCTATTTATATTAAACTGAATAATAAAATCTGCAAGGATAGAGACTGCTATAAAGTAGTTATTTGAAACATTATTAAGCAAGCATACTTAATAATTTTGAAGAATAGTGATAGATGATTGAAACTTAGTTTTATTAATTAGCTAAATATTAAATATGTGAATATTTACTGTTATGGGAACGTTTCCTAGCTATACCGTTATTTCACATATGTGACAAGAAAGTTATATTATTTTTCAATAATTTTCATTGATTTTCCAGACTTTTTATACTGTAAATAGTATAATTTGCTTCTTGGCTAATAATTAAAACAAAGTTATCTCAAGTCAAATATTCACTTAAGACAGCCAACCCCGATGTGGGCTGCTTTTGTATTCCTGTAAAAAAATCCATCTTGACATTTATGTGGCTATGAACTTTTTGTGATGTGGAAGAATATATGATTTAAGCTATTTTGATTCATGACAGTGCTACTTGTAATTAGTCTTTGTAGTAGAAATAAAGTCAATGCAAATTGTTCTTTATTGAAATGTTAAATGTAGTTAATTGAACTTAGGCTTTAGAATGGACTAATTTTGTGAATCATGCAATTTTCAATATATCCTTTAAATATTAGGTATTTCCGTTTCTTCATGTATAAATGGGAAAAATTAAAGGACTTAAATTTTTTCTTAGTGAAGTTTGCACAGGAAATGTATGCATAATACACATTTTTTATATTTGCCTGCTCCCTAGTTCTGTTTATACATTCATACCTAGAATGTTATCAATGCTTATTTTTTGCAAGTTTGGCCTTAGTTTTATTAATTTTTCCTATTTATTTTCTTGCTTTTTGGCTCATTGATGCATGGTTCAAAATTATCAGGTCTTTTATTTGTTTATTTAGGTTTAAATTACTTTTACTCTTCCCACTTTATAAACTGTTTAGATTACTGATTTTAGAGCTTCTGTCACTTTACTAATTACATCTAATGTTATACATTTCTCAGAACTTTGACACCATACACAAGTTTTAATATATTTTATTTCTGTTTATTAACAAGATGCATCTAGTGTGTGTAGAACTGGAGTTTGAACTCAGCCAGGGTGCTGTCTGTTCCTCAGCTCATTTGCTCAAGATTGACTCTACCACTTCAGCCACACCTCCACTTCTGGTTTTTTGCTGTTTAATGGGAGATAAGAATCTCAAGGACATTCCTACCTGGGGTCCCTTTATACCATGATACTCAGAGCTTAGCCACCTGAGAAGTCATGATGTATCTTTAATTGCCCTCCATTTTTGACCAATGTGTTATTTAGAAATATTTTATTCTTAAAATTCCAAAAAGTTCTGTATTATGTTTTGTAGTTGATTTCCATTTTAATTTCTTTGCAGTTCAAGAACATGTTTTATGTGATTTCTCTCCTCTCAAATATGTGGAAGTCATTTTATTGTCCCAGAATATGATCTATCTTGGTGAATATTCTGTGTGATCTTGAAGAGACTTGTCTTTACTGTCATTAAACATAGTATTGTAAAACTCAATTAGATCAATTTGATTGATATCACTTTCAGGACATCCATAAGCTTAGTGCTTTTTTCCCCTACTTGATCTAACAGTTACTGACAGGGAGATGTTATCTTTCCACTACATGAGTGGGTTTATCTATTTTTTTCCTTTTAATTCTAACATTTTTGGCTCCCTGTGTTTTAATCTTCAATTAGAACACAGCTGTTAACATAACCCTTGTTTTTACTGTACGTGATGTTAGTATAATTCGGGGAGGGGAAGGGAAAAAACAAAATGTTTAAATAGGGATACAGGTTGGCCCATCAATGAGATGAACAAGACACTATGTTGAAAAACAAACTTTATAATTTAGGCGGGGGAGAGATGGGGGGGACTGTAGTTGAGGAGGTGGGAGGGAAGGGATGGTAGGGGAAAAACAAAAGAGGAGGCAACAATGCTTGATAAGAAATGTACTCATTATCTTGCTCATGTAACTGTAACCCCTCTGCACAGTATTTTCACAGTAAAAAAAACATTAAAAAATCACCTCTTTATCATTATGGAGTATTTATCTCTATTAATCTTCTGTGGAGTCTGCCTTTTTCTGAAAGTAGAACAGCTACTCCAACTTTCTTTTGATTAGCTAGAAGTTCCACACTTTTGGAAGGTCCAAATGAATATGGAGGAGATAGGAAGCCGCGCTTCATTTGTCTGTCCCATCCCATATTAAAAAAGTCCAATGTATACCCTATGAAGCTAGGAACATTGAGAAGAGGGATTGAGTTGAGAGGGTTGGGAAAGAATGATGAAAGGGATGATATCGATCAACATGCATTAGACTTATAAAATGCCATTTTGAATGGCAGCCCCTTTATATCTCCACTTAAAGGTATTAAAATTATAATTGAAAAAAGGATTGGAAGTCTCAGAAGTGACCGTATACTAAAGAATTGACTAAAGTACAACTAGGAAATGCTGATTTAAAAAAAAAAAGTCACATCTGGATTTGTGTACTAAATCTACTGAATCTTTTGAATCAATGGTCAGAGAAACCAGCAATCTTGCTGGTTTCCACTGGTATTGAAACCAGCTCAGAAGGTGAGGCAGGCAAAACATTACTAAAGCAATGAAATGATATTCTGATGTGGTATCAATAGGTGGCTATTTGAAGATATTGTGTTATCTGAATCATAGAAAAATAAAGCTTTGGAATTATCATGGGATGATTCTTTAAGCCTTTTTATTTTACACAAAGGAATATTAACATTCAGTAAAGGATAGAGTATCATCCATAGTTACAGTGACACATCAGCAGAACTACACTTAGAGATCTTTAAGTTATTTTAACTAAATTTTGCAAAGTAACAGTTTTCAGTGTCTCTGGATATTACTGAAATTTGTTTCTCACATTAAATTCAGCAAATTATCTCTCTGCAAGTCAATAAATATTATCACATAGTAGAACGTCTGAGAAGGTTGATATTTAATTGATCTCAGAGTCTGTTCTATTCATTTGGCTTTGTTCTATTTTTTTGTCATAATAGCAATAGGCATCTTAGAACTTATTGTCATGGAATTATGTAGGAAAATGGTTCTTCTTAGGGAAGATCTGTCTCTCCCTTCTTCTCCTTGTCTTTTTCTCCTTTCTTTCTTATTTACATTTACCTTCTGAGACCTTCTTATGTTTGAAAATTACAATACATTTTTATTTCCCTATACTTTCCCCCTACTTTCTCCCCACTTTCCTTGTTCTTTCTTTCATCTAGAACATGCAGTTCAGTAAGTGCTCAGTTAATATTTCATTGTATTTGATTGACATTTGGCTCAAGTTCAATGTTGTCTTTTCAAAAAACCCTACTCTCTCAATCCAGAAACAGATTTTTCTTCTATTTTTCTCTCTTTTTTTTCATTTAAAACTAATTTCTTTTAGGCACCATTTCTTTCTTTTCTTTTCTCCTTTTCTTTCATTGAAATAACTTGGCTCAACCCTTTAGTTTAGATGTCTTCTAACTCAATGCTGTATTGTCTGAAAGCGGGAGAGCATATGAGATTTAGTCTAGCTTCTGAAAGTCAGGCAGCTGATGAGGAAGCATTCCTGACAGCAGCATGCAGCTTTCTGTCATTTTCTCTGACAACTTTGTCCACACTTGAGTGTCCTTTAGCAAAATGACTGGAATAAGTGGTGCATTTTCCAGGACACTTTCTTCTATCTTGTGCATCGGCCGAAAATCACAGCAGTAGTCCCTGTGGACAATGGTAAAAAAAAAAAAAAATACAAGACAGAAACTGCTATTATAAATCGAAAAGTCAATTTGAATGTCAGCAACGGGAGATGGGGGAAACCAGCTGAAATGTGCTGTAGTTTAGAAAATGAATGAACTGAACTACATCCTGTTCAGCCTAAGAGCCTCACACTCAAACAGCATTTGCACATTTTAGAGTAAGTGATTTTCATTGTGTTTGGCTCTAGGGTTCCTTGGCTTCCTGCAGGGACATCACTTGTGGCCAGGGGTATCCACTGTTCTAAACAAAGTTGTTCAAGTTCAGAGTTAATCACCAAAGCCAACCTGGAACATGTCATTTACTCCTAGAGCTTTTCTGCTCTTGAATCTAAAGGCCTAAGTCTGATAACCCTTGAAACACAAGTGATTGATTTTGAGTGATATTTGGTATTTGGAAAGATCTCTATTTCTCTGTAGCTATTTTCTCACAACCAGCATGGTTTTCTAAAGAGTTTTTTTAGGAAACAATCAATTATTGACATATTTCTATGATTTGGGAAAGAAGTACAACATTCGAATAATAGGGAATGTCTTAAAGGGAAATATAAATATAAATATACGTATGTAATATAAATAAATATAAATATACAGGAAATATAAATATAAATATACAGGAAAAAATAAGAGCATAGAATTGTCATATGTTAACTTTAATTCATTTTGTGAAGTATATATATATATATATTTATTTATTTATTTCAAAAATTCAAGCTTGTCATTGTGTAAAAATATAATTCTGTAGCAATGACAACTCCTCCTTCCAGAAACAACGTCTGTTAGAAATAGGATGTGTTCTCTTCCACATTTTGTTTCTTTTTTAGAGACTAACAAATTTCTCTCAATAGGTTTTTGCCAATTATGGTATTTGTTTCTCTCTTATGCCAGGAACCGTCAATTACTTACACATTGTAATTAATAATTGTCTTTCTACGCCATTATTACAGTTTGAACTGAGGTCTTGCACTTGGAGGGCATGTGCTCTACCATGCAAGCCATGCTTTTATCCCTTTTTTCCTTTGGTTGTATTAGATATTAGTCCAAATAGAAGGGATTATGATTTTCTGATTTCTATTTCCTGTACAGCAGGACTGATAGGTACTCACAATCATATCCAACTCTGTATTAGTTGATCTAAGGTCTCACACACCTTTTACCTGTATCAACTTATAATTGTGATCCTCCTGTCTCCTCTAAAATAGCTAGGATTGCAGACATGAGCCACTGCATCCACCAGGCAGGTTAAGGAAGAAAACATCATATCAAATGGCAAGGTCTAAACTAATTTTATTATTTTATCAGGACACATTATTTAAAATTGAAAAAAACCCTATCAATCAAGGTATACTTAGACTATGTGTCAGTACTCTATTTATTAGAAAACATTTATATATGCCAACAGAAGAAGAAAAAAATATCCTTCTGTCAAAATCCTTTCTAGTCTCTGCAAAAGAACCAAAGCAAACCAATGAATCTTCCCAACAGAAGAATACAAAGAATGTCTCCACAAATCCATGCATCCCAGAGATAGGAACTTTTGCTTGTATGTACATTCACACATGAAAGTGCACAAGAATGTACTCTATAGTGGTTAACGGCTCAAGGAGTTCTTTTTGGGAAAGAAAACTGAGTTTATTTGAATGAGCATATATTTATTATGGGCTGATGGTAGATTTGTACCATCATCCCAAATTTTTTGTGTATTTGTTTGTTTGTTTTTGTTTTTGTTTTTTTAATTGCATGAGAAGTAGTCATTTGACTTTTGCCTGGGCTGGCCTGGAACTACAATCCTCCCAATTTTACCTTCTTGAATAGTTAGGATTACAGACATGAGCTACAACACCTGGCTGTCAGGCACTGTTATTACTATTGATGAAGCTTAAGAAATGGTTTTCAAGCCTCCAGAAATTCAGAATTTAGGAGATTTGATCTAAATTGACACTATGTACAGGAAAGTAGTGCAAACTTCTCATTCAATTTTTATAAAGGTCTATAAAACTCTGCAAAACTGGGATTTTTTAAAAAAGCAAACACTACAGCTCATGGCTTCGAAAACATAGTGATTCTGTAACTGTGTGCACAGTTTAGTTATTCTATTTAAGAATAAGCTGGAAAGCTTCTCATCCTCACCTCAATATCCTCTAAATCTCAAGGAATTTATTTTCATTCAGTTCACTTTAATAGAATCTGAAGTTCTTAAATGTAGTGTGTTATGCTTTGAATAACTGAATTGAAGAAGTTGTCGAGGTTCACAATAACTGGTACTGTCAATGTTTAAACACAGTTCTCCTACTGTCTACTCTCTTTATTTTATACTTTGACCCACTGCTTACGTGAGTGTAAAAAATGATCTTGATGCTTGTTTGGTTTTATTCTTTTGACTGTCCAGGGTATTGAACTCAGTCTTCCTGAGTCCTTTTGCTTTTTAGTTGATTCACCACAAAGATCTGATGCTCCTGCTGAGTAACCTCAGACCATGATCTTCTTTTCACTGGCTTCCTTGTAGCTGGGTCTATAGGCATTGTCAACACTCTTGGCCCCTGTGTTAATCTGGTTTTGTGCTCTCTGGACTCTGGACTCACTCTCTGAGTGAGTGCAATTGTTTTTAGTCATTTTTTTCCCATTCCACATTTACTAATTTAGAAAGGAGAATGATGATGACATAAAACATTTGAGAATAAGAAATATCCTATCTGTTTTTATCTATTTAGTGATATATACAGACCTATCTATGTAAGCTATGTCTATATCTTTAAAGAGATACATATTTATATCTTTAAAGAGATACATATTCAGTCCTAACTACAAGTCCATAAATTCCATGAAACTGCATATGTGAATTTATTTCTGAGTAGATTTTGGCAACTCTGAAAATTTCTTTTCCAGTATACACAAAATATGATTTATTTGAGTACAGTTGGACAAAAAGGAAACTGGTGGTTGTTACTTGAAAAGAAAGGTAAAGGACATGTCAAAGAGTTGAGCTTTTATGAAAAGTCTTGGCAAAGGGAGAGGAAGAAGAGGGGAACTAAGTTAGCTCTCGATGGTTCATTCTTCTGAGAAAGGAAAGACACAAAGGAAATAACAATGGAAACCTAAGGAGGTGAGAGTCTGGACCCTAGTGGAATTCCTGAAGACAACAGTAAAATGTGCTTCAGGAATGAACTCAAATGATATAAAATCAGGCAGACAAACCTGCCTCAGGTTGTCATCACTTATCTATTTGTAATGAATAAAAATGATTATATACATTTGTTTGAAATTTTGGGATAATCATTAAAAAACTAAAGAGCAAGAAAGAATAGTCAGAAACGTATAGTACTCTATCCCTCATATATGAGCAATATCTAATAATATTTTATAATATATTATATAATAAATGAGTAAAATGAAATAATATATGATAAGAGATACAGGTGCTATATATAATAGTTATGGTACTTTAAATATAGATTATAAATATATATGTATATTAACATTAATATATATTCTAATATATATTAATACTAATATATTGTAATATATTAGTGTATTTATATAATAATATATATACAAAATGCATACATATATACTATATATGCATGAATACATGTTGATATATTTATTTTATGTTTATTTTAAATAGTTAATAATGCTGTATTCTCATTTTGCTTTTGTGAGAAATAGATGTACTCACAAATGTTTTCCATAGGTTAGGTTAACCATACATACTGCCTCTCTTAATCCGATTTTCCCAGGAATATCTTTAAGTTCTTTAATGTCAAATTGTCCTGCCATGGTGGCTGTCAGAAATCTGACCCCTAGAATTGGGAGAACCTCTTTCAAATCTAATTCCTAGCGGTGCCTTAAGAGAGAATAGAGAAAAATAAGACTGGAAAAATAGGCTGGAGCAAGTCTACATGCCAATTGTATCTTCTTACCCTTTAACATATAATTAGACCTGGCAGGCATATGGCAAATGCTTTTCCAGTGTGCTCTCTGCACACAATGCTCAAAACCATTTCCAAATGGTGATTTCTGGTCCCTTCTTTGCAGCCCACCAGTGGTTGGTATTTTGTGAGTGTGCTGTGTAATTGTGACCCCTAGTGGCTGAAGAGGTTAGACCTAAGTCACTTCAAAACACTTGTTCCAGAAGGTAGTGCCAACCTGGTTTATTGTTTCATCTTTAATTTTTGCATCTAAATCTGACTTTAAATGATCTTGCCTCACTGTTTCATGATGAAGAGGGTCTCTTTCTCCATCTTCTATACAATGAGCAATCACAAAACCAAACATTGCGTCTATGCCAGGTTGATAGAAAATAGGACTATGGTGTAATACAAAGTATAGGTTCAATACCCAATCCAGAGGCCATTCCTAGCTATCTGAGACTGACAATAAATTATGACAGCAAAGATTCATATTTGTGTGAGACACATTTCCAAAGACTTTTAAATTTATTTTTTGTCGGTTGTGGGGCTTGAACTCCGGGCCTGGGTGCTGTCCCTCAGCTCTTCAGCTCAAGGTGAGCGTTCTACCACTTTAGCTACAACGCCACTTCCGGTTTTCTGGTGGTTTATTGGAGATAAGAGTTTCACGGACTTTTCTGCCCTGGCTGGCTTTGAACCGCGATCCTCAGATCTCAGCCTCCTGAGTAGCTAGGATTACAGGCGTGAGCCACCAGCGCCCAGCTTTCCCAAGACTTTTTAAAATTTAAGCTCAGAGAAAAAATTTTTTCTTAGGTAAGATCTTATCAGATCTTAATACTTGCAGCCATCTATCAAAATCCAAGTATTTCATAGTGCCACAGTAATATGTCTAATCAATGAATAGGTGTAAACATGCCACATATTTAATAGGATAGACAAAATAGTGGCTGTGAATACTGGAGGAATGCACATCGAACTTGCCATTTTGAAAGCAGGGTATTCACAAAGGAACTGTGTACCTTCTGCAGTAAAATAAATTAGATATTAGGAGCTAGTGCTGCACATGTATAATTCTAGCTACTCGGGAGGCTGAGATCTGAGGACTGAGGCTTGAAGCCAACCTGGGCAGAAAAATCTTTTGACTCTTATCTCCAAATGGTCACTAAGAAATTGGAAGTGGAGCTGTGGCTCAAGTAGTAGAGCTCTAGCCTCCAATGAATAAAACTCAGGGCTAGTGCCCATGTCTTGGGTTCAAGCCGGAGGACCTGCATGTTCATGTGCATAGACAGACAGAATAGCTAATATTTAGATACCATGGATGTCAAGCATGTATTCACACACAGGGAAATAGTGTCTGTTGAATTCAATTTTTACATGTTTCATATGAGGAAAGCAGAGGTTTTTCTTCCTACTTTGTACTTATGGAAACTAAAGCACAATGAGCTACTTACTGGTCTCATTTCAAATTACAGTAGTGGTTTATAACAGAACTTAAAATCAAGTTCATCAAGTTCATGGTGTTTGTGTGTGGTGTTTGTGTGTGTGTGTGTGTGTGTGTGTGTGTGTGCATGCGCGCACATGCGAGCGTTTGTCCATATGCACATGCTTGAACTTATAACTTCTTGATTTTGATTCTTTTTCTTTTTTTTTTTTAATTGTGAAAATACCATACAGGGGGGTTACAATTACATAGGCAAGATAATGAGTACATTTCTTATCAAGGATTGTTGCCTCCTCCCCTTCCCATCCCTACCCATCTCCCACCTCCCCCACCCTGCAGCCTGGCCAAAGAGGTAAAGTTCATTTTTCGACATAATGTCTTGTACATCTCATTGTTGCAATGGGTCCACCTGTATCCCTATTTAAATGATTTGTTTTTCCCTTCCCCTCTACAAATTATACCAACATCAAATACAGTGAAAGCAGGGGTTATACCGTGGGGGAGGGACATACAAAGCAACAAAGAAATCATCTTATAAATATGTTAGAAACAATCGCATGAAAGAAAAAACATTTGAATACTTATCTTGGGGTTCATTTCACCTAACATCAACTTATCTGACCTTTTCTGCTTGTCTCAGACATATACTAGTTATTGCAAATAAGGGAAACCATGGGACCTATGTTTCTTTGGGCCTGGCTTACTTCACTTAATATAATTTTTTCCAAGTCTTTCCATTTCCTAACAAATGGGGCAACGTCATTCTGATGGAGGCATAGAATTCCATTGTGTATATATATACCACATTTTCTTGATCCATTCATCTACTGAGCTGGCACTCTAATGTTTGAGCCATTTTTTCCAGCCCAGCTTTTTATTTGGTTAGTTGGAAATATGTTTTATACTTTTCTGCCTTGACTGACTTTGAATCTCAGTCTTCAGATCTCTGCCTCCTGAGTACCTAGGATAACAGAATTCACTGGCACTCAGCCTAGTGCATGTTTTGTTTTGTTTTGTCCTGAACTCAGTGCCTGCACATTATCCCTGAGCTTTGTTGCTCAAGGCTAGCATTCTATCACTTGAGCTACAACTATACTTCCAAATATATTGGTGCTTATTTTAAGATAAAAGCTCAGGGTCCTTCCTGACCCAGCTGGCTTTGAACAATGGTCCTCAGATCTCTTCTCCGGAGTAGACAGAATTCTAGACATGAGCTTAATGTGTGACTATTTTACACTGGTATATGTAGAAGATCACTTCTCTGAGTGTCTTTGACAGCTACCATATTGCAGGAGTTTCTACAGCAGTTGTCAGGGCAAAAGCAGAGTGCAGAGAATTGGTAAATGAAATAAAGAAACATGAAATGAATTGAATTATTCCATCATTTTCTAATAGCCAGACAACTGGACCGCACGGAAATCAAAGGTAAATGTGGATTTTTCAGTGAAATCAGGACTGTTATTTTTGTTATCTACTAGGTAGGGGTTGAAAGATGAAAATGTAGTTTCTAAATTCTGTCATCTTCAATGTCATTAAAACATTTACTATTTTACATGTATTAAATATTAAAACTTAAAGCTAATAAACATTTTATTGAGAGTTTAGTGTCTGTTTTAAGGAAGTTAGGTCATATCACCATTGGTCTGAGTATTAGATATAACAGCCATATTGGTCAAGTTTTTCAGCTTATTAGCATTATGGCTTTCTCTGTCCTTCTTGTCCTTGCATTTAACTATAAAAGCAAGCAAGGAACTCAGGAAGTCTATTCCTACTTGGGGTTTTTAGGACATAGTAACCCAAGGATTATTCTGAGATATTCATATAAAAAGTGGATACAAGATGTTATCAGAAGATTACATTAATTTGAATTTCAATGTATACTAAAATCAGAGCACTAAGATCTAACTAGATAAAAGGAAATATTTCATCAGGTGTTTTAGGCCCAATTTAAAATTATTGGAGAGTAATTTTTAAAATAAACAAGTATAAAGGAAGTTTGAAGGATATTTACCTTCTGGGGAAGATATGTGGATTTACCTTCCAGGTAAGATACATGGGCCTCCTACCTGTCTGATTTCATCACAGATAGGTATAGCAAGCATGCTCTCCATGCCTATAGTTCAATCACTCAGAGGAGAAGAATATCTCAAGTTCAAGGTCAGTGTGGGCTACCTGGAAAGTTGAAGGCTAGTTTGAGATGCATGGTGAGACTTAGTTACAATACTGCCCATTCCATCATGTAGAGATCTAACTCTATGATAGAATGCTTATATAGAGTGTACATAAAATTCATCCTTAGGACCACAATAAATTAATTAATCAAATAGGATAAAATATCACTATCTCTTTATTTAAAAAGTATGTACAGAATTGTAACCTAAACCAAAAGAAAGAATGTAAAGCAATTGGTGTTTCTAAACAATGAAGACTGAATATTAATTTTTTACTTGAGAGTTTACTGAGTCTTCAGGGTCTAGGGGATGAAATTAAGCAAGATTTTCTATCCTTGATGTGGCAGAAGTTCTTCTTTTATTGTTGTATTTGAATTTGGCCAAATTAACTGTTCCTGACATTAGAAGTATCTTGCATATAATAGGATTAGAGTATTAGGATATCTTTGAATGCCATTTACAGATTTATAATAATGTATCCTCTCCGTGGAGTAGTTCCCAAGCAGCACTGAAAGTCAAAGATGTAATTAAAATTAGATATTTAAATTAACTTAACATCTTGAACTTCATATTCATGATTCATGTTGAATATGTGTCTTGATTACTCGCAGCCTTCATCTCATTTGTTAACTAGAATGAGCTCCTTCAGCAAGGTCTTTGTGAGGAACACATGAAATAAACATGTGAAAATACCTAGTACTTCAAACGCTGGTTGTCATATCTGTGGTTCATGTGCCCTGTGTTCTACTTAGCAAGATCCTAAGCTATGCCGAACTGCTTGCTTCATACAGAGCATTGCTTAAAGGACAGGTTCTTTCTATTTGGGCTTGTTGGACTGTGTGTGTGTGTGTGTGTGTGTGTGTGTGTGTGTGTGTGTGTGTGTGTGTGTGTGTGTGTGTGTGCATGTTTTACATCCCTATTTTTACCCATCTTTTATCTTTCCACTTACTTGCCTGATTGCCAGCTCAGGAGCCTCATCCACTTATTGAACTACTGTTAATCTTCTGAGGGACAAAGTAACAAATCAAACTCTGGAAATACTTTCTCCTTGAAAAGAAGACCCTGGCAGGTGTGTTGACCTCAGTGGGCAGCTCTGTAGTTGCTATTTGGTCATTCATATTGAATTTTAGTTCATTTTTATTAACCTTTCTCTGTGGTCACCCTGATGCAAATTTCTTATACATCTCAAGGAAAGCTGAAACATTTTTATTTATTTTATTAGTTTTGTCTTTCCTTGTACACTTTTGGAGGGCCAGAAGAGTATGGTGTAAAGTGTTAGTTTCCCTAGTAAAGTCATTCTATAGATTTATCTCAAGCATTCAAATGACTGAATGACAGTTTGATCCCCAAACTGAAGGTACCAACACTATCGCTCATCTTTGGGTAGCTTTGTGGGTCTTCTCTACCTACAATGCATAGTTGTGTTTTCCATAACTTAGCAATTCATGGAACATGATATCAAAATAAAATGCTTTGTGAAAGGCATTTATATAGGGTAGCAATCCTTTTCCTAATTTGCCTCTTGCACATACTCTGTTAATTATCTAGTTTTTTGTATTAACTGGCATGAAGATGGGCACTCACCAACTTATTAAAAGAACTTCTTTGCAACGAAAAACATCAATAGAAATGAGGCCAGAAGCTAGAAAAAATTATAATACCACAAAAGGAAGTAAAGCAATAGAAAAATAAAAGAATATAACACAAATCTTACTACCTTTTACAAAGAGAATAATCTTAGTTATTCCCTGAATAACATCCTTGTGTCTGGAAGGAAATTTTTAGGTCAGAACAGGGGGAGAAAGAAAAGTTCCAGGTGAAGATGAGTGTTCAACTCAAAGAAGAATATTTCTAACGATGATGATAGTTTTCCAAGTAGGAAACATGACTTTCCCAATGTTATACATTTCTGTCCACTAAACCTGAATTGATGGATGGCATAGTCTTGTAGTACCTGTCATATAAGTAACAAACATCAGAGTTCATTGGATGATACATAACTCAATTGAATCTGTCTGTATTGTATCCTAGTATGCATGTACTTAGGGCATTATTACATGCCTGTGGCATGTGAAACATCTCTCTTTGAATTAGTAATCTCTGCACACAAGACTAACACAAATGAAATTTACCAGTCATCATGTATTAAGTACAATGCAAATGCTAAATTGTCAGAATAAACTGTTAGAAGAAAAGATAGACTATAAGTATTCTGTCCTGTCAAAAATAAATATCACTTTGAGTTATATGGGAAGGATTCAGGAAAGAAATTGGACACTGCCACGCCGACCCCAGTAGAGTCTGCTTAGCATGGGAAACCATCTATCAGACCATGATAGGGGCCTCGAGACCTATCTCTGAGTTTTGGGACTTCACCGAAGTCTACCTCAGAGAATGGGGCTTTACAGAAACCTATCTCCAAGTTTTGGGACTTCACCGAAGTCTACCTCGGAGAATAGGGCTTCTAAGAGGCCTACTCCTGGGAAAAGGCTGGCAAAACTCCTGGAAAAGATGTGTTTCTGCCTATCTTTTCCTCATAAGAGTGCCTATTAATCTTTTACTGTTTCTACTGCTCATTGTACTTACTCATTGTCAATGTTCCCTTATTCAAAGCTCTTTCTTAATATCTGATGAGTGTCTTAAAAATATGACTAACTCACCACAGTTAAGTGCTACCCTGAAACCCCTTTTATGAATGCTAGTAGACAAATATAAGTAAATATAAAAGTATTGGAGGTTTCACAAAGTCACTCCAGCAGAAGGAATTGTAAGAAATTTACAAGAAGCTGTAGGCACGGCTAGAACAGAAGGAATGTATGGAATTGCTGAGATAACTACTTAGGAGAAAGAACTTCCTGGTACTCTCATTTACTAAGAGACTTGCTAGATCTAGGCCTCCGTAACCTTATAATTAAGGCCTCTATAGAAATAAGGTAATGGTGAGATGATGACAAACGTCGAAACCCATTATATTTCTTAGAGATAAACCGGAAACAAGTGCCTTTCAGGCGACCAGCTGGTGACCACCTAAGAATGAAGCCCTGCAGCAAGATTGTGTAAACTTTTGCCCTTTCAGGCGACCAGCTGGTGACCATCCAAGAACGAAGCCTTGCAGCAAGATTGTGTAACCTTTTGCCCCTTTTTCTTATGAAGACTTCTGTTGTAAAAGTTTGTTATCCTCTGCATTAAATCGCACTCAGCATCCACTCCTAATGTGTGTGAGTTGTCTGTTTGCCATCTCCCCATCCTATTCCAGGTTCCTCCCCTAGGTATCCTCCGTCGTCCCGACAGAACCCGGTCCGCGGCAGGACACCAGGAATTTAAAGCAGGAGGAGGAAGTTAGAAATCAGATGAATGCTTTTTAAATCTTTTCTAATAGGTGAATGTTACCTTTAAGTAAACCCCTCTACAGAAACTTAACATGCGACATATAATTATAATATATAATGACTGTCATCGAGGTTAGGAGAGGGGCATTATACCCAGTGCCTTACAAGTGTCCCCTCCACACCTTACACTATTCTTTATATATCTTTCTGAAGCCTCTCTCAATTTGTTATGAAAAGCCCTGGAAATAAAGTTGGAAATGCATCAGTTACAGTTAATGTTATCAATGATCAAAATAATATGAGAAGAGAGGAAGTCATTCTCCATTAAGAACAAATATAAAACATTGCTGGAATGGATTCAACTACTCAAAAATTCCATCAGCAAGATCTCTTATTTTGGCAATGGTAAACATGTTTGTATTTTATATATTTTTTTGGTCTTGCTATGAAAATATGGCTATGCAGTTCCATATACAGCACCTGCCTTAGTTAGGAAAAGGGTGGAAGGGGCAACGGTAGTCAAAAGTGTCTTTTCTTCTTAGTCACAGCATTATTAAAATCCTAAGCTTGTTCAGAACTTTCAATATGTTCTCTCCTATCTCTTTGACCATAATTGTGACCTGTGGCTATCCTTATGTCCCAATACATTAGGGAAAATTATGTCAATTGCAACTGGATGTATTTGTATAGCCCTCAACAAAGACAAGGAACTATTTCCCAGGAAGGTGGAGTCGCTATACAATTAACTGTTCCTAGCATTCTAACTCTACTGCAGATCTTTCTTTTACAACTCGTGCAGTTTGGGGTTGTGTAATATTACCAGTTATGGGTTATATGTAGGCCAAATTATCCAAATACGATTAAATGAAGAAATCAAATCTGGAAAAGTAGAGGTATAGAAAGAATTTCCATGCCTGCTGCTGTTGGCTCATACCTGTAATCCTAGCTACTCAGGAGGTTGAGATTTGACCATCACAGTTCAAAGCCAGCCCAGGCAGGAAAGTCTGTGAGACTCTTATCTCCCATTAACCACCAGAAAACTGAAGTGGCACTGTGGCTCAAGTGGTAGAGCACTAGTTTTGAATTGAGGAGCTCAGCAAAAGTACCCAGGCCCAGAGTTCAAGACCCATGACCAACCAAAAACAAAACAAAACTATGTTCCACAAGAGACATACTTATTACCATACTCACGTAACTGTAACCCTCCTGTACAGCATCTTTACAAAAAATAAAATTACAAAAAGAATTTCCAATATAAGCTGTATAGGAGTAGGTCAAGAATATGGAATTACTCTTCATGTACTTGGAATCTAATGACATACATTAATTTTCAAGATTCATTTAAAAATATTCTGCATTCTGTTCATATTAAAATAATAAATTAATAATTTCAAATTGTATATATGTTAGCAAATGCAAATTTTTCTTCCTTTTCTCCTAATTACTTTATTTGACCTAAGATTATTTTTTCTTCCTTTTATGGTGGTCATGCTATTAGCTTGACTACTAAGATCAATCCTATTCTTGATCAAATGCTGACTCTCCGAAACTCATTCTATCTCCCCACCGAATGTTACATCTGTGAGATGGAAATAATCCCAGCTATCCCTCAGCAAGTCACGTCTGAGTGGAAGCAGGTCCAGTCCTTGGGACAGGGCCAGGCACATACTGTTCTCTTGCTAAATGGTAACATTTGTTATTTGTCACCTCAGGCTCTCTTAATAAAGTAATATTACAATTTGTTCATGACACAATAGAAATTTATTGTCCTACTTTTCAGAAAGATGGCAGTCTGTGATAGGACTGAAACCTAGTCAAGTTCTGGTCATCACTGAGAACATTTATTTCATCATGAGTCCCTACTAATGTGAAGCAGTTAGGGCAAAGTAGGTGAACTTCACCGTAACCCCTGAGCATCATCTTATTCTGTGTCCCAAGTAATGTTTGGAATTGCTCTCAGAAAAATCCAAGGTTTTTGACACATGGTGATGACTTTTAGTTTCTTCTCTTCTCCAGTAGTTAATCTTTTCTTTAGGTAAATTGACTGGATTTATAAGAGAGAGGGCATAGAATAATAATATATATTCTTGAGGATTTTTTTTTCACTCCTGTGAGAAAAGTCTTAGAGGGAATCCCTTCCTGCAGTTAGGAAAAGTAAAGGAAAGTTAGGGAGAAAGAACTCAACTCCAGGGCATTTCGAAGGTCTCTTAGATTGTTTTAATTCAAATTTTAGTGTGCCATACTTTGGGATAAAGTTTTGTTGTTGTTGTTGGTCATGGGGCTTGAACTCTGGGACTAGGCACTATCCCTCAGCTCTTCAGCTCAAAGCGAGCTCTCTACCACTTGAAGAGTCACTTCCTGTTTTCTGGTGGTTTACTGGAGATAAGAGTCTTACAGAGTTTCCTGCCCTGGCTGGCTTTGAACCATGATCCTCAGATCTTAGCTTATTGAGTAGCTAGAATTACAGGCATGAGCCACCAGCACCTGGCTAGGAATAAAGGTTTTAAACCCCAAGAGAGTGTGAACACTTTTCTATCCACATTAAAAACATGCAATGAATAGGTGATTATTTTATTTTAGTGAAAACATTTTATTTGATCATTTATGAAGAATGGACCAGTAGAAACTTGTAAAACATTGTTTCATCTTTCAGTTCTCAGATAACCTGGAATTGAATTCTCAAGACAACCTTAAAAAATATTTACTCTAAAGCACACTGAATTTGGGGGGAAATCACTGAGTATATAAGGTGATGCTTACATGTAAATTTCATGATACTGGCATGAAAAGTAACTGAGGTTTAGAAAAGAAAAATAGTTCATTATTACTTTTTCTGGTGTTTCTGTCTTTGTATTTTTTCCAACTTCTGGCATTTTACTCCTTCCTACTGGCATACTTAATACATACTTCTAAATGAAGAACAAATTTACTAAATATGACTATGTGTCTAATTTTATGCTCATGAACACCCACATATCCTACAAAAGTCATAAGAAAAACTTCTGGTTTCTATTTAGTTTCAATTAAACCCTATCCTTTATGTACTATTGTTCAGTCAACTCTTAGTGAAGTTATTTACTCTAATTTCTCCATGTTTAACGCAGACAACCTCCCCTCCAATACCATTGTACTAATGGGACTCTTATTATGGGGGAAAAAAGTTTTCTTTTGTTCTAAATCCATTGGCCATGATTCAGGCACTAATTTTTGTGATCTTTGATTCCACTTAATCATCTTCAACATTATATTCTTGAAACATGCTCTTCATTTGGCCTCTGGTCTTTCTTCTATTTTTCTGGCTTCTACCATTTGGTCTGATAGGATAAATATTATCTCACAGTTTAACTATTTATTTCTGATTTTCCTATGTCTCTGTTTTATGTCATAAACATCCAGGTCTTCATTTGACATGACTGTATAATTCATTTCCAAGTTATCTATTAGTTCAGACTTCAGTGTTTTTGTTTATTATCTTTTTTTTCCAGTCCTGTGGTTGAGCTCTGGGCCTGGGTACTGGCCCTGGGCTTCTTTTGCTTAAGGCTAGCACTACCACTTGAGCCACAACACCACTTTCAGCTTTTATTTTTTGCTTATATGGGAATGAGGAATCGAACCCAGTATTTCATGAATGCTAAGCTAGCACTCTACTACTAAGTCACATTTCCATCCCCAGACTTCAGTTTTAAGCTATAGCCTATGATAATTTAACTGCCTACTCTACACCACCAATTAGATATTTATAAACATCTAAATTTTTAAGGTGTCTGAAACTCCTGTTCTTCCCCCAGCCCTCCAGTGTGACTTTCTTCTGGCAGTCACTAATGTTGTGTTGATGAAGAAAGACTGTGCAAACTGTTTAAAGATAAGTAGTGAATCATACAATGTCATTGTTGTCCCACTACCTCTTCAGATGGACATTTATACTTCTTGTGTCAAGAATGCAATATAGAAAACAAGCAAAGATAATAGGAATCATTTTTCCCATGGGAATTCCACAATAAACATATAAAGGAAAAGCTCTTCACATCTACTGGCTTTGGAAATAAAGAGATGTCTATAGAAAAGTTTCTCAAGGAGTATATGAACCCAATCTTTTCAATTTAAAAATTCAAATATATAGAGAAAATCAGTCACAAGGATTTAAAAGAAAGATGTTTCTATGAATCCTAGTAGTTTATTCTATTTGATCTTAAAATTAATTTTACTTCTGTTCTTTTTAATCCTTTGGTTATTTAAGCCAATAAATTTCCTAATTCATATATGTACATATCTATCTATCTATCTATCTATCTATCTATCTATCTATCTATATCACTTTAGAATTTAATAACCAGTAACTAAAGAATCCTTGACTGAAAGATTTAACATATGTTACCAACTTCCATCTTTGCATTTCTAGCTAGAAGTTCTGGGATCATTCTTAAGTCTCATTTCTTCTTTCTTTAGTTGTGAAATATATTTCTAAATGTCACTGATATTAATATACTTATAAAAATTTCCCTGTCACCATCATGCTATCTAATACTATTCTCTTCCAATTTTAAGCTTTCATTTTAACAGTCTGTAATTAGTGTTATTCACACAATAATCAGAATAATATATTAAGGAAATGTAAAGAACTATGACTATACCTTTGCTTTACTCCAAACTTGCTGTAGTCTAACTTGTTTTCTTGTTTCTGTTACAACAGTTCTTTCAAGCTTTCCTCTGGCTTAGAATCAATGCTATGTGATTTTCATACACTTTTATTAGGAATTCATCCTTTCAAGGCTCATCTCCAGCCCTAAATTCTTTTTTTATTGTTATTGTAGAGATGATATGCAAAGAGGTTATAGTTACATGAATCAGGTAACGAGTAATGAGTGCAGTTCTTCTTGAACCATGTCTCCCCTTTCATTTCTCTCTCCCACTTTTCTGTCCTGTCCCCACCCACAAGATATTCACATAGTGGAATTTATTTTCCACATAGTGTGAATGTTATTGTATTTATTTGTCCTTGCTCCACCTTTTCTGTGCCTTGCTTACCCTCCCAAATACAAACAAACAAATGAGACCACAGGAAAAGAAAAGAGAAACAGCTACAATGGCAGCTATAAATATCTCATTTCCTTTTCTTGGAGTTCATATCATAGAATATTATTTTATATGACCAAATTGTGTTCTAAGGTTTACATTACACTATTGGAGGAGAGAGAGAAAGAGCTAGAGAGTAAGAGAGGGAGAGGTAGAGGATAGAGAGAGTAAAGAGAGAGTATCATAGAACTAGATTGATAGGATTCATAAATATTTTGAAGGACAGGAGCAGATGTTCCATGGTATAGTTTGTTTTATATATGTTCATTCTAGCTGAAACTTTAGAACCTCTTTCTTAGAATCTTTTAATACTTGCTTGTTGTAATGTATTTGCAAGCAGTGATGAATATATCAGAAAGAATTTGAGAAAAATGAAAGGTTGAAAAATTCCCTATGACTTCAAAAAATTGATAATTTGATTGCGTCAATTCAACTACTTAGAAATGTATGTTCCCCTATTTTTGTGTATTAGAAAGGAAGCTAACCTCTTCTGCCAATCTGTCTCTTATTAGCCTACCTCAACATTAGAGAGGAAACAATTTGTTACTACTTGGATGATGGCTAAAGGCCAGAGTGACTTTCTTCTATAATAAAATGATGCTTTATTGAATAACATCATTTGAGATATAACCCACCGGGCTAGAGTACTAGTAAATTGTGGTTTATACTCCTAATTTAACACACTTATTTTTATTCATTGCAATGGCCACTGAAGTCTACTGAGGACAGGGATATGAAATTGGGAGAGATAAGGACAAAGGACAGAAGCAAAATCCTTCTGCTGCCTCAGGCAATGGACTTGGAGATAGAAATACAAACACATTCATCTCTCTTTAGGAAATTGGATGCTGAGAATACTTCTGCTTTTAATGTTCTTTAGTAGGTTATATATTTCCTAAAAACCAAAGATTAAGTTTATTTTGCTGGCAGTAATACAATGTTCCTTTAATAGATTTATTCATTTGTTCTTTTTAAGGTTACTTGGCTTTGGTTCATAGGTGAAACTACTCAATTTCTCCAGTCCGATTTATGTTTTTAAGTGAAGAGTCTCAAAAGTTGTCTGGAAGAAAAATAATTTATAATCCCTCTGTGAGTTACTCTGTGACAATGAAATAATGAAAATGTTTTATGGAAATCAAGTCCATGAGTGAAAGAAATAGTACTTTACCATAGCTGATTATTGCATACTTAATAATTTCCCTTAAAATGATTATTTTTGTTTTCTTCTTAGCTGAGATAAAGCATTATTAACAGAAGGAAGCCTACCCACCCCAGCCATCTGAGACCCTTATTAAGACTGCTTCCAGAATGACTGATTAAGTCACTATTGTTAGTCACACAGTCAATATAGCAGCAAATTTGTAAAGGCAATAAAACAAGAACAATAGATAGTCACTGTGTAGGAATCTGAGAGGAAAAGAAAAAAGAAAAAGAAGCATTCTGAAAAAAGTGAATGTGTGTGTGTGTGTCTGTGTGTGTGTGATTTGAAATCTATAGGCTTTCACTATTCCAAAGTTTAGAAATAAAACTTACTGCCTCTTTTGCATATCTAACAGCTAGTCTAGATATCTGTCTCTAGTAAGCAATTAGAAAAGAAAAAATTATAGACCAAATGAAATATTCAGCTTGGTATTATTTGTAAGTGATTAAATATTGAAACAATAGACGTGTTAACAAAGGTAGGATAATTTAACAAATTATGATAAATATTGCATTTCTTCATAACAAGATAGATGCATGTTATTTAATTATTTTGTAAAGCTGATGTCTACATCTGATGTATAAAATATTGAAAGCTGCATGCCTTTTTATTCATATATATGCACACATATATGAATATATATATATATATATATTTATAGAGAGAGAGTGAGGTGAAGTGTGGTGAGAAGAATGGAAAGCAAAGGAGAAGAGAACAGGAGAGTCTAATATTGAATTGATGTGCTTTCTTCTGTTTTAATATAGTGTAATATATTTAACATTAAGTTCTTCATTTAACCATCATCACTACCCATTCAAAGAACTTTTAAATGACTGCAAACAAAAATTGTTTCCATTAAGTAATCATCTATTGCCTACAAATGCTGGCAACTGTCTATGTAGATTTGTCCATTCTAGCTATTTCATATAAGTTGAATTATACAAAGTATTTCAATATTTAAAAAATTCTTAAGAATTTATATGACTTAAAATATGATCTACTTTTAAGAAATTTCCACAGATTGCTGAGAACAATGTGTATTCCACAGGAGCTTTATTCCACAGGAGCTAGACAGACTTTTATGAATACGTTTGGATTCATTTGATTGATAAAGTATTTTGTCTCTAAAAGTTGTTAAATTTTTGCCCTTATATAGTATCTATTGATGAAAATGGATTGTTAAAATCTCCCACTTTTATTCTGCCATTATCTATTAGTCTTTTTATATCCAGTAGAGTTGCCTTGATGAAATCAAGCATAGCAACATTTAATGCATTTGATGTACTTGTAATTTTTACATTGTCTCAATGGGTTATTCCCCTGAGTAATATGTAGTGACCTTCCACATCTCTTCTGATAAATTTTGTCTTGAAGACTAGTTTTTTATTTCAGGTAAGAGTAAAGAAAGTAAAAACAAATTAAGACTAGGCATCCTTATTTATAATATCCTTCTCTATATTTTAACTTTGAGTCTCCATGTTTTTCTAGTAAAGAACAGTTCCTACAAATAAGAGAGGGTATTATCTTGTTTTCTAATTCAATCATTCAGTTTGTGTATTTTAATTGGAGAGTTAAGACCATTTATATTTAGGTTTCGTATTGGCACATAGATATTAATCATAAAATAGTTTTTCTGTTGTTTTGTTCTGGTCCATTGATTCTCACTCTTTTTTTCTCCCATATTCATCTTAAGTATATTCTGGCTTATGAATATGTTTTACTTTATCCTAATTCTCATATATTCATGTTTCTCTGATGAAATTCATTCTTTCCTGAGGTTTTATGTTTGTATCTTTTTTCTTCAATTGTGTATACGATTCCTTTTACTTCTGCAATTCTAACATAGTGATCATGAATTGCTTTATACTTTCCTTATCTTTGAAGGTCTTATTTTTCCTTCTCAATCAGTTTTAAAGAATATAGTAGTTGGGGAGTTTAGATAAACTCAGCAAAAACTCAACAGAGAAACTTAGGATCTAAACAAATGCATAGATCAACTAGACTTAACAGATATCTACTGAATCTTTCACCCAGCAGCATCAGAATACACATTCTTCTCAGCAGCATATCTGTATTCTCTCAGATCACAAGGTAATAAAATTAGAATTCAACACCAAAAGCCACCAAAGAAAATCCTGCAACACATGGAGGCTGAACAACACACTTTCGAAACACCAGTGGGTCATGAAAGAAATTAAAAAGGAAATTCAAATGTTCATGATATTTAACAAAAGTGAACACACAAATTACCAGCTCCTCTGGGACACAGCAAAGGCAGTACTCAAAGCCAAGTTTATAGCTGAGTTCCTCCATCAACAAATTGGCTGGGATGGGTGCTTGCTTTGCATACATGAGGCCCTGGGTTCTATTCTTCAGTACCACATAGGCAGAAAAAGTCAGAAATGGCCCTCGGCTCAAGTGCTCACCTTGAGCTGAAGAGATCAGGGAAAGCACCAGGCCCAGAGTTCAGGCCCTACAAATGACAATAATAAATAAAATAAAAATTGGAGAGATCTGAAGCCAACAATTTAATGAAGCACCTGAACCTCCTTGAAAAAAAGCAACAAGCTAAACCCCAATCCAATAGGTGGAAACAAATAATCAAACTTAAATAAGAATTAAATATGTTAGAGTCCCAAAAACCCATAAAGAGAATAAAAGAAGCAAAGAGTTGGTTCTTCAAAAAATTAACAAAATTGACGACAGACCCTTAGCAAATCATATCAGAAAAAGAAGGGAACACACCTAAATAAACAAACTCAGAGATGAGAACGGAAACATCACCACAGAAACAACCAAGATTGAGAACATTATGAGACTACTTCTCAAACTTTATGCTAATAAGTTTGAGAATCTGGAAGAAATGGACAAATTTCTAGCAAATATTGACATGTCCATGATTTAAATCAACTTAGCAGACCCACATCAAGCATTGAAATAGAAACAGCAATAAGAGACCTCCTGCTCAAGAAAAGCCTAGGACCAGATGCATTTACAGCTGAATTCTACAAGGCCTTAAAAACAGAACTCACACGAATACTCCTCCAACTCTTCAATGAAATTGAAAGTGAAAGTTTGCTACCAAACTCTTTCTATGAAGCCATCATTACCCTCATCCCCAAACCAGGCAGGGACTCATCCCCAAACCAGGCAGGGACTCATCAAAGAAAGAGAACTATAGACCCATTTCTTTGATGAACATCAATGCAAAACTTCTCAACAAAATTTTGGTCCATTGACTTCCACAACTCATCAAAAACATCATACACCATGATCAAACAGGATTCATTTCACGGATGCAGAGCAGGTTCAATAGAAGCAAATCAATTAATATAATTCATCACATCAACAAGGGCAAGGATAAAAACCACATGATTATTTCAGTAGATGCAGAAAAAGTCTTTGACAAGATCCAATGTCCCTTTATGATGAAAGCTCTGGAAAAACTAGGAATCGATAGACCATTCATCAATATAATAAAGGCTGCTTATCACAAACATACAACCTGCATTGTACTTCATGGTGAAAAGCTAAAGCCATATCCTCTAAATTCAGGAACAAGCCAAGGATGTCCACTCTCTCCACTTCTCTTCAATTAAGTATTAGAATGCTTAGCTAGAGCAATAAGACAAGATGCAAAAATAAAGGTGAACCAAATAGGGAAAGAAGTAAAACTCTCCCTCTTTGCAGATGACATGAACTTGTATTTAAAGAACCCCATGGACTCCACTTCCAAGTTACTCAGCTGTTTCAAAGTAGCAAAATATAAAATTAACCCTCAAAAATCAATGGTTTTTCTGTATGCCAAGAATGAGAAGAGAGTGGCTGACATCAGGAAAGCAACGTATTTTGTAATAGCTCCACAAAAAGTAAAATACCTAGGAATTAACTTAACAAAAGAAGTGAAGGACCTCTATGGTGAAAACTTTAAACACCTGAGAAAGGAAATTCAAACAGAACTAAGGAAAATGGAAAAACGTCCTATGCTCCTGGATTGGGAAGATTAACATCATGAAAATGGCAATACTGCCAAAGACTATGTACAAATGCAATGAGATACCCAATAATACCTCAACCTCATTCTTCAATGAAATAGAAGAAGCAACCCACAAGTTCATGTGGAACAAGTAAAAACCCTGAATAGCAAAAACAATCCTTAGAAGAAAGAACAGTGCTGGAGAAATATCAATACTAAATTTCAAACTCTACTACATAGCTATAGTGATCAAAACAGTTTGGTACTGTCACAAGAATGGACTTGAGGACCAATGGAATAGAATGGAAGACCCAGAAATGAAACCACAGATCAGTAGCCACTTAATTTTTGATAAGGGATCTAAAAAATAGAATGGAAGAAAGACAGCCTCTTCAGTAAATGGTGCTGGCAAAACTGGTTAAACACCTGTAGAAAACTAAAGCAGATCTTTATATAACACCCTGAACCAGAATCAACTCAAAGATGCAATACCTCAAACTGAAAGCAGACACTCTGAAAACATTAGAGGAAGGAGTAGAAGAAACTCTAGGGCTCCTTGGCACAGGCCAAAATTTACTTAATAAAGACATAGAAACACAACAAATCAAAGAAAGGTTGGACAATGGGACTGCATAAAACTGCAGAGGTTCTGCATGACACAGACATAACAAACAAGACCAATAGAAATCCTATGGGTTGGGAGAAGATCTTCTCTAGCCATACAACGCACAAGGGTCTCATATCTAAAATATACATAGAACTCAAAAAATTAAGTCACCCAACAACAAATCCTCAAAGAAACAATTAACAAGTGGGCTAAAGACTTAAAGAGAGACTTCTCTGAAGAGGAAATAAGAGTGTCCAATAGAAACATGAAGAAATGCTCAACTTTTCCAGCCATAAAGGAAATGCAAATCAAAACAACACTGAGATTCCACCTCACTACACTTAGAATGGCTATAATCAAGAAATCTAATAACAACAGATGTTGGAGGGGATGTGGCCAAAAGGGAACCATACGGCATTTTTGGTGAGAATGTAAACTTGTTCAGCCACTTGGGAAAGCAGAATGGAGGTTCCTCAAAGACTCCACATAGAGCACCCTATAACCCAGCAATCCCACTTTTAGTAATTTTCCCAAACAATCACAAACAAGGGTATACTAAAGCTACCAACACAGCTATGTTTATCACAGCATTATTTATCATAGCTATGATATGGAACCAACTGATGCCTCTCAGTAGATGAATGGATCAAGAAAATTTGATAGGTGTATGCAATGGAATTGTATGCTTCCATCAGATAGAATGACACCACTCCATTTGTTATGAAATGGAGAGACTTGGAAAAAATTATATTTAAGTGAAGTAATCCAGGCCCAGAGAAACATAGATCCCATGGTTTCCCTCATTTGCAATAACTAGTACATGTTTAGGACAAGCAGAAAAGGTCAAAAGCTATATATATATATATATATATATATATATATATATATATATATATGACCATATAAGATGATGTTAAGTGAAGTGAACCCCAAGATAGGGACACAAGAGGTTTTATCTTGCTGTTGTTTTTAATGCACTTATGATGTACCATCTTTTTTTCTTTTGTATCCTCTTCCCCCATGGTATAACCCCTGTTTTCACTGCATTTATTTCTAGTGCCCTGCATCTGTATATACACTTTTCTAATTTGGGGAGGGGAAGGGAAATAACAAAATGCTAAAATAAGGATACAGGTTGTTCCATTGTATCAATGAGATGTATACTGTGTTTTAAATGAACTTTACAACTTGTGTGTGTGTGTGGGGGGGGATGTACTCATTACTTTACTCATGTAACTGTAACCCCTCTGTACTGTATCTTTACAATAAAAATATATTTAATAAAAATATAATAATCTTGGTTAGCAGTTATTCTAAAATGGCTTGAAATATACCAGTCTATACTTCCCTGGCTGTTATGGTTTCTGCTGAGAGGTCTGATGGATTCATGTTGTTGTCTCTATCTTGGTATTTATCTCTTGCAGATTTCAGTATTCTTTTTTGTCCTGTAGTCCTAGTATTGTTAAACCATATTGTTATATGGAAAATTTCTTTATTTCTTTTCTTAAATTAGGGGTATTTTGTGACAAAAATGTCATTGTACACATTCATTCTGCTTTTAGTTTGTAGGTTCACTGTTTCTTCTGCCCCATAATAAATTAGGTTTGATTGTTTCTCAGAGTTCTTGGAAATTGTGGAATGATTGTTTTACCTTATTGTATTGCCATTTATCTGTCATAATTGTTCACTTTTTTCATCAGCTGCTGTTATTCCTTACTTTGCTTGATCTGATGTATTAGTTCATGCTTACCACTAAGTATGTTATTTGATTTATTGAAGTTTTCATTTCCAAAATTTTCATTTGTTTTCTTCCCAGAATATCTATTACTTAACTGAATTTCTTATCCAAATTGTTGAATTCTTGTCCAACACTGAGTTAATATGTTTACTTTCTTCTTCTGTTTTTTTTGAGTCATCTTCAGATTGTTGACTATTGTTAAAACTAGACTTTTGATCCTTTGTCTTGCATTTCACACATTTTTATATCTTTGCATTCAGTTAGTGAGGAATTATGAACTTTTGGGTGAGTCATATTGCCCTGCTTTTTCAAATTTCTTGTTTCTACTTTGAAATCTGTGTGTTTGTTCAGTTAGATCCCTCTTCTTGTTTGATATGAAGTTCTTAGTGTGCAGTCTTCTCTTAAGATCTCAGTCCTTACTTCCATTCTGAGGAGAGAATGCAGACCACGGTGATAATTAATAAGAATAATTTTAAAAAACAGATAGTTAAATATAACAAAACACACTTTAAATATCCAAAACCTAACATTAAACAATAGAAAAGAGTAGAGTTTGGGTATTTTGGGGATTTAAAAATTAGTAAACCTAGAAATATTAGTAAGTAATAAAAGATGAAAATGGTGAAGGAAAATGACAGATAAAAGCAGGACAGGAAATAAATGTATACTGAATGAAGTTCTAAGCAATAAATGGGAGGGAAAACAAGGCAACAAATACAGACTAAGAGAGAAACAACAGAAGGAATAGTCAATACTTCTTCCTGAGAAGATAGCAGATGGGAGTGTTTTCCTTTGGTCCCCTTCCTTCCAAGTATTTCCTTTTACTTTTATTGCAGGTGGAGGGGGATGGAGAATACTGAGTCACTTTCCTCCCGTGTCCAAATAGATTACAGTAGAAAGGATTATTTCCAGGCTGGGCACTGCCCTGTCTTGCCAACCAGACTGTACATTACATCATCACCACAGAAACAGAATTTCTGTCAATATTTTCCAAATAATCTAATTCAG
Source organism: Dipodomys merriami (assembly GCF_024711535.1). Classification (NCBI taxonomy): domain Eukaryota; kingdom Metazoa; phylum Chordata; class Mammalia; order Rodentia; family Heteromyidae; genus Dipodomys; species Dipodomys merriami. The sequence continues at coordinate 22,505,720 of NW_027203381.1, forward strand.
GAGGTATGCTCAAGCTGCTCCCATAGGCTCAGAGTGAGCACCATCAGATTCATACTCATTCACACCAAAGGTACTGCATCAGTGTGAACAGGGGCAAGAAGAATTCCTAAATGGTAGCTGTGTTTCAGGATTCTAAGAGTACGGAAAAGAATCATACCAACCACAGCTGCACAGGTAGGGCAAGGCCTCCTCACTGAGTGATCCTGTGTACTCTGGCAACACAGTATCTCTCCAAGCCCACTACTCATATTCACACAGCAAATTTCATTTCTCTTTCCTAAGGCCTTTATTCCTAGCTGACAGCCTTCTCCATATCTTTCTGCCATATAATCTTATTTTTTTATATCACATAAACCATCATCCATGAATCTGCACCCAAGTCATAACAGTTTCCTGGGCCCCTACGGATTCTTATTCATTGATTCTCTGGTAAAGATTTGGGTTATTTCCAAATCTTGGAGCTATATTCTTAATAAAGCTGGTATAAGTGAGCACACCGGAGCCTTAGTGACAACATATTCTTTCATTTTCCATGAAACTTCAAGTTCACAGGAAAAGTGCATTTGAACTTTATTACATATATGAAGTTGGTAAATACTTTCTGTACATAATTGGAGAAGGATATATGCAGTCTTTATTAATTGACTTGCTGATAAGCATATGCAGTCTTTATTCATTGATTTGGTGGTGAGTGTTTAGGTTATTTCCAGTTTGTTTAAATCATTGTATGATCTGTTGTTACCCTACTCTTAATTTTATGAAACTATGCCTCTCAAAAACAAATGGTGTGGGAAAAGCAAGGTAAACACTAAGAGGATCTGCCTAAGCTAACAAATAAATAATTAACAGGAAAATAACAACAACCTTGTGATGAACTTAATTTAAGTGGTAATAAAAACTAACTTTCCTGCATGTCTTCAGCTGGGTTTTGGCAGTTGTTTTATGAATAATGAATTGAGCATCTGCATTACAATAGTGGTCCATGCATTTTGGGCACTCAAAAATTGTCCACAGTGGTGGTCTTATTGGAACCATATACCTCAAGATACCAATAATCAATACTATATTATTATTTTGTTTTTATTTATTATTATTATTTGGTAATTACTCCCCAGCCATTTTCACAGGTTCATCATACAAATATGCATCATAATATTCAAAATCTTGCTGGGTGCCCATGGCTCATACCTGTTATCCTAGCTACTCAGGTGACTGAGCTCTGAGGATAACAGTTCCAAGCCAGCCCAGGCAGAAAAGTCCCTGGGATACGCTTATCTCCAATTAACCACTCAAAAACTAGAAGTGGTGTTGTGGCTCAAGTGGTAGAGCCACAACAAGCACAAAGAGGCTCAGGGACAGTGCCTAGACCCTGACTTGAAGCCCCACAACAAATAACAACAAAAAAGTCAAAATCTAACCAATTTAAAACTATGATGTGTGTTCCATATCTTTTCACTTTATACGTTTGCACTTTCATTCCTTTGCTTTTCTATAATTTATTTGTTAGACAATCTTTTGCAGCTGATCTGTATTTTGCCTATAATAATCAAGTGATATGATTTTTCTTCCAAGGCTTCCTTGGTACTCGACACATATGTCAAAATAATCCAAACTCATCTTTTCCAGGAAATGAATCTGACAGTCCTCTAAAAACATCTTTATTTTCTAAATCTTCATGTAAATGGAAATATCATGTGTGTATTTCTATCTGCTCCTTTCAACATAGGTAATTTAAGATTTTGCACATTTTATCCAAATTATTTTGGTTGTCCAAGATTATTGGAATTGTTCCATAAGTTGTGGACTCAGTTTGTCCATTTCTAAACTGGCACTACTACTATTACTTTGATTGAGATAAAATTTGTGGAGAATAATGACCTTAAAATACTGAGGAGACATGACAATTCAAGTTAATTTTTAGTACTTGGGTTTTTCAATTTTGTCAGATCAATCCTGAAGCATCTTATATTTTAAGGCATACAGTTATTATATGCTGTAAAATTACAGAAAAAATAAATTTTTGATGTGTCCTATCAGTTTGTTCATTTTATTTGATAAACCTTGTTTTGAATGATTTCATTAACATTCCTGAAAGCTATTGATTTGTTACTGTATCTTGGCCAGAGGCAAAAGTTCTTACATATGAATAATTAATCAGCACAGATACCCCTCAATGGATGAATGGTTAACGAAAATATGGTATTCATACACAATGGAATTCTACTCATCCATTAAAAATGATATTGTATCATTTGTAAAGAAGTGGAAAAACTTGGAAAACCTAATATGTAGTGAGTTAATTTATGCTCAAGGAGACAAGGTTACATCATCTCCCTCATGAGTGGAAGCTAGAATTAGCCTATAAACTTATCAGTAGACATATTGGGTGGTGTGTCAGTTAATACAAATGTATTTACTGAACTAAATGGTGTAATTCCTTAGAAAGGCAAAGTCAAAGCCGAACAGAATAAGCACCAGGAAACCAGCACATGCAAGACTTGGGGTGGGACGAAGGAGAAGAGAGATAGACAAATGAAGAGAAGAGGAGGGAGAGCATACAGTCAATAATTCAATTGATATACTACAAAATTAAGATAAATAAAGGAAGGAGTGGGTTTGAAGGGTTAAGTGAGAATGCTAAAAGGTGTAATACTGATCAAGACATATTGTATTCATAAACTGTTGAATGGCAACTCCTTTGTACAAAAACATAATAAAAATGACTTAAAGTTATATAAACTGAAATGATTCTTAATTTCATTGTTTCTTTTAAGTGATAAGTAACCATATTTCACTGATAGTTATATTTATCTCTGTAGACATAAAGGTTTCCAGTGCTGTCTGCACTGCACAAAAGTCATCTAGACTTTTTCTCCTTTGTCTTTGTTATCCCTGTCATCCCCAGCTTTGATTCTTGTCTTATTCTTAAAGGTAAACAAGGTAGATCAGTTGTGAGAGTTTGTAGGAATAAACTGCACTAGCTCCTTTAACCTTCTGGCTGAAGGATTCTTGATCTCATCCAGTACTGAGGTGGTTAAAAGTCTTGATTTTCTGTTCTTTCCAAATTGGCCTGCCATATTTCCTAGGACTGTAAATCCATCACACGCCATACCACTGCAGCTGACTTTCTTCTTATTCCTAACAATGTGCTCCAAAACCAATGATGCTTCTGTGAATCATCCTTTTGTCATCGATTTTACTTATTTGTTTTAGCAATGAATTGTCTATTTATTTTTAGATTTTCCTGCTGTAGTATGAGATTCTGATATTGGAAAATTATAAAGGTATACTGCTGTCTATCTTCTTGCCCAGGTTTATATTAATTACTAAAATAGAAAAAGCAAATTATCTTCTATTATTTTATTTTTTCTCTCTCCTATTAATTTCATTAGTTTGGTTTCATGAATGTAAAAATTTTACTATACATGCTTATGCATTATATATCTTTATGATAATTTGTGATATGATTTTTGTGATATAATTACCCCAGTTTTCATTTGCAAATGGCATACTTATAATATATAGTCATTAAGGTTTTTTTCTAATATAAATAAAATTATGACAAATTTTTTCAGTTTATGATGCATGGAGTATCAACTAGAATATTCTTACTATCAAAACACGTGTACATTTAAAATATTTGTACATATTAAAAATATACTGTTTTGGGTAGCATACAATTTGATCTTTCCTTTTAATTGAAGTATTCAATTTATTTTCATTTAAGCTAATTTTTACAGTTCTTTAAATTAAAAAATTGTCAAGTTGCTGTACAGAGGGGTTATTGTTACAGGAGTCCATTTCTTTTTGAAGAGAGTCACCCCCTCCTTCATTCTCTTCCAATTTTCCTTCTCCTATCTCCCTTCCCCCCAAGTTGTATAGTACATGTCCAACAGTGTTTAGTGACTATCACTGCTGAACTGATTCACCCTTTGTCCCACCATTTCTATGCTTTCCCTTCCCTCCCCAAATCAGATAAGACTTATATAAGAGACAAAAGGTACAGATATCAAAAGGGACATGGACAAAAGAAATAAACCAAAGAAAAAAAGAAAAAGAAAAAAAGAACTGCAAACAAGACAATAAAAAAATCTCATTTTTCATTTCCTGGCATTCATTCACACAGTTTGTGTATTTTTAAGTCTAAATTTGGCTATTAGATTTTCATTTGAAATTGCTTCCTTTGTTTGTTTACTACTCTTGATTCCCTACTTCTTTCTTTTTATTTATTTACTTATTTTTGTTGGTGGTGGAGCTTGAACTCTGGGCCTGGATGCTGTCCCTCAGCTCTTCAGCTCAAGGCTAGCACTCTGCCACTTGAGTTACAGCGCCACTTCTGGCTTTTTCTGTTTATATGGTGCTGAGGAATCAAACCCAGGGCCTTGTGCATGCAAGGCAAATACTCCACCAAAGCACCACCTTCCCAGGCACTCTCTTCCACTTTCTTATAGAATTGTTTTTATGTATTCCTATCTCATCTGCTATTATTTTTTTGCAGGGTGGGGGAGTTGGCTGTGCGGCTTGAACTCTGGGCCTGGGCACTGTCCTTCAGCTCAAGGCTAATGCTTTACCACTTGAGCCACAGTGGCACTTCTAGTTTTTCTGGTGGTTAATTAGAGATAAGAATCGAATGGACTTTCCTGCCCTGGCTGGTTTTGAAGTGCTATCCTCTCAGCCTCCTGAGTAGCTAGGATTACAGGTGTGAGCCACTGGAGCCTAGCTTCATCTCTTAATCTTTAATAACACATACCTTATAAAGTTATTTTAAATGTCTTTCTAATACTGAAAATAGGCATATTTTATTTTTAAAGTCTATTTTAGGGCAACTTTTTATGTGTTGATTTTGAACAACATGTTTCTTTCTATAAATGATTCATACTCCTCATTTTTCACTGCATTCTCTATACTTCTATTTTCCCTGTCAATCTTCTCACTTATTAGTTTCCAAATGTGATAATCTGACAATTTAATCTAATAAACATCAACTCATGTTTGATTTTATATCATAGCATTTACTTCAACATATGGTATAAATTGCATTTTATGGTATTGTTAGCTTTACTGTAAACATTCAGGTTTTTAAAAGAAGATGCAAAGATATCACAAACTTTTGAATTTATTCTTTGTATTTTTTTTCATTCCTCTCTCTCTCTCTCTCTCTCTCTCTCTCTCTCTCTCTCTCTCTCTCTCTCTCTCTCTCTCTCTCTCTCTCTCTCTCCCTCTCTCTCTAATTCTTCTGACCTAGCAATTCTCAAATGCGATAAACTGACAAAGGTAATTCTGTTGAACTTTCCATCTTCTGCCAAGTTCTGAGACTGCAGATATGTCCTGCCACATCTAGATTCTGTGTCTGTGCATTATTTTGATCTGCCATCATTTTCTTTATTTTTGATGAAAACTTTTAGTGTTTTTGGAGCAAAGTCCTGTGCCCTCAGTGTTGAAGAATCTTGCCATTGGATGCAGAATTTTAGATTTGAGCATGTTTGGACATTATTGATTTTTGCAGAACAAAAAAAGTGAAAGTTTAATAAAATAAACAAAAGTTGTATAAGCAAGTCAGCCGCAGTCTTCTTACAATTGTTCCCTGGTTTGGGAAGTGTCTTTGTTATCCTCTCACTACCTCTGAAGATTTCTGTATCTTATTTGCTGGCAATTTCAATACAATTTGCTTAGTTACCTTAAAAGGATGTGTCTAATTCTAAAATAAATGTCATCAGTAAAATGTTGCAATAAAGAAAAAATTCACAAAATATTAAGAAAGCACCCCCCCAAAATATTACACAGGTAGGTGTTTTAATAAATTTTTAAAAAGTAGCTAAACAAACATATTTTGAGAAATAAAGTGTAAGTACAATAAACACAGATATAAAACTATAAAGAGAAATGTAAATTTATAATGTAATTTATAAATGTAATGTATAATGCTAGTTCCATAGACCATCCACCACTGTAGGAAGAGAATCAGCAGTTGTAGGTAATTGTGTACAATGTAAATAGTGAGTCCAAGGTGTTTGTTATATTATCATAATTATTCATCAAGTTAATAAATTAAAGTAGGTCACTTAGAAGCTGATGGGCTGTGATAATGTTTAATGATGAGTGTTTGTTATGAAATATGGACTATAAGTATGTATGCCAGAATTCCATAGGAAAATGGAAACAAATTGTTTAAATAGGGATACAGGTGGACCCATTGCAACAATGAGATGTACAAGTTGTTATGTTGAAAAACGCACTTTACAACTTTGGCTGGGGGAGGGGGAGAGATGGGAAGGGATGGGAAGGGGAAACAAAGGAGGAAGCAACAATGCTTGATAAGAAACATGTTCATTATCTTGCCCATGTAACTATAACCCCTCTGTACAGTATTTTCACAATAACAAAAAGAAATTCTTCAGAAAAAATAATGACCTCATTCTCAAATAGACTTATATTTGATTGAGATGGCCTGAATAAGAATTAGTGTTTAATCATTGAAAATTGTGGGAGTTGTTGCTGGGTCCCTGTAGCTCATGCCTGTAATCCTAGATACTTAGGCAACTGAGATCTGAGGATTGCAGTTCAAAGTTAGCCTGGGTAGCAAATGTTTGTTAGAATCTTATCACTAATTAACCAAAAAGTGAGGTGTGGCTCAAATGTTAGAGCACCAGTCTTGAAGGAGAAAGAAGTGAGAGCAAGAGGACCTAGTTCAAGCCCCAGTATCAGCACAAACAAACACACACAGGCACACAGACATACATACAGACACAGCAACACACACAGACACACACACAGACATACAGACACACACACACACACACACACACACACACACACACGAAAAGAAAAGTAAGGAAAAATAACAGGTGTTTTAAAAATATTTTCCTGTTACGTTCTGTAATGGAATACCACTGATAAAGATACATGTTAGAGGCATAATGGCAGCTTGGTAATTTTTCTTCCGATCTAAAGTATCTGACCTTTTCTTTAAAAAGACCTCTGAATCCCTATTTCAATTTTTAGAATGCTAAATATTGATTGGTGGTTTTTTTAATATACATTTTTATTGTAAAAATACTGTATAGAGGGGTTACAGTTACATGAGTAAGGTAATGAGTACATTTCCTATTGAGCGTTGATGCCTCCTCTTTTGTTTTTCCCCTACCATCCCTTCCCTCTCCACCCACTCCCAACTACCACTGCCCACTACCCCCCCCCTCCGCCCGCAGCTGAAGTTGTAAAGTTTGTTTTCAACATAGTGTCTTGTACATCTCATTATTACAATGGGTCAACCTGTGACCCTATTGTCCTATTTAGAAAGAAGTGGAAAGAATTGGAAAAAATTATATTAAATGAAGTAAGCCAGACCCAAAGAAACATAAGTCCCATGGTTTCCCTTATTTGCAATAGCTAGTATAAGTTTAGGACAAGCAGAAAAGGTCAAAAGCTATGTACATATGACCATATAAGATGATGTTAAGCAGAATGAACCACAAGAGAGGGACACAAGGAGTTTTTTCTTTCTTGCTATTGTTCTTAATGTATTTATAATATACTATGTGATTTTTTTGTTTCTTTGGTATGTTCCTCCTCCACAGTATAACCCCTGTTTTCACTGTATTTGATTTTGGTGCACTGAATCTTGTATATTCATTTTTCTAATTTGGGGAGGGGTAGGGGAAAAAAACAAAATGATTGGTGCTTTTCTTAAATTTTTATGGTAAAGGTGATGTACAGAGGGGTTACAGTTATATAAGCCAGGTATTGAGAACATTTCTTTTTGAACTGTGTTACCCCTCCCTCATTTTTCCCAGTTTTTTCCTCTCAGCCCCCCTCTGTAGAGCACATGGCCAGCCAAGATGGCTCTGGGAGAGAGTAGAGTGGGCAGACCCCAATTGACCTGCCGATCAGTACCTAACCAGCCAGTGAAGGCTCAGGTGAATGATAGGGTGTGACCTTGACAATGATTGGTTCCTCTTCCTCCCTTACCATACCACCCACCCTCTTTGTCTTTAAAAAGGGGCTGCTCTCTGTTAATAAAAGAGTTTTTCTGCCTGCTGGATTTGGCTCCCCGCTGTGTCTGATTGTCTCCTGGGCTGAGGGAGGCTAGGGAACTGGCGAGCGCCGCACTTACCTTTCCTCGGACCCCGTCTGTCTTTTGTGGGATGGACGAAGACCCAACACCCCTCCTCCAGATTGTAAAGTTCATTTCCAACATAGTGTCTAGTGAAAACATTATACAAGCCTTTGTGTGTGAATGTGTGTGCTTGATGTATTTTATTATGAAATAGCTGAAGTTGGATTTAAGAGTCTTACATTTAAACAAGGCTTTTTGGCATGTTTTGTTTGTTAACTTAGGGACTAGTAAACAGTGAAATTTCCTTTTGATTTTCCTTTTTCTAAGCAATTGTGGATGACTGCTGTGTTTTATTTATCTACATTATCTAGGCAGTTGCTTTGTTGTACTGTAGGTTTTTCAATAACTGCATACTACAGGATTGATATTTTAAATATGAGGGCAAGGATATTTTACTACAGAAACCACAACTTTTAAGCTTTTCTAGATGTTTAATAGCACATACTTGTCAGGATCAAATGACTAGTTTAACAGACATACCCCATCTTTATGTCTTTAGATTTATTACAATTATAGATATGATAGTTCTTTAAAACTTGAAGGTTTGTAGCATCTTGTGGCAATTAAGCTTATTAACACCATTTTTCCAAAAATTTTGATAAATCATAACATTTTAGCAAAAGTTGTGCACTTTGTTTTTGGTCATAATGCTATTGGACACAATAGATTACAGTACTAAGTTTGTGTATGTATTTGGAAACCAAATTTCTTCCAATGGGTTAATAATATTGTCATGTATTAATTGTATTCCGGTATAATTTTAAAATTGCATTTATATATTACTCATGATTTAATCATATCAAGAATTTATTCTTTGCAATGTGTCTCTGATTTAAGAAATTAACAAGACTTGTCTGGGGCCACTTGACGAGAACCTAGAATATATTGGAAAATGGCTCTGACCCTTATTCTTAACTTGGCTATGTTCTGTTTTCAGGGTCATATTTCTTTTGCCCACATCTGCCTACAGCCACCTGTGATCTGAATTACTGCCCTGGGGTTTGAATACAGCCAACACACAATCTTTTATATGAAGTCTCCGTTTGTCTATGGCTTTTCATACCCGTCTCTTCATCTACTATTTTCTTGCTTCTATCAATCACAGCTGGGAGCAACCACATCTCTCCACTTGATGAAATCTGAACGCATGAAGCGATTTCTTTTCTACAAGAGCAGACCATTATGAACAATTTAGACTTCGAGTTGTGCAGAGGAGAATACTAGGCTGTGAGGAATTTAATCTCCTCTCAAATTTTCAGGCCAGGGCAGAGTCTTAGAGTTCAAAAAAAAAAAAAGAAAGAAAAAAAAAAGAAAAACAAGAAAGAAGAAAAAAAGATTTAAAAAAGTCTTTTCTCAATAATATGATTTCAAGGCTGCAGGGAAAGCTCTTCCTCTGACAGATGCTCTTCATCACATGTGTGATAATCATTTTAGGGGAGGAAAAGACCCTTTTATAAGGGAGTGACGTGACATCCTAATACTTTCTGGGGAGAATAACTCTGGCCATATGCAATGTTGGTAAAAATTCTATAAGGCTTATCTTATGACAGGAACTCTATTGGGTAATTTACATTTATTACTTCTCCTGCTTGTCTCAAAAAGTCTCAGATGTTGGTTTTTTACTATTCCTGCCATCTTAAAAATGAGAAGACAAGCAGAGAGAAGCTTATGTCTCCTATCTCAAACAAAGCTCTTAGCAAGGGCTCCAGCTGGAATTCAAATCTAAGTAGTTTTGTCTATAAAGGTTTTTTATTTGTTTGTTTTTCCTAAAGCACAAAATTAAAGGAAAGCCAAACCAAACCAAACCTATGTTTTTGTCCTCAGGAAACATAGATTCTAGAAGAGAAAAAGGCATTCACAATAATGCATAATGATTACAGAGAAAAGTCGAAAAGCTGAGTAAGCTGTAGACTATGTCACAGGTTTTCTGTAAAATAAATAAATAAATAGAATAAAATATACAAGACACTATGAACTAGGGATTTGAATCTTTGAGAAGAAATGGTAGATTAAGTGAGAAAGCTTAGTGGCAGATTTATGAAGAATAAAATGAAAAGATGACAAGGCATGTTTAGTAAAATGTTTGTCTCTAAAATGTTGTCAAATATCAGTTCCTAATTTCTAAATAAATTTTGTAAATATACATTGTTTCATGGCAATTTCAGTTTTGTGAAAATTATAAACAGGAAAAACATCTGATTTTACCATATATATATATATATATATGAATCAAGAAGTGACCATTTGTTAATGTTATTGAACACATCATTGCCATCCAAATTGCACTATTTCAATTTACTTTTAAGATGGACAATAAATGCACATTGTATTTACCTCTATAGTATCATACAGAATAGTTCCACTTCCTTCTATGTGCTAAATCTATATCCATCCTTCTCTCAATTCTATATTCCCTGGCCACCATTGATCTTCCTAGTGTTCCATAGTTATAATTCCTTCAGAATGTCAAGTTGTTTGAATCTTTTTTAACTTTGTTGTTTCATTGAGTAGTGTGCATTAAGATTGGTCAACATCTTTCATAGCTTCATAGAGCCTTTCTTAGTGTTGAGTCCCATTCCATTGTCTACATGTGTCACAATATTTACCCTTGAACCTGCTTCCCTGTTTAGACAATTATGTATAACATAATTGTATGCATCTATGTGTGAATATTTGTGTGGATACAACCTTTCAACTCACATGTATAAATGCCAAGAAGTTTGATTGTTGGATCAAACGTGAGTTTGATTTGGTAAGCTCCTAATTTGCTGGTTTCTGAAGTAGCTGCATGGTTTGCATTCACATAAGCAACAAAGAGAATCTCTGCTATTCCACATTCTCTCCAGGACTTGGTATTATCTGTTCTTGAGTTTTACATCCTTATGAATCTGTATCTTACTACCTGTACTTGAAACTCCCTAGAGTTTTATAACCTTAACCATCTATTTTTATGATTATTCCTTATCTCTATTGTTTACTGAAGCAGCTATTAAAATCTTTTCTTCATTTTCTAGTTGTGTTATTTATTTTGTCATTGCTATGTGCTCTTTGTATTGCTTAGTTAATAGCTGCTTATTAAAGGTATCATTTGTAAATATTTTCTCCATTACATAGCGCTTTCTCATTTCATTGGTGTCTTTCACCAAATTTCTGATTGAAAAACTCCTCATAATTTATTGGGATAATAACTAGGATTAATGTGAATATATAGGTGCAACTAGGGACAACTGAAACATTGACAAGTTTGAGTCTCTCAACTACTCATAAACATAGACTATCTTTCATTTCATTGTTCTCTGATTATATTTTCATGAATTTCTTATCAACCTTGTATATATTTTGGTAGACTTGTACCTAAGTATTTAATTTGGGGGCAACCAACATAAATGTGGTTTTAAAATATCATATTTCTGTTTGCAGAAATATGATAGAAATAAAAAAGTGGCTTTGGGTATTGATATCAAATAATGTAAACTTGCTATATTTATTACTAATTTGAAGAGTGTTATTGTTGTTATTATTGTTGTTATGAATTCTTTCGGATTTTCTCTATAAGAGCATTCTTGTACCATGTGTGAAAAATAGTTTTATGTCTGTTTTACTAGTCTGTGTACTTATTTTCCTTCTTAATCTTTATTTCTGTTCAAAATAGTTTAGTCCTAGCCGGGCGCTGGTGGCTCACGCCTGTAATCCTAGCTACTCAGGAGGCTGAGATCTGAGGATCGCGGTTCAAAGCCAGCCCAGGCAGGAGAGACCATGAGACTCCTATCTCCAATAAACCACCAGAAAACCAGAAGTGGCGCTGTAGCTCAAGTGGTAGAGTGCTCGCCTTGAGCTGAAGAGCTGAGGGACAGCGCCCAGGCCCAGAGTTCAAGCCCCACGACCGACAAAAAAAAAAAAAAATAGTTTAGTCCTCTTACATTTCCTAGAATGCTAAGTACAATGTTGTAAGAGGTATGAGAGTGAACATTCTTGCCTTCTTCCTAATTTTAGAAAGGCAATTTATGATTTCTTAACATTAAATATAAATACTATATATTTATGTTTGTGATGTCAAAATAATGTCCCTTTATTGATAGTTTGCTAAATCATTTTTTGTTAATTCTAAACCCAAGATGAACATTGTGAATTATTTTTAAGTAGTTGTAGAAGGGAATTGCTATTGAACAAAGCAGTTTATGAATACATTTTGATCAATACCTTCACTTTCAACATTCTTGCCTTCCCTTTCCCTCATCTTTTTAAATTTTGTATCAGTCTTTTAAAATAATCAATGAATATTGGTTTTTGCCAAATGGTCTTACTTCAGCTACTATGATTCATGAAAAGACATGTCATCTTTTCCATAGTTTGTTATTGTAAGGTCATTATTTCTTTTTAACATAGATATCATTAGGTAAAATGGTAGAGTACTTGTCTAGCATTCATAAGGCCCTGAGTTTAATCCCAGTACTACCAAAAATAAAACAACTAAAGAAATACTGGTTCTTTAGAGTTCAGAGCCCCTGGGTATGTATGCACTGAATGCCTGTCAATTTGTATATTATAGTTCCAGTTTTCTTTTCCAGAATTGTTTCCCTTAGAGGCTTCTGTGTGTCCTTCTCTGTTCTGGACAGTTCTGTACCTGTCTATCAATCCAGTTTTAACAGAAGCAGTTTTGCTGATGTCATAACTTCTTTGATAGAGCTAAGGTGTTTTTGTTTGTTTGCTTTTTCCATTTTGTAAGTTATATATATATTAGGGCAGTCTGATGACATCAAAACTTCTTTTGCTCCTTTAAATTCATTTTTAAAACCTCCCTAAAAGACTAATATTTTAGCATTTGCACTAAAATAGCTGGAAACATCCTACTTCCTAAATATGTCCCAAATAACCATCTGAAAGCTAGCCCAGCTAGAACAGCAGGATACTGTTAGTATTGAGGACAGTCTTGCTGTAAGATGTGAAGGAGAAAGTAAGGGGTTCTCCTGATGGATCAATAAAACTCTTCTGCATGGAACCATATAAATCATAATGAAAACTGGAATATGGGACCCCTTTCCTAAATCTTGGCCCACTTTCCAAAGGTAGAATCTTGCAGTTTCAAAGTCAGTGCTCAGCATTTCAGATGCAAACCTGCAGTCTGACTCCTGCAGGAGTTAATGTGTTAGCGTTTTAACAAATTGAACCACTTCCGTGGCCTATTTATCAGTTCAAAGCTATTTGGCAATGTTGCGACCATATGTCGTCCATTGAAATGAACACTAAACACTGCATTTATAAATGGTAATTTATGACTCATAAATGTCTTTGCTATTAGAGCCATTCTGCCACCGTGAATGGAATTGATAGCAGGTTCTGAGCTCTGTGGTTTATGTATTTTCCCCCTTTTTAGACACAGAGCAGATATTATAGCTTTAGTGCCTCATGAAATGTTATTTTTAAAAATCTGTGCATATCAAAAAGATTGTGCTTTCATGCTAGATTTTCATATTCAGAAAATTGACAAGCAGGTTAAATGCATGACTGTATGTACATACGGTAAAGATGTTTTATGTGTTTGTATAGGTGAAGATTATAGAATTATAATTCTAAAAGGTGGACATTATACCTTATTATCTGTCCAGACTTTGGATTTACGCATGTCACTGAAGCTACTAGTCAAGTTGCTGTAATATTTCTTCTCTTCTTCTAATTTAGACATAGAACACATGATTTTGAGTTGGGATACTCTGTTTCTCATTTCTTTTGTAAAATAAGATGGCAAAAATAATTAGGCAGTGAAAGCAGAATGATTTTGCAAAAGCCTCTAAGAAACCACACTAAAATATGGCTGCACTACTTTGCTTCATTGACTATAAATGTGGACACAAGGATATAATTGAACAATTACTTCAACACTAAGGGATGTGAACTTAACTGTTTGAGACTTGAAGAAGCTTGGATCCCAGACATCGATGTGAAGCTATATATTGGCCCTTACAATATAGCTTAGGCTATTTTGAATAACATAAAAATGATAGCAGGCATCATGGTCCTTCATGTATATTATTGAAGCACATGTCTATGATGTCATCAGGTAATATACATTATTTTAACTGAAAGATTAAATAACACTCTCAAATATTAATTTATCTGTGTCAGGTCTCAGAATTCTGTGTAGCTGAGGAAATTTCTAGAATTCTGTTCTTTGAGTTTTATTCATTACATTGAGTGTTTATATTCCAACTATAGTATCTATTGGAGGGGAAGGGAGTAGGGAGTTATTGGAGTTTGAACTCATGTACTTGAAATCTTGTTTACTTGTTTTGCCTGCTAGACTGGTATGGTTCCATTTGAGCAATGTTTTCAGCCTGGATTCTTGCTGGTTGGTTTGCAGATGGAATCTCATATACTTTCCTGTTTCAATTTGATCCTCTGGATTTCAACCTCTTTAGTAGCTAGGTACTGGCATTGGCCTATCTCTGTACTATTTAATGAGGCCCACAGTGGTAGTAGTATGCTTTGGTATAACTTGTGAAATTTGCACTCATGCAATCTTGGTCACCTTGCAGGTGGCAATGCCTCCAGGGATATTTGCTGGTAGGTTGAAGACAGAGTTACATTAGAAACCAAGAGTTCCTACACTATACCATATGCTACCATGTACTCTATATATGTGTAAATTCAATTTTATGTGTAACTATAACATATATATTAAAATTTTGTAAGTACATCTATATTCATTTACAGTTAAAACCTTTTTCACAGCGAGAGTTTTAGTGTATTGTTTTGAATTCTGGTACGTTGGCAAATTTGTAACTTATTGTAATATTTATAATCTTATATGTAACATTAATAACATATATCTATTTATAAGAAGAACTGAGTACTAAGACTCCAGGAAATTGCTAAGGTAGAAAGTTTGTTGCTGACAAACCTCTAGAATGAGGAAAATTCCTCATTGTTGAAAGTCTGTCAGGTTTTAACAAAGGAGTGTTTCCAAGCATAAGAATTAGAATTGGTTTTTCCCTTTTTCCTTTTGTGGAGAATGGAATTTTATCATTGGTCCTTATTGTCTAAATGTATTAGTATAACTTTCCCCTACCTCCTTTTTTTTTTTTTTTGCCGGTTGTCCCTCAGCTCTTCAGCTCAAGGCTAGTGCTCTACCACTTGAGCCACAGTGACACTTCTGGCTTTTTCTGCTTATGTGGTGCTGAGGAATTGAATCCAGGGCCTCATGCATGCAAGGCAAGCGCTCTACCACTGAGCCACCTTCGCAGCCCTCCCCTACCTCCTCCTAAGTTTATGAAAGGACTTAAATTTTCTACTGAATCCTCTAAATCAATCTTGGTAAAACATTTACAACTCTTAATCCATTTATTTTTTTTAAGAGTACTTACTATATCTTCATTACGTTTTTGTCACTGAGTCTCATAAAATATGAGTTTATTCAAAAATAAAGGTAAGGAAGTCATGAGCATGAAGAATTACCTTTAATTAGATAAAGTGAGAAAAACAAAAACACAGTATTTCAATGCATCTAAACACCTCCACCTTCTAAGATTTCCAGAAATCCAACTTATGGAACCATACTTTTGTGTATGTGTGACCTATAGATATTCTGATATTCTTTACAGTTTTGTACCCAATCAGTGATGACAAGTGTAAATTAAATTACACAGACTGGCCAGTGGCCTTCTTATGATGCTCCAGAATGGTTGCAGTAACTAAGGTAGAAAAGGAGATATGAGAGTGCAAATGACTTGTGGTTAAGCAAGAATAAAGAAATATTTGGTAAATGATTTGGTTGAAAGATTAATTTGAAGTAAAAGCTAAATTTGAGTAAATTTGTCATATCCAAATGGGCAATTCAAATATACAAGATATAAGGAATGTTTATTGCAGCATTATTTCCCATAGCTAAGATATGGAACCAACCCAGATGCCCTCAGTAGATGAATGGATCAAGAAAATGTGGTATATATACACAATGGAATTCTATGCCTCCATCAGAAGGAATGACATTGCCCCATTTGGTAGGAAATGAAAAGGCTTGGAAATATTATATTAAGTGAAGTAAGCCAAATCCAAAGAAACGTAGGTCCCATGGTTTCCCATATTTGCAATAACTAGTATATGTCTGAGTTAAGCAGAAAACGTCAGTTAAGATGATGTTAGGTGAAATGAACCTCACAGTAAGGACACAAGTGATTTTTTTTTCTTTCTTGCTATTGATTCTAACATATTTATTAGGTGATCTTTTTGTTGCTTTCTATGTCCCTTCCCCACGGTATAACCCCTGTTTTCACTGTATTTGATATTGGTAAAATTTGTGGAGAGGAAGGGAAAAAACAAGCTGTTTAAATAGGGACACAGGTGAACCCATTGCAACAATGAGATAAGACATAATGTCAAAAAATGAACCTTACAATTTAGGTCGTGGGAGGGAGGGGAGTGTAGCTGTGGAGATGGGAGGGCAGCGATGTTAGGGAAAAAACAAAGGAGGAGGCAACGGCTTGGTAAGAAATGTGCTAATGACCTGCTCATGTAATTGTAACTCCTCTGTACAGTATTTTCACAATAAAAACTTATTAAAAACAATAAAGTATTCATCTATGAAAAAAGATATAAGAAACACTATAATGTACATCCTTATACTAAATATCAATCACAACTGCATTTTAATTCTTCATTTTGGTTGCTTTGAAGAAAACAACCATAAGTAAATTTCAACATAGTAAAAATTATGATCAAATGACATTTATTATTCACATGAATTGCATAGACACTAGTTCTAATTGATCTTCAAATTCCTAGGACCTGGTGTACACATACTGTCTTCCAGTTCTTCCAGCCAACATTGAACTTGGACTGTGCGGGGGAGAAAGCCATCTATAATGAATAAATGAAATGTCATTTCTCCAATAAAATAATTCATGAATATGCTCAATAGGCAAGATTTAACCAGTAGGCTAATAAGTTATGAAGTCTGGGTACATAAGACTCTACAGTAAAAATTCTTATTTCTTCTTTAGCTATATTCTGGTTTTTTTTGTTTTTTGTTTTAGTTTCACAAATCTTAGAATTATTTAGTTTGTTTTTTTGGTGTAAAAATAATTTATTTTATTTTATTGTAAAGATGCTGTACAGTTACATGAGTACATGAGTAAGGTAATGAGTACATTTTTTGTCGGACATTTTTACCCCTCCTTTGTTTAGTTTCTTTAAACACTCTTGAACACCTTTAGACCAGTGTTATTGACTCAATTCTCTGTAAGATATATATTTGACAACACAACACATAAAGTGTTATATATACCCACTTATATATGGTGACACTGCTATACATATACCAATTTGATAGTTACAAGACAGTAGTCTTTCTACTCTTGTATATTTAAATTTTTGTAATGTTTCTTTTTTATTTTATTCTTTTATTCTACATTCCCTCTCTTCCCTTCCCTTTCCTTCTTTCCCTTCATTTCCTTTTCCTTCCCTTTCTTCCTGTTCTATTCTAAAATAATTTTAGAAAATTTGAAAATAATTTTTAATTTTTCTAATCCTGATACAGCCATCCAGTAAACATGCAATTTAGCTTTCTAGGATACTTTTAGTTGTGCATTATAGTTTCATTTAATTTCAAATTCTTTTGTCTAAATTTACACTTAAATTCTCAGAGAAGTGAATGCTGCCTGTCATATAAGTTCTTTAATATACAGCACTACCGCTGGTACTGGTGACTCAAGTCTGTATACTTGGTGACTCACACATGTAATCTTAGGTACTCAGGAGGCTGAAATCTGAGGATCATGGTTCAAAGCCAGCCTGGGCAGGAAAATCTGAGATTCTTACCTCCAATCAATCACCAAAGAACCAAAAGTAGAGCTGTGGCTCAAAGTTGACCCCAACAGTCCAGAGACAGCACCCAAGCCCTGAGTTCAAACTCCATGACAAAAAAAGCACTACATAGATTGAGAGGGTTGAGGAGATTTTTCCTAATAAAAGATACTGATTTTTAGGGGATGACATCTTCCAACCTTATTGAAATACAACCTTATTGAAAAATGATATCACCAGATCTTCTCAACTTCATGTTCATCTCTAATAGTTTTCCCATGGAGTTTTTTTATTTAACTTAAGAGGTCACATCCCTAATTCCAAAAGATGGGGACCAGGTGCCCAGAATCCAAATGTATTTTATGAAAGGCCTAAAAGGTTTTGCTAATCTATTTTAGAAACATTGACTAAATACCTATGATGTTCCTGGAACCTATAGGTAAATACTTCAGAGAAGATAAAAAGTGAACACCGTTACACTGCAATTCATTATAGGGAACTTCCGAACATGGAGGGAATGAACTGTACCAAGGCCTGAGGATGCAGGTGAGTACCTGATGTTCCATTCAGTGCCTGAGTTTATTTCCTTTAGCACACACATCATAGTCATGCACTCTTACCAGTCTAGCAACACTACCACTACCTTTTATTTTATTTTTTAATTCTTTCTTTCTTTCTTTCTTTCTTTCTTTCTTTCTTTCTTTCTTTCTTTCTTTCTTTCTTTCTTTCTTTCTTTCCTTCCTTCCTTCCTTCCTTCCTTCCTTCCTTCCTTCTTTCTTTCTTCCTTCTTTCTTTCTTTCTTTCTTTCTTTCTTTCTTTCTTTCTTTCTTTCTTTCTTTCTTTCTTTCTTTCTTTCTTTCTTTCTTTCTTTCTTTCTTTCTTTCTTTCTTTCTTTCTTTCCTTCTGCCATGGGGCTTGAACTCTGGGCTTGGGCTCTGTCTCTGTGCTCCTTAGCTCAAGGAGAGTGCTCTACCACTTGAACCACAGTGCCACTTACATTTTTTTAGTGGTTTATTGGAGATAAGAGTCTCATGGATTTTCCTGCCCAGGCTGACTTTGAACCATGATCCTCAGATCTCAGCCTCCTGAGTAGCTAAGATTCTAGGCATGAGCCACTGGTGCCCGTCTTCTTTGTTATTTTGTTTTTAATGTACTATGTGATTTTTTTTGTTTCTTTTGTATGATATTCCTCTTATTATATATCCCCTGTTGTCACTGTATTTGATTTTGGTACCCTGCATCTTGTATATACACTTATCTAATTTGGGGAGTGGAAGGGGACAAACAAAATGCTGATACAAGGACACAGGATGACCCATTGCAACAATGGTAGTCACAAGACACTATGTTGGAAATGAACCTTACAACTTTGGTGGGGGGAGAAGTTGGGGAGATAGGGGATGAAGGGATGGTAGGCAGAAAACAAAGGAGGGGGTAACAACCCCTCCACACAGCATCTTTACAATAAAATAAAAACTAAAATAACAAAAACAAAAACAAAAAAAAGACCCCTGTTATCCAACTTTTAACTTATAATTGCACACTTTGTACCTTTTTGGAATTTGGCTTATCCTTCCTGGAATGTAAAACAACACCATATCCTCCAACTGTTTAAACTTACAGTAGTCCATCTATGGACTTGGCCTACTTTTTCCGTATGTTTAGTATTTCTGAAATGGACATACTCGCTACATTCTAATACACTTCCATGGTTAGTTTCATCTGTCTTGCTAAACTATGTGAAATAAAAGAAGATTCTATATTGTATATTGTTCCAATATTTTATATTGGAACAGTTTATGTCAAGTTTTCTCAAATACAGAGGGGAAAATTGCATCTTGTTTATCGGCTTTTATTTTAGGTAGTTGTACAGAGGGGTTTCAGTTCAACAAGTCCAATTATGAGGATGATGCATCTCGATCAATGTCACAATTTCCATAGTCCTTCCTCCTCTTTTCCAATGCCATCTTTACCTTACCGTTAAGTTGCATAGCTCAGTGACTATATAAAGTACCTCGAGTCAGTTCTTAAAATGAGTGCTGTGCAGGGATAACAGAGCACAACATACGGAACACAAGTGCAGTAAAGGATGCATTCACAGATGAGCTAAGACCTGAAAGTCAGCCTCTGGGCCAAGTCAGCAGGAAGAATGCTCTTTCATCACAGCCCAGTCAGTGCTCAGTAGGATTGACACACTTGCCATACCTCATTGGGAAAGTGGATCTGTGCCTGATACATTTACCTACTAAAACTAAAGGAGGACACAGAAGATAAGTCATCCTTGGAAAACTCCAAAGCCTCAATGACCTGTACAAGACAGTATTTGTTTACATGGTTGGATGGAGCAGTGATAGTAACAAGGTGCATGGTGGTGTTTGCACAGCAGGATAAAAGCAGATGTGAGGCAAGCGTTTGCTGCTCCATCAACTACATGGAAGTGGCTGCATAATGCCGAACAGCTGGGCATTTGGAAACATCTTGACATTCGATAGCACAGTCCCTAATGTTTAAATGGATTTCCCTTCAGTGCCAGAGCATATTTCCTACAAGGGAACTGGTTTCTGTCAACACCTTTCTCTTTACTGCTTTTTGTTTTCCATCACAGTCAGATTACCCAGCATTCACACCTTCTATTTTGAAAGATGTGTTTGGAAGGGATTGTTTCTAAAATAATCAGTCGTCTCCAAAACATAGCAATGTACATGGTAAGAATAAAGATTTGCCGTTCTTCATCTGTCATTGGCTTATTCAAAAAATTAGTGGAGAAGTCCAATAATGGAAATGACATGTAGCTTCCCAAGTAGTTTTGTTTAGGTGTTTAAGTTCTGGCTAGCTAATATACTTCCCTTATTTTCAAATAATTACATTTTTTTCTGAGTTGAACTCAGACTGAGATATACTAGACAAATCTTTGACCACTTGAACTATGCCTCTGATCTTTCTTTTGTTTTTGTTTGTTTTGCAGGTAGAATATTATACTTTTGTCCAGGATAGCCTCAGACTTTTGTGCACTTACCTGTGCCTTCTGAGTGGCTAAGATCATAGACCTGTGTCTCATGCACAATGTTGATTTTTTAAATTTTATTTTGTTTGTTATTGCTAGTTCTGCAGTTTGAATTCGAGGCCTGGGTGCTGTCTCTGAGCATCTTTGTGCCCAAGGCTGGTGCTCTACCACTTGAACCATAGCTCCAGTTCTGGCTTTTTCTGAGTAGTTTATTGCAGATAAGAGTCTCCTGGATGTTCCTGCCTGTTCTGGCTTTGAATCACAATCCTCAGAACACAGCCTCCTGAGTAACTAGGATTACAAGTATGAGCTACTGGTACCTGGTATGTTAACTTTATGTTTAAAAACAGCTTTGACTGCTATAATAAGCATAATTTTATATAAGCATATTATATGATTGATTCTTGCCTGTCATTAATAGTAATCTTTTTTAATATGTGCTGGTCCTAGGGCTTAAACTCAGGGCATGGGCACTGTCCCTGAGCTTTTGTGCTCAAGGCTAGTGCTTTACCAGTTGAGCCACAGTTGGGGTAGATAATTGGAATCTCCTGCACTTTCCTGCTTGGAATGGCTTTGAACCATCCTCAGATCTTAGCCACCTGAAGAGTTAGGACTAAAGGCATGAGGCACTGGTGCTTGGCTAAATGTCTTTGTAAAATATATTAGAACAAAACACATGCTGGAAAAATTACATCTGTAAGAACGCAAAACATAAACAAAAACCACAAATGGATAGTTTAATTCCAGAGCATGTGGTTACCAGAACTAAAGGTCTTTAATTACATGTTTAGACAAGACAAAGGTATTTTGATTTACTAGGAATTTGAATTCTATGCCCTACAATGTCTTTCTTGCACTTTCCTTGGTAATGAGGTGTTGACTCTCTGCCTTCAGGCTAATTCAAGGACTATGTTGTTAAGATATAGGCTGGATGATCCGGGGTTAATACCAGCATGCTTCAGTCCATTACCCATCCTTTCCCCAGATTCCAATAAAGAATAGAATCTTTCACTTACTGAAAGAATAACCTTGAACTTGCTTGTATTCCATGATGCTCATCCACTGTGCTGTTCCCTCACCCTTCTGACACTGCAATTTGCAGTGGTCCAACAGCTTGCTTTCCTTTGCAGGCAACACTTTACAGTGAGTTTATAAAGAGAGCCCTTCTACCACAATCTAATTGTAGTCTGGGTGCACACCCTAGCAATTGTACAAAATTATCTAAAAGTACTGTTTTAGTGTAGTAACTGCTGGTCAAAAACTTTCATTAGAGCCTTATTTTTAGATGAAGGACAACATAACATGAATCTCTTGGTTCTTAAGAATTTCTATAAAAATATGCCATCATTACTTTTCTTTATATGTGGCAGCATATTCATAGACTTCTGTTTAATTTAGGACTGCTCCACTTTCTCAGGAATAATTTTATTTGTTGACATTCTTTTAGTTGCAAAAGTGAGAGGCATGAGTCTTAATTATATAAATCAATGTATTTTGCATTACTGGGAACTGAGCTCAGAAGTCTGCACATGGTGGGCAAGTTCTCCATGCTTGAGGCTACAACTCTTTTGCTTTAATTTGCCTTCTTGATTAGTTTTTTATATTTTTGTTCTGGATTAGCCACATAATGTAGTTCTTTCACCTCTGGTCCTGCAAAGCAGGGATTACAGGCATACATAATCATACTTGGCCCTTAATGTGTTCTTTGGAGCACATACAGTGTATAATCCATACTGATGTTAAGATACTTTGGCTCATGCCTGAAATCCTAGCTTCTCAGGAGGCTGAGATCTGAGGATTGTGATTCAAAGCCAGCCTGAGCAGGAAAGTCAGTGAGACTCTTATTATCTCTAATAAACCACCAGAAAAACAGAAGTGGCGTTGTGGCTCAAGTGGTAGAGTGCTTGCCTTGAGCTGAAGAGCTGAGGGACAGTGCTCATGACTAGGGTTCAAGCCCCATGACTGGCAAAAAAAAAAATAGAGATACTAAACATTGCTATATTTCAAAAAATCTGTTAACCAAGGACTATACTTTCCTGGTCTTCCTCAACAGAAATTTGTGTGAGTTTTGTCATTGTAAATTCATATTTCTTCTTTCATAAACTTTGGACAATGAACTACTAGAGTGCACATCCTTTTGTGTCCATCACTTTTTGGCTCATGGTTTAAAATTGGTAGGCTATTTCTTTTTATTTGCTCTGGATCATTCATTGGTATGTATGTACCATAATTTATCCAATTCTCTATATGATAGGCATTTGAGTGTTTTCAAATTATGGCTATTATAAGTAAAAGTTGTATGACATCTGCGGGAAAACCCTTGTTGAGTGTTGAAAATGAATGTTGGTTGGAATTGTGAGTTAATGAGGAGGTATGACTTTTGAAGAAACTGGCAAACTCAGTAATTCCAATGATTATGAGAAAGGGACAAGAAGATACAGAGATTGAGGCCAGCTTGGACTACACAGCAAAATACTGTCTCATCAAAAGTAAAACAACAAACAAAACAAGACAAAGAATAAAAAATAGAAATAAAGAAACAATGAAAGATAATAGAAAAATGAACAACTCCTTACCAAAGTGGTTTTAGAACTGAGTTCTAACTTCATATTAGCATGCCAATATCTCCTCATCTTTAGCAGAGATGGAGCTGTTTTTCTTTGTAATTTTAGTTATCTTAGGGAGAGTTTCATTGTATTGTAGGCTGATATCTTAAAAAATTAAGAACAGTTTCACATGCTGCATGATCATTAAACTTTTTTTCTATTTTTTCCTTAATGGATGAAGTTTAGTTTTCATCCATTAGAATAATATTTTAAAATATGTTTATCATTGTAAAAATACTGTACAGAGGGGTTACAGTTATATCTGCAAGGTTGTGAGTACATTTCCTATCAAGCATTGTTGCCTCCTCCTTTGTTTTCCCCTACCCTCCCTGCTCTCCCACCTCCACAATTACATTCCTCCTCCCCCTCCCTCTCTTCCTCCCCTAAATTGTAAAGTTTGTTTTTCAACATAGTGTCTTGTACATCTCATTGTTACAATGGGTCAACCTGTATCCCTATTTAAGCATTTTGTCTTTTCCCTCCTCTTCCCCAATTAGAGAAATGTGTATATAAGATGCAGGGCACCAACATCAAATACAGTGAAAACAGGGGTCATACCATGCGGGAGGAACATACAAAGAAACAAAAAAATCACATGGTGCATTATAAATACATTATGAACAATGGTAAGAAAGAAAAACCACTTGTGTCCCTATCTTGGGGTTCATTTAGCTTAACGTCATCTTATCTGATCATATGTACATAGCTTTTGGCTTTTTCTGCTTGGCCCAGACATATACTAGTTATTGCAAATAGGGGAAACCGTGGGACCTATGTTTCTTTGGGCCTGGCTTACTTCACTTAATATAATCTTGCTGGAGGGGATGTGGCCAGAAGGGAACCCTACTGCATTGCTAGTGGGAGTGTAAACTTGTTCAAACACTTTGTAAAGCAGTTTAGAGGTTCCTCAAAAGACTACGCATAGAGCTCCCCTATGACCCAGCAATCTCACTTTTGGGCATTTAACCAAATGATCACAAAAAAGACCATACTAAAGTTACCAGCACAACTATGTTTAGCATAGCTAAGATATGGAACCAACCCAGATGCCCCTCAGTAGATGAATGGAACAAGAAAAGGTGATACACACACACACACACACACACACACACACACACACACACACACACACACACACACACACACACACACACACAATGAAATTTTAAGCCTCCACCAGAAAGAATAACATCTCCCCATTTGTTAGGAAATGGAAAGACTTGGAAAAAGAGAATAATATTAAAGGAGAACTTAGGTGTCTTTTATTGGGTTGATGACTGCAGTAATTCCTGGTTTGCCCGTCATGAAGGTATACTGAATGTTGTGGAGTGCCTTTTCTGAATCTAGCAAGACTTTAAAACACACATTCTCTTTTTATATTGCTAATTCAGTGAATTACTTGACACATTTTCAGCACCTAATAAAATGAATACGTGTTGCATTGTTGTGACATATCTGGAAGTATTACTCGCTTTACATACTTCAAGATTTGAGCTGCTAATACTGTTTTCAAAATTTTTGTGTTAATAGCCATGACATATGGTGGTCTGTCATACTCTTTGCTTGCAAATTTGATATCCAATTTATGATGACCTTATGAAACAAAATAGAAGTACGCTTTCCTCTGTTACATGAAAATGCTTGTTAAGAATTTTTAATGTCTTTAGAAATGCATGAAAAAATCCTTTGCTCTTTATATAGCATCCAACATTTTTTATATCCATTTACCATTACTTTGTAATCACCCCAATTCCTATATCTCTTAGTTACACTATACAACTTTCCAATGTTCTCTTCTTCTTTTTTTTTTAATTTTATTTTATTTTATTTGAGAACATACTGTACAGAGGGGTTACAACTACATTGGCAGGATAATGCATACATTTCTTACCAAGCATTGCAGCCTCCTCCTTTGTTTACCCTTCACCTCCCTTCCCTGTTCTCTTCTTCTAAACCTATTTTAGTGCTATCAGTTGAGAGTCATTGATCACTCTACCTAGTTGAACCTGTTGTAGATTTTATCTCCCTGAGTTTGCATTTTTCTTTTCTGCTTTTACTTTACAACTATTACTCAAACATTTCATATTTCCTAGCAGAGGATTATAATATTCCACCAGTGTATCTTAATATAATTTTGAAGTATAAGCATAGAATATAGTATATTTATTTACTATATAATTTACTTTGTATCTAGTCAAAATTATTAGGAGATCGATTTTTGTTTCTGATCAATTTAAATGAAATATAAAAGGGATTGTGTTTACCTTATAACTTGAAACAACTTCATTTCAATCTATCTGACAAAAAATATACCCTGGAAAAATATGTGATATAAATGGTTGAAGGTCACAGTACTTCTGGCAGGAAGAACAGAAAACAGTTCAGCTGCCTTTCTTACAGAATTCTCAGCCTTTAGTGTAAGTCTTTGTTATTTGTACATCTCCTTTTCATTTCCTTCTTCATCTACCATATTTATTTCTTTGTTCATTTATTTCTTTTTGTGCTGTAACTTGGGATTGAACTCACAGCTTCTAGATCTCACTTGGCATTTTTGCTAGCACTCTACCATTTGAGCCACACCTCTACTTTTGGCATCTTGTTGGTTAAGTGTAGATAAGAGTCTCATGGACTTTTCTGCCAAGTTTAGCTTTGAAGCTCCAGTCTTACAGATTTCAGATTTCAACCTCCTGAATAGCTTGGATTTATAAGCATGAGCCACCAGTGCCTGGCTACACTGATCATATTGTCTATATTTTTAACTATGTTTTTACATGAACACTGTTTTATATGCCAGACCACTGAGTACACAACAATTATATTTTAACTCATTTTTATGCTGTCCTTTCTTTCTTTCTTTCTTTCTTTCTTTCTTTCTTTCTTTCTTTCTTTCTTTCTTTCTTTCTTTCTTTCTTTCTTTTTTCTTTCTTTCTTTCTTTCTTTCTTTCTTTCTTTCTTTCTTTCTTTCTTTCTTTCTTTCTTTCTTTCTTTCTCTCTCTTTCCCTCCCTCCCTCCCTCCCTCCCTTCCTTCCTTCCTTCCTTCCTTCCTTCCTTCCTTCCTTCCTTCCTTCCTTCCTTCCTTCCTTCCTTCCTTTCTTCCTTCCTTCCTTCCTTCCTTCCTTCCTTCTCTCTCTCTCTCTCTCTCTCCCCTCTCTCTCTCTCTCTCTCCCTCTCTCTCTCCCTCCCTCTCTCTCTCTCTCTCTCTCTCTCTCTCTCTCTCTCTCTCTCTCTCTCTCTCTCTCTCTCTCTCTCTCTCTCTCTCTCTCTATTTCTTTTGTGAGAATACCGTACAGAGAAGTTACAATTACATGGGCAAGATGATGAGTACATTTCTTATCAAGCATTGTTGCCTCCTCTTTGTTTCCCCTTCCCATCCCTTCCCATACTCTACCTCCCCCCGACTCGATCCTCCCCCCCAACCAAAGTTGTAAAGTTCGTTTTCGACATAATGACTTGTACATCTCATTGTTACAATGGGTCCACCTGTATCCTTATTTAAACGATTTGTTTTTACCCTTCCCCTCCACAAATTATACCAACATCAAATACAGTGAAGGCAGGAGTTATACCATAGGGGAGGGACACGCAAAGCAACAAAAAATCATCTTATAAGTATGTTAGATTTTTAAGTGAAGTAAAGTTAATTTTTTGTAATTTTCAAGGAGCTTGCAATTAATAAAAAAAAAACGTTGTGTAAATTCTGCTAAGCTTATTCAATTTCTGAGTAATGGTGGGAGACGAAAATGCCATATGTTTCTGTTTCCATGAGCACATAGTCGGTATCTTCCCCAGCTTTTATGCCAAGTTCTTAAGGAATCTCTATTTTTAACAAGACAGTCTTTACTTAAACTAATACATGCTTCATTTCTGAAAAATAATCTTAAAAAGAGTCTTGAAATACCAAATTTATTATCAGTAGTTATATCATTCTTTTTTTTTCCTATTTTAATCTTACTAGCTCTTGTATCTGGGAAAAATAACACATTTTTTTGTCCCTCAGGCCACATTTTCCCACCAATGAAATGAAGGTTGTATTAAAATATTCTCTAATGTTTCTCCTACTTGTGTTATTTTGAGACCCCATAATGCTACATTCTTGCACATATTCTACCTAATTAAAGAAGAGTTCCTTTTCAAATGTAGCTGTGATCCTTTTGACCTTCAATGTAACCTTGTTGGGTTGTCAAATGTGGCTCTCTTCTGATGGAATTGTTTAGAACGTGAAGTTAAAGGAGGTGTTCACCTCTTAGTACTAAATTTTGGTTTCATTTTCAATAGGCAAATTTAGTTGGAACAATTTGTGTAAGTATTATAGCTAATGACTTGTAAGATATTTATCCAAGGCAATCTAAAGCAATCAGAAGCCCACCATTCCTGCACCTCCATCATAGCTCCAATGCCTTTCAACCAGGAAACCAGGCCATGATGTGGTAATAGTGGGTGAGCAACAAACATTCTATCTGTTTAACTGTTTGACATATTGCTAAGGAGTAAAAGTGACAGCTACACTCATCGACATGTGAAAGGATCACATCTATTTCTTTATGTGACTGAACCTTTTGCTCACCACTATCTCTGCAAGCACTAGAGAAAGATTACAAGTATCTTTTACTTCCTAAACTTCAATTATACTCTAAGCCTGAATCAAGAAAAACCCAGGTGACAAAGCACAGTTGGGTTGATCTGATCTACTGTCATAGTAAATATGTAAAATCTTTTTTTTGTCCGGTCGTGGTCCTGAACTCTGAGCCTGGGCTCTGTCCCTCAGCTCTTCAGCTCAAGGCTAGCACTCTACCACTTGAGCCACAGCGCCGCTTCCGGCTCTTTTTTTTGCTTATGTGGTGCTGAGGAATCGAACCCAGGGCCTCATGCATGCAAGGCAAGCGCTCTACCACTGAGCCTTCCCAGCCCCAATGTGTAAAACCTTGATGAGGCTTTCTTTCCAGCTTTACTAATAAAAGGAAAAGGATAATTTGGACTAGAAGAAAAATGAATAGTACCATACCTATTTAGCCTCAAGCATATAACACTCCTTCATAAGTCATCATGCTTCTGTACAAATGATTTCTAGGTCAGCCTATAGAATCAAACAGCACAAGAGGAAAAAGATGTGGGGTGAAGCGACAGGTCCCATTCCATTTTATGCCCTTAGAGAAATCTGAAAATTGCTTTTTAAATTTAGCTTGACCTTCTAATTAGCAGTCCTAATCTTGACTGCTATCACATACATTGTAGTCACTTTATTATTCTCTTTCAGTGCTCTGACTTCAACCTTGGGATCTCTTATTTCCCAGTTGTCTTTATTTATGATTAAATATACAAAATCTTGGGCACTGTGCTTATCATCCTGCAGCAAGAGTTAAGTTTTCCAAAGGATCTCTCTAGTTAAAAACTTCTCCATGTCTCTCATTAGTAATTTTCCTATCCTGAACAATAGTAGAAACATCTTGCTACCTGGAAGAATGAAAATTTATCCAATGAAAAGAAAGAGCACTTATTTCCTCTATCAAATAAAATGATCCATGTCTCATCACTTATTGTAACTTCTACTCTTATTTAATATTTCATTTATGCAAAATAAAATTTATTTTAAGATACAGCCACCATGCCTCAACAGATGGTCAGAAAAATTAATATATGTACGTATGTGATATATTGATATGCATACCTGTTTGTATATGTCTATATCTCTCTAAATCTATATGTTTATATATAACCTGTATTGTGTGTATTTTATCTGTATATTATATATACATAAACTGTGTATCTACTATATGTAAACATTATTTGAGTATTCATGCCCATAATACCTATGTATAAATAAAATCCATATACACACTGTGTATGTACACATATATGGACATTGGATTTTATCAACATACACTCCATAAAGGTTTACAAACAGAAAGAGCAGCATGAGGAGAAACTTCAGATTATCTCTTGGGTTCCATACACATTCCCTATGGCCTACATTGATTCTAGGAAATCAATGTCTCTATGATATTCAGGATTACTCACTGGTACAGACTTGCCTCTTCTTTGAGTGATGGTTCAGTATCACAAGGAGTTTTGTCTCATGTACCTGCTTCCATTTAGTGATCTAGCAGTAGAAGCGATCCCAGCTGTCTGGCTAAGTGGTTCCAATAATGGCTAACCGTGAAATACCATGCTCAGTAGTTAATTTTCTATTAAGTCTTCCCAAAAAGCTAGGGTCTCTTTCTGTCTAAAGTAGTTATTCTCAAAGTATTCCATACTGACTGTGGATAGGTAGGGGATGGGGAAGGGTGCAGAACTCCACGGCTATTTCATGAAATTTGAAAGGTCCAAATTATTTTGTATGACAATTGCTATGAACTAAATGTTTGTGTTCAATATATTGGAATAGTATTCTATATCATAGGCAGTGTGATTGCAGGGATTGGAATAGATCAAGATGGTGAAGGCTTCATAAATGAGATTAGAACCTTTATAAAAAGATACAAGAGTGAAGCTGCATGGGGTAAAACCTTTAAAGAATTCATTGATAGTTTAACCAAGGAATATCAGAAAACTGAATGATTGTTTGAATGAAAAGATAGTCGAGATTGATAGATGAAGGGAAAAGGAGATTGGAGGAAAATATAATCAAAATACTTGATATACATATATAGAAAAATGAAATAAAAATATGAAATGTGTCTAGAGGAAAGGAGCAAAGGGGAGAATGATGGAAGTTGTGACTCAGATCAAGAAGCAATGCGCCATAAATGGACATGTTAAATTATAACTTTTTAAATTTGTACACTGATTGGAACTAAAAAATAATTTTTCAAAGAAGAGAGCTTGCTTCTTTTCCCCTTTTGTTCTTTACCTTGGGAGGTTTGAGTGAGAAGATGGCCATGTACAAATCGGGAAGTGAGGCCTCATCCTTAGACTTCATAGCCTTAAGGACTGTCAAAAATTTCTGTTTTTTAAGGTACTCTGACAACTATAATTTATATATCAGGCCAAATGAATAAACACAATGGTAAGTGTAAGTCACTGTGTTTAACTATTCATTAATGGTGAAAGGAATACTATTTGATGGGAAGGTAAATTAGTGCA
This sequence comes from Dipodomys merriami, assembly GCF_024711535.1. Lineage (NCBI taxonomy): Eukaryota > Metazoa > Chordata > Mammalia > Rodentia > Heteromyidae > Dipodomys > Dipodomys merriami. The sequence continues at coordinate 22,536,324 of NW_027203381.1, forward strand.
ATCACTATGGAAATCAGTATGGAGAGTCTCCTCAAACTAAAACTAGGCCTCCCTTATGAAAATGCTATGCCATTCTTGTGCAGTCATGTAAGTCAACAAACAGTGGAGATACCTGTACACCATTTTTATAGCAGCATTATTTAAAACAACCAAGATATGGAGCCAGCCTACTTTCTCAAAACTAACATATGGTTAATGAAAGTACTGTGATTTATAAAAAAAGTCAGAAGAAGAATAAAATTATGTTCTTTGCAAGAAAAATAGTTGGAACTGGAGATCATCATGTTGGGTGAGAAAACTGCACTCAGATAGACAAATACTGTGTCTTTTCACTCACTTGTACAATCATTTAGACCTAAAACAACTGTAATAGTATGGCATGTTATAAAAGTGTAAATGTTTGCTGAGATGAGTCAGTGGAAGAAGAAAAGGAGAAAAGAGAATAACAGGGGTCAATATGATCAAAGGATATGATATGTATGAAAATGTGTGAAAATAACATTATGAAACCCTCTAAAATCTATACAGATAAGAAGGATGAGAGAGAACAAAGAAGAATAACAGAGGAAGTGAACTTGGTGAAAGTATCACAATGAAACCAGTGTATGGAATTAGTAAATGAAAATAAACCTTTTACAAACTCCTGGTTTTTACAAACTCTTTTAGTAGACATAAAAGATTTCCTAGCAATGAATTTTCAAAAATAAAAATATTACATAGCCTATATCAAGAATATTTAAAATATTTCATTTAATGTTTTTAATCATTTGTGGGCAATATGTGAAAAGCACTTTTGCATACTAAAAATTGTCTCAAAAAAGACTTGCATCATTGAATAGTGATACAAACTCCTTTTTCAAGGAATGGAAATTTTTATTTGAATGGGTGACACTGATCCATATTTAGACTTAAGTGTTTGACAGACATTTCACAAAAATGAAATCAGTGAACTCATCACTTTAAAGAAGAAAACTGACATTACTTTTGTTAATCACAAAACTCAACCTTTTAACAGAAAATCTGAAGTCTGGAAATTTTTAGTTGCTTAATGTGTCAGAATTTGAAATTGGCTTAAATCCATGGCTCAATGGCTTCCAAATGGCCATTGCATTATTCTTTCAATAAAATGATTGTGATATACACTCAATAAAGCAGATGAGTGGATTTTATTGTATCAGAATTAAAAATATACATTAATGCTTGTTTAAATTTCCATATTGTAAACAACTCTAGTGATCATTACTTCACTACTTCTAGAGTTTGGGTGTAGTATTAAAGAAGAATAACTATAGTAATAAAACTTTAAAAATCCTCCTGTTTAATTATGTATTCATGGACTTGAACTCAAGGCCTGGTACTTGTCACAGTGGCACAATACCACTAAGTCATGCCTTTAGCCCTATTTTTCACATGCTAATTGTTAGGACAGGGCCTGACTTCCTGCTTGGGCACATGGCTAAGCTGAAATTGACCTGATTTTGCTTTCTACCATTTCTGAGATCACAGTCATGTAATCTAGCTTTCCTTCAATGACATGGAGACTTGGTCAGTTTTCTTCCTGGCCTGATGCAATCCTCTCACATAACTCATATGCCAGCCTCCTACATATGCTGGGATAGCAATTATGTACCACAGTGTCCAGCTATGGATTGAGATGAGTCTAGTGCACTTTTATCTCTAGTCTGGTTTAAATCATAGTTTCCCCTTTCTCAGCCTCCCAAGTAGGTAAGATTACAAGAGTCAGTAGAACTAAGCTTATCAATATTTTCAATTGTTTCAATGTTAGCTTGCAGTGTGTAATAAATACTAAGTGATAGAAATCCTTCTTTAGGGTCCTTATTTCTGCTTCAGTTTGTAAAAATCTCTTGAGTACAAGAGATTTCACTTCAGTTTTTCTAAAGAATAATAGAAACTCTTTGATGATAGCATATTACTTTTTTTCAAATCTGTCGGAGCTCAAATTGATTCTCTCATCAAGAATCATTAGGAACTGTTCAGAAGCTTGATTTGCCAAAGCATCATAAGTGGCCAGTTGAAGAGGTGTAACGTACATAGTAGATAATTTGCATCCTGGACCAGGTAAAAGCGGTTTATCTTTATTGTTTTATTCAATGATTCTAATTGGAGATCTTCTCAATAAATAATTAGAGGAAAAGAAAAACAAGCTAATATGTCACATACATTTTTTTTTTACAATATTACGAACCTTATCAAACAACTGGTTCCTTCTAAGCAGTCATAGATGCAAGGTATTCCAATTTTTCTTTTCTTTAATGGGACTATCCATAGAAATTTATGTTTCATAAATAGCTGGACTTTGAATTTTATGGGATTTTCTTCTCTTGACTCCAGGAGGTACAAATACAAGTCTTCAAAGTGTGAGATTTCTTGCTGTTTTCTGTTTACCAGGTCTTATCAGCTTGAGAAAATCAATGTAGTAGACTCATGTGCCCTGAGGGATACAAGACAATCAGCTTTACTACTGACTGATTACCAGACAGAGTTGAAATAATCCTGTTTGAGAGAATTAAGTTGTGCTATTGCTCAAGTCAGAGGAAAGCAAATGCCAGACTCTGCCTATTTGTAAGGAGGAACACACTCAAAATATTGATAGCTGCCTATAGAAATCAGTGACTATGTTGATTTGCTTCATGGTGGAGACTGCATCTGGATTAGCTGCCATGGCTACCATCAATTAATTTTACAATCATCATGGTCATTTCTCAGGATATGTCTATTTTTTTCATAGTCTACACTGAATTTTTTTCACAGTCTACATTGAAATGGAAAGGATAGGCAACACTCTCATGTGTCTTTTAAATAGCTGAAAATGGAGTGCATTTTTTGAGAGAGTCCTAGGAAGAACTACATTTCCCTTGGAGTTCTTGAGTCTCTTAATTGTTCTTTCTCAAAGCTTGATTAATGAGATAAAGTTGTAGAAGTTCCTCAAACTGGTAAGTATATATACTCTATCTCAATGCAAGCTGAGAGATAAACACATGATTAATTTTCAGTGAGCTTGAGCCAAAACTGTATTTAGCACCTAGCTGTGAAAGTTTCCATTCTAACTAGCCAACTGTTATTAGGATTTTAGATCCCCAAGAGATTTATAGTGATTCAGATTCTAGACTCACTTATTCAAACAAAATGGGTGGATATTTCCTTTCCCTCAGTACATAGACATTCTTTTATTCTCATACTTCCACCATACAAATGTCAATCACTTTTGAGAGGACTGCACAAGAAAAGCTGAACACATTTTTTAAAAATTTTGCAAGCATTTTCTCAATTTTCTCAGTATTACTTTGTTCAAAGACATTTTGTACTTTTATGGTTTAAAATGCAGGTATTAGGGAAGGGGAATTGGCTGCAGGACTTTAATTTAGATCAGATTAAGTACAACTTCATTTCTAAAATCTCATGCTCTGTGAGGCACTATTGAAGTTCTCTCTGTGTCAAAACATTCTGATTATTTTCTTTTCCTTGCCAGCAAAGTGCTATTGCCTTCTATATCCTAGATATTCCATTATCTCCCCCGCAATCAGTAACCTCATCTCAGTGTCAGAATTTTTCACTTTCATCTCTATCCTGCACAGAACAATAGAATATCTTTCCTGGATGTTAGGAGGATACTCAAAAGTTAATTGTTCACTTCACTGTGGTTGGAATTCTTCTAGATACTCTCAAAGGATAGAGACTTGGTGTTGGTGAACTGATTACCTGCAATAAATCCATCCTACTCACCACACTAAATATTTGGGCTTTTTCTTCTGATATCAAAGAAGAATGTCCAGCTCTTCATCTTCTTGTACATGGATCAGTTGTTAAAATGTGGGTTTTAGGTAACTAATGGATCTATCAGAGCTATTTTTAGTTTTAAATTTTAGTTACTGAATCCATATGAATGAATTCAACATGATATAAAATGAGATTTCTTTCCATTTTTATCTAACACCATCCTACAGATACATCATATATGTTGTCAATAATAATTAAGTTTGTAAATTATAAAGTGTTTTTGTTTATTATTTATTTATTTATTTATTTATTTTTGGTCAGTCATGGGGCTTGAACTCTGGGTCTGGGCACTCTTCCTGAGCTCTTCAGCTCAAGGCTAGTTCTCTACCACTTGGGCTACAGTACCAGTTCTGGTTTTCTGGTGGTATATTGAATTATTGGAGTCTCATGGACTTTCCTGACAGGGCTGGCTTTGAACCATGGACCTCAAATCTCAGCCTCCTGAGTTGCTAGGATTACAGGCATGAGCCACTGGCACCTGGCATATATTGTAAGTTTTATAATGGTTTTGTTAGCTAAATCTTTATTACTTATGCTAAAATATTGATTAGGTGAAATCTAAGATCTGTGATTATCTGTAAGGGGGTAATTAAAAATTATATGGGAAGGTAGGGCATGCTCATCAGATACAAAAGGGTTGTTTTCTTCTAGCAAATTTGTAAGGTTTAGTATTTGGATAGTTGTTCTGTATAAATATTTCCAAATTTTATCATTCTGAATTTACACTTTCCAAACAATCCAAGCCTCTTGCTTCCTTCCACTAGAAAAGTTGGTGAACCCAAGCCACCCTTAAATGTAACAATACATGGGTTTCATCTTATTCTAATTTTTAATTATGTCATTGATCTATAAAATACAAAATACTATTTGAAGGGAAAGCTTCTAAAATTTATTTTCATTCATGATACTGAGAATTTAAAATTTCCAGCCTGTTATTTTGCGTGCTAATCCTCCAGTGTCATTAGAATTAACCAGTTCACAACCTGTTTCCTGAAAGCAGTGCTATATCCCACTAAGACCACTCTTGTTATAACCTTTACTGTCAAAGTTGTCCTTCAATACTCACGACTACAAGAGATAATTTAAACATTCCTTTATACATTGGGAACTCCACCTGATAATTCATTATCACTGACTTTAAATTAGATAACCAAATTCACATACACAGCTTGATGTTTGTGTTTTTTGCTATCCACAGTAACATTTTGAATTGAAGTTATATTAGTTAATGTTACTAAATAATAAACCTGAAAAGCCTTAGTTATTTTAAGTATGCAGAGATTCACAGAATGAAGGGCTTGCAAATTATTCCAAGTGATAATCTACAGGGTCCAAAATAATAGCTGTGCCAGTGGGGCTGCTACATCTGTGTGAATAATCCTGTCTGACTATCTTCAAGATCATACTACTTTTGAATCTCTCACTAAGCCAGGCAATAGTGGCTCATGCCTGTAATCCTGGCAACTCAGGAGGCTGAGATTTGAGGATTCTGGTTCAAAGCCAGCCCTGTCAGAAAATTCTGTGAGACTCTTATTTCCAGCTCACCACCAGAAATCCACAAGTGATGTTATGGCTCAAACTGGTAGAGTGCTAGCCTTGACCAAAAGAGCTTAGTGACAGTGCTCAGTCCTCTAGTTCAAGTTCTATAAGAAACATAAACAAAACAAAAACAAAAGAAAACAACAACAACCAGAATCTGCCATTGACAACTAGCAGTGTCTCAAACATGTTGTACTAGCAAATAATATATTCCCTGCCCTGCCTCTGGAAATGTTGTAAGATAGGAACAGGACATTTTCAACTATATTAAAATACTATAGAGAAAGCCAGTATCTCTATAACTTTGCTTGGCAGCAGGAAAAGAAAAAAGCATACGCATTTTGATAGACTTCACTTTATAGCTCCAAAATTAAGCAAGTGCATCTGACTATTTGAATTCAAATCATGTATAAAAATTAAGTCACAAAAATCTTTGGAAGTAGAATTAATAGATTCTCAATTTCAAGATGGTACACTGGAGTTAGGGTAAAGAGGATGTTTTGTGCCAATTCATTATACTCTACGTAACCCCCTTGTTTAAAATAATAATGATGAAGTAATGATTAAGAGAGCATTCTCTTCCTGGGCCTCTATGAGATGACCTTTTCCTTCTGGGAATCCAATTATTTATGAGGCTGGATTGACCATAGTATGCATGGAAACAATGAATGAAAGAGATAAGCAAGCATCACAGTATTTTAAAGCATATTCTTGATATAGTTTAAATGTAGAAACACAGCAACAACAACTATAAAAACTACACCATATTAACTCAGACCATTTTCTACTGAAATATTCAGAATTGTAGGCAAAGAAAGGCATAATTTATCTGAATTTTAGTTGTCATGATTGCATCAAGTATGACAGTAATATTTATCTTATTGTTTCTAAAATTCAGTGAGTTTAATGCCAATGTTAAATTTTTAACTCTTGTATCAATTTATAGAATTAATGAAATTTCATTAATATCATTAAGAGAGTCATTTATATGTTAAAAATGTAAGCTATGCCTAGGAATCCTCCAGAGAGAAAATATAAGCACATATAATGTTTATTCTCAGGTTCAATTTCATTTCAGGGAATCTCTTAGCAAATCTCTTTACAGTGCTGAGTTAAAGAAGAAATACTTGTTAGGGAGCCTATAAGTTTGCTAAATTTAGATATGTAAATGAATCCACAAGGCTTGCTTACACTCCATTGGCAGTCTCTACAACTTCTGTTTTTTCCTCCTTCTTACTCCAGCTCTTTTAAAAGAGCAGTTACAGGGTCAGAATCCCCAGGCTTCCTAGCTTTGAGGCTGTTTTGAGAAGTCTAGAAATCTATAAAACCTCAAAGAGGTGGCAATTCATTCCCAATAACTAAGGAGTTAATGCTATCAGCAAATAGATGTGGGAATACAAACTGGATAAATGAGAATTTCCTTACCATAGTGTATCCCAGAAATGCATTCACCATTTCTCCTAGAAATGACATCTGTCCTGGGATAGAGCCAAGATAAAAGTACTGCAATTCTGAGTTAGATCAGAAAGTGGAGAAGCTCGTACTAACCCACTCAGGAAAAGTGGCCCTTGGAACAAATTGATGCCATTTATAATGAAATAAAAGGCTCCACTGGTCATGAAGGGCAGAATATGTTACAGTGTCTTATTTTAAAATCAAAGCTTGCTGGTTATACTCTAGATCCAGAAATATGAACATAACTTTTTTTAAATTTAATTTAATTTTATTTGTGAACATACTGTACAGAGGAGTTACAATTACATGGGCAGGATAATGCGTACATTTCTTACCGAGCATTGCAGCCTCTCCTTTGTTTACCCTTCACATCCCTTCCCAGCCTCCCCTCTCTCCCCCAATCCCAATCTCAATCCTTCTCCTTCCCCCCTTTCCCCCCCCCACCGACGTTGTAAAGCTCATTTTGGACATGACAACTTGTACTTCTCATTGCTGCAACAGGTCCACCTGTATCCTTAAACAACTTACTTTTAGCTTTATTTCACTTTATTTTTCTGGTGTTTGAATAGTAAGGCCTTTTTGCCACCTTGTAGGCAATAAAGCCTGTAAATTTTCTTAAATAATGGACATTTTCATTGCTAGATTAAGTGTTGAAAGATCAGCACATGCAATCATTAAAATACCAGAAACCCAGAGATTGTCTCATTTATTCACTTTTTAAATGAATGTTAAATTTTTGCTATGTTCAAATTTCTTCCCTCTTCTGACCAATTCCCTCTAACTCATCATTTCGAATCTCACATTGCTTTGATGACAAATTAAGCAGATAGTACTAAATCTTTAATTTTTTTTCTTTTTCTTTTTTTTTTTTTTGGGGGGGGGGTCCAGTTGTAGGACCTGAACTCTGGGCCTGGGCGCTGTCCCTCAGCTCTTCAGCTCAAGGCTAGCACTCTACCACTTGAGTCACAGTGCCACTTCCGGCTTTTTTCTTTTTGCTTATGTGGTGCTGAGGAATCGAACCCAGGGCCTCAGGCATGCAAGGCAAGCGCTCTACCAGCTTTCCAGCCCCTAAATCTTTTTTTTTTTTTTTTAATTTTTATTGTGAACATACTGTACAGAGGGGTTACAATTACATGGGCAAGATAATGAGTACATTTCTTATCAAACATTGTAGCCTCCTCCTTTGTTTACCCTTCACATCCCTTCCCAGCCTCCCTCCCCCCCACCTAATCCTCCCCTCCCCCCCACCAAAGTTGTAAAATTCGTTTTCCGACATGACAACTTGTACTTCTCATTGTTGCAACAGGTCCACCTGTATCCTTATTTAAACGACTTCTTTTTCCCCTTCCCCTCCACAAATTATACCGACATCAAATACAGTGAAAGCAGGGGTTATACTGTGGGGGAGGGACATACAAAGCAACAAAGAAATAATCTTATAAATGCGTTAGAAACAAATGCATGAAAGAAAAAAAATTTAAATACATATCTAAGGGTTCATTTTCCTAACATCACCTTATTTGACCTTTTCTGCTTGACTCATACTGAAAGACCCTAGCCCCCTAGGATACTTTCGTCAACAGGAGGGCACCCCAGAAAACTCAGACTCCAGGCCGGGAGATGCAATAAGCAAGAGGAGTTTATTTGACGTTTGCGCAAATGGACTCTCTGTCCCGAGCAGACAGGGAGCCCCGAGCAGCGGCTACAAGCCCTTTTTAAAGGCAAAAACCACAAGATTAACGCATAACACAAAGCATCCCATGATTGGTCCATTTAAAGGTCACCATATACACCAACAATCACTTTGCCACGCGGGAAATTTTGTAACACTCTTTGTAAAATGACTGGCCCATGGTTGGTTTAAGGGGGGGTTTACATGGTTACAGGCCTATGATTGGTTGACAGGTGGTCGTTATCTCAAGGTCCTGTCTGAGGAATTTCTAAACGGGAACTGAGGAACACCTACTGTCTGTTCTTTATCTACTACCACTGACCTTGTCCTGGGGCCGGCATCTGGTCCCTGAAACTTCTTAACTCATTTTTGGGAAGGGAAGGGTCAGTGCCAGCATAAGCAAGTTTACAGAAGCAGAATCAGCAGTTAGCAAGTTAGTAATGGTAATGGTCAATTTTTAATCTTTCAATACATATACTAGATATTGCAAATAAGGGAAACCATGGGACCTATGTTTCTTTGGCCAGCCCCTAAATCTTTAATTTCTATGTAAACCAATTATTTTCTTTACCTTCATGTTATTAAGAAACTATGAAGACAAGCTAATTTGAATCTATTTTTGTTTTGTATAATTTTCCCAATCTTTCCATCAACATCATATTTTAAAATAGATTATACACCAGTATTCTAATTTTCTTGTTAGCCTGTATTTATCTTAGTTCACAAAATATAAGTAATATATATTTTCTCTTATGTTTTATTCAACTGAGAACTATAATCCCCTGACTTAATAACAAAACTTTCTTGACTCTCAGATACCATTTGGGCTTTCCCAGTCTTCACTGATGCCTCAAAGAATTAGAAATAAGTTTAGGACAAATTTTTGAACATGTGTACTCCAGTTATAAAATAGCTATACAGTGCAACATTCATGATTTATAGCATTTTTTTTTTTTACTAATGTGTGAAATCGTGTTGAAAATCAGTGAGTTCAGTCGATTTGGTATGAATTTTTGATTATTGAGAAAGTCCTTTATCCATGAATAGCAGCTATCCATGGATATTCTTCTATGGCAGGAAGTGTAAGAGAGCATGTTCAACAGGAAAATACACTGCCAGGAATCTGTTCAAGTCATAGTTGATAGCGTTTCATTGGAGTAGGTAACATTTATAGCCAAACTCAAGTTCAATATATGCTAACCTCCATGAAATCAGAGCAAACATGTAGATATTTAATGCATTGTAGTGGAGAAAAAAAAATCTGGGACCAATTATCCAGTCTGAAAACAGTGCTCTAATACCACTCCTACTTAATTGCTTCCCAAAATGTATGGTTGTTGAAGCACGCAATATTTGTTGCTACATAAAACTCCATCATTTTTACCCATTTTCCCATCTCTTTCCCTTGTGTGGCTTCTTCTTAATTGCAGGACTTGTCCAGGCTTTGTGAAGAGATTTTTGGACCAGGCTGATTCAATTCTCCAGTTTAGTTTTTTTTTGTCTTTTGTTTTTTGTTTTTGTTTTTTTGTTTTTATCCCCTGTCTCTGACACATGCCTAGATAGGACATGTATTTGGGTTCTTGTACAACTTAGAAAGCTATATTTCTTTATGATTTTACTTTTAAAAATATTTTTCTAAAGTGAAAATGTTAATTTTATTGTATGTTAAAATGGATAGATATTTAAGAAGTGTTTAATGTCTGGATAGATATACCCCCAAGGGAATCATAAAGTGGGAGTCTACTTATTTTATGATTAAATCTCTGCAAGTGGGACTTCCTGCATATTCGAAGGATCTATTATTCTAATACCTGACAATCATCTCTTATTGTAGTCAGCTTCTATCGAGCTCATACAGAAATGCTGGTTTGAATAAATCAAACCAGATATCAATAAAACACTAGTTAAGAGTTCATACATGCTCTAAATCCTCTATGTTTTTGTGTAGGTAACTTTTGTCCAATTGTTAACATTTTCCCAAAATATATATTTGTCTTATTATTATTGCTTTCTCAAGCAACAGCAAAATACAGAGTTGGTAAAAAAAAAAAAAAAAAAAAAAAACCTTATGTATTCCTTGAATGACTCAATGTGTCTCTGAGCCCTCTCTTGCCCAGCTTGGAGAAAAGGCTCCTTAGACTCACTTCAGTGTTTACAAAAGAAATGCTTGCTCTCTTAAAAATAATTGTATCATAAGTAAGGAAAACCATGGGACCAAAGGGGCCTGGCTTACTTCACTTAATATAATTTTTTTCAAATCTTTCCATTTCCTAACAAATGGGTCAATGTCATTCTTTCTGATGGAGGCATAGAATTCATATATATATATATATATATATATATGAATATATATATATATATATATCACATTTTCTTGATCCATTCATCTACTGAGGGGGACCTGGTTGGTTTTATATCTTAGCTCTGGTAAATAATACTGCAATAAACATAGTTGTGTTGGTAGCTTTAGTATAGCCTTGTATGTGATTGTTTGGGTAAATGCTGAAAAGTGAGATTGCTGGGTCATAGGGGAGCTCTATGTGGAGTCTTTTGAGGAACCTCCCTACCACTTTCAAAAGTGGTTGAGCAAGTTTACATTCCCACGGACAATGCAGTAGGGTTCCCTTTTGGCCATATCCCCTCCAGCATCTGTTGTTATTAGATTTCTTAATTGTAGCCATTCTAACTGAGGTGAGGCAAAATCTCAATGTTGTTTTGATTTGCATTTCTTTTATAACTAGAAGTCGAGGGTAAGCAGAAAAGGACAAAAGCTATGTACATATGACCATATAAAATGATGTTAAGTGAAATGAACCCCAAGATAGGGACACAACTTGTTTTTTCTTTCTTTTTTTAATGTATCTAAAATGCACTATGTGATATTTTTTGTTTCTCTTGTATGTTCTTCCCCCACAGTATAACTCCTGTTTTCAGTATATTTGATGTCGGTGCTTTGTATCTTGTATATACATTTTTCTAATTTGGGTAAGGGAAGGAAAAAAACAAAATGCTGAAACAAGGATATAGGATGACTGTTGTCACAATGAGATGTATACTTTTCATCTTGGGTGGGGGGAGTTGGGGAGGTGGAGCAGAAAGGGATGGTAGGGGAAAATCAAAGGAGGAGGTAACAATGTTCATTACCTTACTCATGTAACTGCAACCCCTCTGTGCACCATTTTTACAATAAAAAACAAAAAATAATTGTCATCACACATGCTGGCCCATGTCTGTAATCCAGATACTCATTATAGGAGCTGGATTATAAATTTGAGGCCCTTTTGTACTACATAGGAAGACCCTGACTAAACTAAATAAAACTGTAAGCATTTATTTTATTTGCCATTCAACTACAGAGGTAGCATTTCAGGACCTAAGTCATCCTACTTTTTGGGGGAATATCTTATAAGGAAAATTTTCTACCTATATATCATATTAACTTTGTTATAATAGCTAATCTAAGGAAGCTTACATAAATGCTTTATACCTGAGGAAATTACAAAGGCAGTTAAAGTAGAAAAAAATTGCCATCACTCAATTCAGTGATTAGATACATATTTTCAGTAACTGTCAGTCATGTTTTAGCCTGATAGTCCAAGGTCATTCTTAATTCTCCAAATAGATATGTCCAAATAATAATAAAACAATGGTTACCAGGCAGCAACAACAAAGAAATGGCACAGATACCAATTTTCTAATAACAACATGCATACATAAAAAATGTTTAGCAACTTCATCATCATAATTGTGTAATCATACATTAAGGTGTAACTTCATCTTTTCTGAAATATTTGCTATCCTTTTCAAAGTCACTTCTATAAATCTTTTATACCAACCAAGTACCCAAGCATGCATTTTATACCAATCAAGTACCCAAGCATGCATTTTATTTCTAACATCTATAGCTACCATCAGATTTCATATGTTAAATCTCCCAGCCTAACAAAACTGATGAAACTTCAGATGCCAATTGCAAATCCAGGTCACCTGACCTCTTGACTATTTCTAAACCAGGGTTCCTCTGATCCTTTCATGTCTAGGAACTGGATAGAAGAGCTTACAGTCCTCTCTAAATCACCTTACCTAGGCTTATACCATTATCATAAAGGGTATAAATAACGCATGAGATGAAGAATTTGGCAAGCTGTGGCCCAAGTACAAGTGTGCCTTCACTATAGAATAAGGGACTTTTCCTTCACAGAACTCCAAATGTGTTCACCAGCCAGAAAGGTCATTGAACTCAATAGCTTGGGCCATTTATAAATTTTTTTTTCCCCACACAGATATAATTCACTAAATTATTGGTGACCAAATACAATCTTCCAACATACTCTGCTCCCCACAGTATAAGGGGAACAGAGCCAGAGAGTGATCAAGGTCTTTAGATAATATAAGATCTTCACTAATGTAGCAAAGACATTAATTGTTCATGACATTTCAAGAGTTTTAGGAAATCTGTTCCAGGAATGGAAAGACCAACTTTCAACAATATTTTTTTCTGGTGCAAAAAGTATTAGATATATTTCTGCATAGATATATGATTAATATGGAATAAATACATGAAAACAAACTATAGTATATATAAACAGATTTCTTAAAGCAAGAAAACACACTCTCATCTCAGCTAAGTTAGCTAAGTTTGTAAGCCATGTATGTGAGAATGAAGGTTTCCTTTTAGCTGTCAGAAGTAGGTAATAAATGAATAGGCACACAATAGGATTTAGAAATATCAGAACCATGTGCACATATACACAAGCATGCAAGTATTGTCCACAAAGGTAGATGTTCTAATGTATAAAGAACAAAATAAAAGAAAAACTCACATTGTTTCGATTTGCATTTTTTTTATGGGCAGAGATATTGAACATTTCTTCAGCTGTCTATTGGCCCTTCTTATTTCTTCTTCAGAGAAGTCTCTCTTTAAGTATTTAGCCCACTTATTAATGAGGGTGTTTGTTTCTTTGATGATTTTTGGGGGGCATTATTTTTTTGAGTTCTAAGTATATTTTAGATATCAGGCCCTTGCCTGTTGCATGGCTAGTGAAGATGTCCCCATCTGTCGGCTTTCTATTGATCTTGCTAGCTATGACTTTTGCCATCCAGAAGCTCTGCAGTTTCATGCAATCCCATTTGTTCAACCTTTCTTTGATTTTTTGTGTTTCTGGGTCTCTATTAAGAAAATTTTGGCCTGTGCTAAGGAGCCCTAGTTTTTCCTATTCCTTCCTGTAATGTTTTCATGGTATCTGCTTTTACCTTGAGGTCTTTGATCCATTTGGAACTGATTCTGGTACAGGGCGATATATAAGCATTTAACTTTAGTTTTCTACAATGTCCTTTCTAACTATACAGGATGGGAAAAATATTGAAAGGAAGCAACAGGAGGTAAGGAAAGCTAAAACATTAAGCTTCTAGTTATAGAACAACCACTAGTCAGGAATACAACCTCAGACTATAGGAAGAGAATGAAGAAAAAGAAAGAACATAAAGACAAAACTCACATATTTTTACTTAAAAATGTTTTATTGTGAAGATGCTGTACAGAAGGGTTACAGTTACATGAGTAAGGCAATGAGTACTTTTCTTGTTAAGCATTGTTAACCTTTCCCTTGTTGTTCTCCTACTATCCCTTCCCTCCTCCACCTCCCTCACTCCTGCCTACCCCCCACCCTGAAGTTGTAGGGGTCATTACCAATATGCTCTCCTGTGGGTATCATTGTTGCAATAGGTCATCCTGTATCCTTGTTTTAGCGTTTGGTTATTCCCCTTCCCTCCCCAGATTAGACAAATGTATATACAGGATACCAAAATAAAGTACAGTGAAAACAGAGGATATGCCATATGGGGAATCACATACAAAGTAATCAAAAAATCACACAGAACATTAAAAACAACAACAACAAGGAAAGACATCTTGTATCCATCTCTAGGGGTTCATTTTACTTAGCATCATTTCATATGGTCATATGTACATAGCTTTTGAGCTTTTCTGCTCATCTGATAAAATTATTCTAGATGTATACTAATTATTGAAAATGAGGTTCTGGCTTACTTCACTTAATATGATTTTTTCCAATGGGGCAATGCCATTCTTTCTGATGGAAGTATAGAATTCCATTGTGTGTGTGTGTGTGTGTGTGTGTGTGTGTGTGCGCGCGCGCGTGCACGCGCCACGTGTTCTGGATCTGTTCATCTAGGGCATCTGGTTTGGTTCCATATCTTAATTATGGTGGATAATGCTGCAAAAAACATAGTTGTGCTGGTAGCTTTAGTATACCCTTGTTTTTTATCGTTTGGGTAAATGCCCAAAAGTGGGATTGCTGGGTCATTGGGGAACTCTTTGTGTCGTCTTTCGAGGAACCTCCATACTTCTTTCCAGAGTGGTTAAACAAGTTTACACTCCCACCAACAATGTAGTAAGGTTCCCTTTTGGCCATATCCCCTCCAGCATCTGTTATTTCTTGATTATAGCCATTCTAACTCGGGTGAGGTGGAATCTCAATGTTGTTTTGACGTGCATTTCTTTTATGGCCAGAGAAGTTGAGGATTTCTTCATGTGTCTATTGGCCATTCTTATTTCTTCTTCAAAGAAATCTCTCTTTAAATCTTTAGCCTACTTATTAATTGGGTGGTTTTTTCTTTGAGGAGTTTTTTGGAGAAATTAATTTTTTAAGTTCTAAGTATGTTTTAGATATGAGGCCTTTGTCTATTGTATAACTAGTGAAGATCTTCTCCCAGTCCATGGGCTTTCTTTTCTTTTTTTAATTGTGAAAATACCATACAGAGGGGTTACAATTACGTGGGCAAAGTAATGAGTACATTTCTTATCAAGCATCGCTGCCTCCTCCTTTGTTTCCCCTTCCCATCCCTTCCCATTTCCCCTGCCTCCCCCTTACCTCCCTCCCTCAAACCTCTCCCCAAAGTTGTAAAGTTCGTTTTTCGACATAACGTCTTGTACATATCATTGTTGTAATGGGTCCACGTGTATCCCTATTTAAACAATTTGTTTTCTCCCTTCCCCTCCACAAATTATGCCAACATCAAATACAGTGAAAACAGGGATTATACCATGAGGGAGGGATATACAAAGCAATAAAGAAATCATCTTATAAATATGTTAAAAACAATCACAAGAAAGAAAAAAAACATTTGAGTGCTTATCTTGGGGTTCATTTCACCTAACTTCAACTTATGTGACTGTTTCCGCTTGTCTCAGACATATACTAGTAATTGCAAATGAGGAAAAACTTGGGACCTATGTTTCTTTGGGCCTGGCTTACTTCACTTAATATAATTTTTCCAAGTCTTTACATTTCCTAACAAATGGAGCCCCTGGATTGGAAGGATCAACATCGTGAAAATGACAATACTTCCCAAGGCTATCTACAAATTCAATGCAATAGCTATCAATATTCCAACCTTATTTTTCAAGGAAATAGAAGAGGCAATCCAAAAATTCATATGGACAATAAAAGACCCCGAATAGGAAAAACAGTCTGTGGGCTTTCTATTGATCTTGCTAGCTATGTCCTTTGCCATGCAGAAGCACTGCAACTACATACAATCCCATTTGTCCAACCTTTCTTTGATTTGTTGTGTTTGTGGGTCTCTATTAAGAAAATTTCAGCCTGTGTCAAGGAGCCCTAGTTTTTCCTATACCTTCTTGTAATGTTTTCAGGGTGTCTGCTTTTACTTTGAGGCTTTTGATTAATTTGGAGTTGACCACATGATTATCTCAATAGACACAGAAAATCATTTGACAAGATCCAACTCCCTTTTATGATGAAAACTTTGGAGAAACTAAAAATCCAGGAAACATTCCTCAATATAATAAAGGCTGTGTATGACAAACCCACTGCCTGCATTATTCTTAATGGCAAAAAGCTTAAGCCTTTTCCTCTAAATTCAGAAATGAGAAAAAAATGTCCACTCTCCACTCCTCTTCAATCTAGTATTAGAATACCTAGCTACAGCAATAAGACAAGATGTAAACATAAAGGTGATACAGATAGGGAAAGATAAAATAAAACTCTCCCTCTTTGCAGATGACATGATCTTGTATTTAAAGAATCACACAGACTCCGCTCCCAAATTAATCAAGCTGATTCAAAACTTTGGCAAAGTAGCAGGGTATAAAATTAACCCTCAAAAATCAATGGCTTTCCTGTATGCCAATAATAATAAAAGTGCAGCTGAAATCAGGAAAGCAACTCCTTTTGTAATAGCCCCACAAAAAAAAATAATAAAATACCTAGAAATCAACTTAAGAGTGAAGGACCTCTGATGAAGACTTTAAAAACCTGGAAAAGGAATTTAAAAGAGAACTAAGAAAGTAGAAAAACTTCCCATGCTCCTGGATTGGGAGGATTAGCATTGTGAAAATGGCAATATTGCCAAAGTCTATCTACATATTCAATGCAATACTCAACAATATCCCAACCTCATTCTTCAGGAAAGAGAAGAAGCAACCCAAATATACATATGGAACAATAAAAGACTTTCAATAGCACAAACAATCTTCAGCAGACAAACAGTGCTGGAGGAATATCAATACTAGACTTTGAACTCTACTACAGAGCCATAGTAATCTAAACATCTTGGTACTGCCACAAGAACAGAGCTGAGGACCAATGGAATAGAATGCAAGACCCAGAAATGAACCTGAAGACCTATAGTCATCTAATCTTTGATAAGGGAACCCAAAAATAGAATGGAGGAAAGACAGCCTCTTCAGTTAATGGTGCTGGCAAAATTGGTTAAACGTGTAGAAAACTAAATTTAGATCCTTATATACGACCCTACACCAGAATCAACTCTAAAACTTACAATTTTTAACAAAGGGCAAGGAATTCTTCAGCCTCAAGACAACCCAAACGACCTGAATCCCCGAATCACATTTTGTGCTAATTCCAGAACCTGGGACAGTACCTTTCATAGGACAGAAGCTTCTTAAGTGCTTGGACTTCGGTCATATTCTTTCTGTATTTCTCAGTGTCTTGATTAGTATCTATCTTACATACAAGGCACAGTATTAATATTAGAAAACATTAGAAAAAATATTAATAAAGTACCAAGCCTTTAAGATTGTGTCCCTTCAAGGGGTTTTATCTTTCTTGCTGTTGTTTTAATGTACCAATAATGTACTATGTGATTTTTTTGGTAAGTTCTTCCCCCATGTTTTCACTGTATTTGATTCTGGTGCTCTACATTTTTTCTAATTTATGGAAGGGAAGGGAAATAACAAAATTCTGAAATAAGGATACAAGTTGACCCATTGTAACAATGAGACGTACAGACACTATGTTGAAAATGAACTTTACAACTTTGGTGAGGTGGGGAGGGAAGGGATGGTAGGGAAAAAACCATGGAGGGGTAAAAATGCTTGATAGGAAATGTACTCACTACCTTACTCATGTACCTGTAACCTCTCTGTACAGAATCTGTTCAATAAATACATATGTGTATATATATTATAAAAAGATTATGTTCCTTATAATCAATTGTGGGTATTATTATATTGGACTGGATCTGAAATGTGATCTCTCTGCAATTTCAATCTTGCTTTGGTATGAAAATAATTTCTAGAAGTACTATCATTTCCCTATAAGTCTTGTGTAAAATAAACACATCTGATGCAGAAATACTACATTACACTCTTACCACATTAATTTATAGAAGTTCACTTGTGATTCTGATCTTGTCCTGGGAAAAGTGGCTCAGGTAATATGAATTCCTGATGTTTTTCCTTGGTCCCATGACAGTAAATTTCTCAAGCCTATCTAAAAGGTTGTACGAAGAGAATTTGTATTTTTCTACAAATCACATTTGAAAAATGGCATTGACTATTCCTTGCCAGCAATGCACCCTCATTAGGACAGGGTGAGGAGACAGCTGTTTCAAGCAAGCTACAGAAACCAATTAAGAAAAAGACAGTAGGAAAAAAATCTTTTTAATCTTTTACTTTGGAGTATCCAATATTCTAATATGTTAAGTAGGCTTGTCAACTAATCAACTTTAAAAATCCCACTTAAAAGAGAGCTTTTCATTAAATCCTGTTCCAAGAAACTCTAGGATATCACATCACATCTGTCTTCTTTGTAGCATTACATCAGTCTCCTTTCTGCATTTGAGATCAGAGTCTCTATTCCTGGTAATCTTCCCTCTACGTCTTAAAACTGATCAAGTAATTTAGCTAACTTATCTACTGAATGGTGAAACCAGTTTCCAGGCTTTTACTATTTTTCTAACCTCTGGCCTAAGGCTATATCCTGTAGATATTTCTAAGACTTGAGTCATCCCCTGACCCTTGAGACCAGGGGTAAAAGCTTGTCTATAGAGTGATTTTGAAAACATTATCAAAATTACACAATAAAAATTACAAAATTGACAAGTTTGTATTTAGTATTCTATCCCCCATTTAATCATGTTTCTCCCATTGTATATACAAGCAGAAGACTGAGGATTAATGAACTTTATTACAAATCTTCTTTGGTGAACTAATTTTGGCCATCTTAACCCATTTTTGTTATCCTCTATGGTGAACATTCTAAGGCTTATAAGTTTCACCAAAATACATCACATTTAAAGTGAAGAAAATCTTGAGCAAACTATAACAATTGTCTTAATCCTGAAGAAGGATGTTTTCCTGAAATATCTTTATTTCCTGCAAAAATTTTCTCCTACTACAATCACATACATTTCACTGTGCAGCCATTCCTAACTTTACAGGCAAGATTCTAGTCCTAATTTGTCTGGATTGTCTTCCTGTGCTTCTCTTAGAATGAATTTCATGCCTATTTTAAAAGCTCACCTGATCGTTCTATTTTGAATTATTTGACTGTATGTCAATACTACCTTTATTTTCTTTTCACTTCTTAATACTTTCAGTAACATATGGATAACAATGCTGCATAGTGCTTATCAATATAATCATACTAATTAAAAACTTTAGAAAGATAACAGTAACTAATAAATATTTGTCCTCAAATCTTCCTTACCAAAAATATAGGCAACAATGGGCTAATAATAATCCCAATGCTCCCACAATGAAAGGTACAAAAAAGAAATGGGAATACAATGTTGAATTGCCAAAAAATTCAAACTCCATCAGAATATTGTATATCTAATCCCTATTCTACATAAATTTTCAAGGTAATTGAATCCCAAAATTTCTTTTGTATGTCAGCCCCCTGATACAGTCTCCTCAAGAAAAACACCAAACTTAACTTCATCAAAAAATTCTGATTTATATAAGCACAGCATCAGACTTAGAAATGTCTTTATTTTATATACCCAAGAGATTCAGCTATGCAGCTAGGTTGTTTAAATATAGTATTGTTTATTGCATTGATAAGGTAGTGGTTTGTGGTTTAGGAATAGGAAACAGAGAAAGAAATTTAATTTTCTGGAAAACCAGTGTGTATTTAAACCTTAGTGTCTCTGGGTCTAAATGAAGCCAGCCCTGATCTCATGCAAAATCTTTCAATTTTGGCTTATTTCCCAGATCCATTAATCTAGAGCCTGATTTTCAACCCTCACTATACATTAGAAGTTACCTGGGGAGCTTTAAAATATAGACATGTCTGGCTGGCCTTTTCCCATACAATCCTGATGTAGTAGATCTAAAGACAGTATTTCCAATTTATTCTGAGGTTCATACTGGGATGGAAACCTCTTAGAGAAAGAAAAGTATAGCAGTTGAAGGTTGTTTGTGTGTGTGTGTGTGTGTGTGTGTGTGTGTGTGTGTGTGTGTGTGTGTGTGTGTGTGTGTATGTGTGTATGTGTGTTGTATCAAAGTGAACATGGTTAGGTACAATAGTAATGAAGAATAGAAAGGCAAAACCCTTCTACCCTGGAATTGTACTCATGGGCAAGTGCTTACGAATGAAGGAAGTTGAGCATAATGTGTGTGAAAGTGCTTGGTAAAAGGGAAGACATTGCTTTTTTTTTAAAAAAATCTGTAATTAATTTAACAAAATTTTCAATCCTTTCTGGTGTCACATGGACCTGAAAGAAATTAAAGTTATTAAGACATCATACAGAATTCATTCTCTATGATAATTTCTGATCATTTTATTTTTATTTTTCTTCTGGGAAGCAGAGGTCTACAACCAGATCCTAATTACTTTTAATCCCATTTGGTAGAAATTTTACTTATAAGTGTGGTTCTATGTTCTTGCCTCATTAATTCCTGTCTGGTGAATATCACTGAATCTTCCTTGAATAAATGAGTAAGTTTGTGATCCCTCTAGGACATCAATTAACAGTGTGTAGGAAATTCAAATTGGTGTGTTTTGACCCCAGGACATACCCAGGAAGTGGCATTTTGAGAGAAATTGCTAACATCAGCTTGCTTTCCTGTAATGGGATTTTTCTCCTTAAAGGAGAATTCTGGGAGTACAGCAGCTCAGTCCCTAATTGAGTTCAGTTTTGTTCCAGTTCACCACCGTTTTCTTGCACATGGGCAGTGAAGGTGACTTTCAATGCTCTTCTTGGAGAAACTCTTAGTCTTAAATGACCTGTCTCTTGGGGGAAATAGAAGTGACATGTTAAAAGTGATTCTGCTATATACCTATTCCCCTGCATTAAAAGCGCCAGGTCCTTCCACAGTGAATCCAGTGTGTTGCCAAAAGGTTGTTCAGGTGTCTACTACCAGTCAAGCATTTGAACTTGGAAGTTTATTTTCCCAGGACATTCTTGAGATGGCCAATATCTAGAAAAAAGTCTGTGAGAGATCTTGAGTCAATGCTTCCTATGTCATGTCTTGATTCCTGACACACAGATTATCAGAGAGTATTTGATTCAGAGCCACAAAATGTTGAGGTGATACTATTGTTACACTCTTGTAGGTAATTAAAACATGTTTCTACAACTTGAATGTCAGTTTTGTCCCTTGTTTGTTCAACCCGAGGCCAAATAAATGACAACTTTAAGGCTTCCTGTTCTGTCCCTCATCCCTACCAATCCTATATCGAGCCTTGTGCTTCAATCATCTTCAATCTGCTCACCAAAAATCGAGACTTGGCTATTTATGAATTACAATAAAATAACTATTTGATTCCCTCATGAATGTTGTAAAATGTAGAACTAAGGTTTAAAAAATATATTGTTATACACATTTTTCAGATAGATATATTGTGTTCCAGGAAAGAAGTAATTTATACCAGTAGGAACCATAAAATGAAAGTCTGTGGGCTTTTTGTAAAAATCTAGGTTTAATATACAATGCATTCTACTTTCCCTACATTACCCCTTTAAACATTAGAGATGCTATTCCAAGTTACTTGATAAAACTCTTTAAAAATTGTCAGGTAGTCTGTGCTAAGTGTTTAGTGAGTAAATGCACTGGGTTTTCATGGTAATAAACATACTAATGTAAGATATTTCTATTAATAACACAAATATGTATTTATATATGTGTATAGAATTTTTCCAGTTTGAGTTTTGTAGAAATGCACAGTTAAGTTCTAATTTAAACAGTCTCTGATTAGATTCACACAAAACTTGTTGTGTTTGTTAGTTAACTTTTTTATCTTATACATTAGATATAATCTGTTTTTATTCCTTGGATTTTGTTGAAGTTTCCCTTTTAATTTCATTTGGTCAGGATTAAATAGATTGGATTATCAATGTCACAGTAAATACAGTTTAGAACAACCGTTTTCTCTCTTTCTTGACTATGTTAAGAGGCAGGCGAAAGAAACTTTTAACATAAACCATCCTAGGTCTTTAAATTTGTATGTAAAACTGGCACTAGTTCATCCCTGCTTTTACTGAAAAAAAATCAAAGTCATCCACAAGGGTTTTCTCCCCCTCTTTCTTTAATAATGGATACTTTCAGAGACCTCCTGAGGTCCCATTCCCCCTGTCATGTTTAAAGGGTTTATTGTTTCCAGAAAAGCTTTTGCTGCTCCCTCTGGAGACTGAGCTGATCCAAGGTAATATTAATTCTGTGCCTCTCTCTTGTTGGAACTCAACTTCAAATAGAATCTACGAGATGAAAGCTGAAAGAGAGGTTATGTGAGCTGTCATCCACCATTGTGTCTGAGGCATCAACTGTGCTCAGAACAAATTAGGTGTCAGTCTGGTAAATCACAGTCAGGAAGGCAAATCAGTTTATAGAAGACTTATTTGGTCTCCTGGAAGGCTCCACCATTCAGAGAAGAGTTAATCTTTCTCGTCTTTTCTTTTTTTGGTAATAATTTCTTTTTTCTTAAATCTGAGATTTACCTGATCATTTTCATTGTCTCTTCAATCCTTTTCCAACTCCCTCCTTGTTTCCCCTACAGAGATGAAGAGCAATTGCTTCAAGAACCTCAATTACGTTCACATGACCATTCACATGGAGTGTCTCATTATTTTAGTGTAATTTTCTAAGCGATGAAAACCATGTAAAAAGAAGAGGTTGTGGTAATGGTGAAGGAGGGGGAGGTGTGATGAGAATGAGCTGCTGGCTTTACATGTGGCAGGTCCACAGCACAAGAAGAGTATGTGCAGAAAGAAGCAGGTGGGTCACACTCCAATAGATCTAGATTTTGCTTTTCAAATACTACTTGGTACTGTCATTCCTCCATTAAGAAGTTTAGGTGGCAGAAAAAAAACTACTTTTATGCCTTGTAGAATTTAATGTATCGTTAGCCTGAAAGAAAAAGAAAAAATATGAAATCAACAAAAGAAATTGTATTTGTCATACCAGTATGTGATCATATTATTTTGCTTTAATGTGAAAGGAAAACTTCATTTATATAGAACGGGAAACAACATAGAAAGTACTGAATGAGAACTTGAACAATGTTTTTGTATTAACTGCAGTGTTTACAGGACCTACAGATAGGTGCTTTAAAAGGCAAGTTCACTCTCTTGTTTTACTTATTACTATTTGTTTTACTTATCTTGTAACTTTATGGATCAAAGAAAAAAATCATAATTAAATAAAAATGGGGCAGATTAAAGGTAACATTCTTAGAAAGGCTCCAGTGCTTGTCATATCCATACTCCCATTCTTCAAAAATACGAAGGTGTTTATTCTCAGAGTGAGTTCATCTTGACTAAGGTCTCATTAGATCTGAATTAGTGTCCAGTTAGCTCCCACTAGCTGTGGGTACATTTGGCTTACTGCTAGCGATGCAGTGACCCCCACAATTATACACAATCTGATTCCCTAGTGCCTATACTCATTACAGTTCTAGAAATATATTGGCTACCTGAACCCTACTCATTGCTGCACTGTGTGTGTGTGTGTGTGTGTGTGTGTGTGTGTGTGTGTGTGTGTGTGTGTGTTAATCATGGGGTTTGAACTCTGGGCCTGGGCACTGTCCCTGAGCTCATCAGCTCAAGGTGAGCGCTTTACCAGTTGAGCCACAGCACAACTTCTGATTTTCTGGTGGTTAATTAGAGATTTGTATCATGGGTTTTCTTGCCAGAGTTGGCTTTGAACTGTGATCTCAGCCTCCTGAGTTGCTAGGATTACAGGCATAAGCCACCAGAACTCAACATTGCTGAACTTTTCCTTGAGATTTTATACCCTTTCCTAATAACCCACTCATTTGATTCACCTAGTCATGGTCTGTCTTTCTCTTATGCTGGATTTTCCAGTTCTTGTTCCACCGGGGTCTACTATCCAAATTCTATTGTAAATATTTTTTTCTTTTCCATTTTCTATTCTATATAAAGGAAACATGTGGCAACTCAAATGTTATATTAAATTTACTTAATAGTTAATTTTCTTTACCAAAACCACCAAATGACAGTTTTCCATTGGTCTTTGGATCTTCAAAACCAAACTGTGGCATCACATAGTATTTTGATCACACAAACTTCTTATATGTTTCTCTTGTTTACCAGTACATTACTTTAAGTATGTCAGCAATGACACATATATCCCTGTTTTCTTATTCCACAAACTCTTGGTTGTCCATTATTTCTGATTGTTAATTTTCAGCTACACTGATTACTCCTCATCTATCTCTCCCTGGAAATATTTTTTCCTTTTTTTTTTAAATTTTATTTTATTTTATTTGTGAACATACTGTACAGAGGGGTTACAATTACATGGGCAGGATAATGCGTACATTTCTTACCAAGCACTGCACCCTCCTCCTTTAGTTTACCCTTCACATCCCTTCCCAGCCTCCCCCTCCCCCCAATCCCAATCCTTCTCCTTCCCCCCCTTCCCCCCCCCCCCGCCCCCGGCACCGACGTTGTAAAGCTCGTTTTGGACATGACAACTTGTACTTCTCATTGTTGCATCAGGTCCACCTATATCCTTAAACAACTGGTTTTTCCCCATCTCCTCCGCAAGTTATACTGACATCAAATATAGTGAAAGCAGGGGTTATACTGTGGGGGAGGGACATACAAAGCAACAAAGAGATAATCTTATAAATGCATTAGAAACACATGCTTGAAAGAAAAAAACCTTAAAATACATATCTAAGGGCTCATTTTCCTGACATCACATTATCTGACCTTTTCCGCTTGACTCATACATATACTAGATATTGCAAATAAGGGAAACCATGGGACCTATGTTTCTTTGGACCTGGCTTACTTCACTTAATATAATTTTTTCCAAGTTTTTCCATTTCCTAACAAATGTGGCAATGTCATTCTTTCTGATGGAGGCATAGAATTCCATTGTATATATATACCAC
The DNA here is from genome assembly GCF_024711535.1 of Dipodomys merriami. Classification (NCBI taxonomy): domain Eukaryota; kingdom Metazoa; phylum Chordata; class Mammalia; order Rodentia; family Heteromyidae; genus Dipodomys; species Dipodomys merriami. Next base: position 22,561,437 of record NW_027203381.1, read on the forward strand.
ATTTTCTTGATCCATTCATCTACTGAGGGGCATCTGGGTTGGTTCCATATCTTAGCTATGGTAAATAATGCTGCAATAAACATTGTTGTGCTGGTAGCTTTAGAGTGGTCTTGTTTGTAAACATTTGGGTAAATGCCCAAAAGTGGGATTGCTGGGTCATAGGGGAGATCTATGTGAAGTCTTTTGAGGAACCTCCATACTGCTTTCCAAAGTGGTTGAACAAGTTTACATTCCCACCAACAATGAAGTAAGGTTCCTTTCTGTCCACATCCCCTCCAGCATCTGTTGTTGTTAGAGTTCTTGATTTTTGCTGTTCTAACTGGAGTGAGGTGATATCTCAATGTTGTTTTGATTTGCATTTCTTTTATGGCTAGGGATGTTGAACATTTCTTCATGTGTCTATTGGCCATCCTTCTTTCTTCTTCAGAGAAGTTTCTCTTTAAGTCTTTAGCCCACTTATTTATTGGGCAGTTGTTTCTTTGAGGATTTGTTGTTGGGGGGTTTAATTTTTTGAGTTCAAGGTATATTTTAGATATGAGACCCTTGTCCGTTGTATGGCTAGTAAAGATCTTCTCCCAATCGGTGGGCTTTCTATTGATCTTGCTAGCTATGTCATTTGCCCTGCAAAAGCTCTGCAACTTTATGCAATCCCATTTGTCCAACCTTTCTTTGATTTGTTGTGTTTCCAGGTCTCTCTTCAAAAAATTTCGGCCTGAGCCAAGGAGACCTAGGGTTTCTCCCTGGAACTTTTTAACCCTTTTTCTAGCTAATCAAATATTACTTCAAGTCTCTATGCTTCATTTGTCATTAACTTGTCAGCCTTCCCCTTGCTTCTGGTAAGCAGACAAATATTTCCAGTCTATATCAACATTCAGTACCAACATCTCTGGATATGAGAAAACTTCTTTAAAACCAAATCTCCTTCTTTTCCTATATTTTAGCACAATATTTCATTCAACTATCCCAAATAACCTGCCTAAAGTTTTTAGAAACACAAACTTTACATACTACAACCCCTCCCGTAGATGACATATCATTTCACTTTTGTTATGAGCAGATTCCTTCCTTGACATTTTTGTCAGCATTTCACAACATTTCCTGCATCTTATTTCACTTCTTCCTTATCAACACCACTTCATCCAACAAAAACTCTACTATATACTTTTCTCACAGATCCTATTTTTGTTTGTTTTCATTTCTTAGTCAGATTTATCTGATAAAATGCCTTTTTTCTTCTCCAAATCACGTTTACTTTTTAAAGTCTTCTGGTTCCTACTCCCTCCTGAGCTCCCTCAGCCTCCAATTTGCCACAAATCTACTTGGCAACCTGCAAAAATAATCACAACTTGATGCCTTCTGAGCTTTAGACTCTGGCATTCCATACCCATGAAAGTGAACTCCATATTTTGTTTTGCCTCTGAACTGCTAAAGACTCTGGATGGAGAAAAACCTTTCAGACTTTTCTGATGGGAGAAATTTACCTCTGTAAGTTTTGCATTTGCTTGTTTTTAACTTCCCCCCCTCCATTCTAACACTTACCTCTTACCATCCTAGAACAAAGGGTTTTTCTCTTTGTTTCTGTTTAAATTCTATGGTATTGTGGAACTCAAGTGTACTTGAAATGTGATAATTGAGCCTACTAAGATCTGAAGAAAGGCAAACTCTAAGGAGACAGTGGAGCCACGTGAGACTCTGTGGGGTAGGCTGGAGCCACTTGAATTTATTTATACCCATTAAAAAATCTTCTGGTATTATGATAGCTGGCTTTTAGGAGATCAAAGGAGCTAGTGTGGAAATGTTGTTTTTCTGACTGTGCGGCACACAAACATCATTTAAATGTTCTCTCAACATGTGCATACATCCAAAACCTTGGAGCATCAGACAGCCATGGGAGCTGGCACAGTGCCTGCATTGTTAGTCTTGCTCTATTATGATGGAAATAAAGGCAAGACAGAGGCAGAAAGCAAGGGGAGAAGACAGCTGAATGTAGATCCAGGTGGTAAGAAGGCCAAAGATACACTCCCAGGGTTTGGGCATCAGTTCTTATCTGGTACAAGCAAATCTGTATGAAAGATTGATTGGCAATCCCTGGCTGGAAATGATTTGTCAAAAAAATAGTATGCTTTTCTTTGGTTGATAGAGCCTTTCATCACAAAAGATCATGTATTGGGACTAACCCTCATGTTATAAGATAGAAGTGAACAAAATAGGTATAAATCCTGTTTCTGGATAGGTCCAATTAAGAGTTCAAACTGCAGATATTTGCAGCAAGCAGAAAAAGTTTTTGTTCAGTCTCTTCCGAAGATCATATTCCTTCTAATGTATTGTGAGTGCAGATTGTGGGACATTTCTCATAGCATTCAGTTGTCAACTAATTATAGTTTTATTCCTTTGAAGCTTACATCGCCTTGTAACATCATAAACACTTTGCAACATCATAAAATATTAGATTTGGAAAATCCCTTAGAAATTATTTCTCCAATGTCCACATTTACCAAGATCCAAAAAGATCCCAGTCTCATTAAATTCTCATAAACAGCAACACAGGATGCTGTACAAGTTGGTTTTTTTTCACTCAAGGTTTTTCTATGATTTTCTTCATGAAATTCTTTACCAGGTAGTAACAAAGAAAAGTGTGAGGTGGCTCATAGAGTTAAGAGGAAGTCGTCAGAGGATACTTCAGGTGTCCATTCTGGGACAGCATCTGGAATGAGTGAACAGTGAAATGGGATGGGGTAGACACGAAGAATTGCCTATTTTACCCATTAGGTAACAGGCTACTTTTCTATTGCCATTTCCCTCTGTCATTTAGGGAGAAGCATTATGTACAGACATGTGCAAGTAAAAAGAAGATTATTCCTGGTTCTGGTGTTTTCCCTCTGAATTATCCTTCCTGTAGTAGTTTCCCACATGAGCAGAGTGCTTCACCCTTAAATGGTCATTCTTCTTTTGGTTCTAGGTTGAAGATTAGTCCTAAGAATTTTGTAGGCCAATGAATAAATACATTACTTGAGCACTACCTAAGCTTGGTCTAGAGTACTACAGTGAAAAAAGCCACACCCAAAAATGCCAAAACCAAAAACAACAACAACAAAACATTTTAGGTTGTGCTCTACTGTTTAGACAGATGTTTTTTTCTAAACTTTTACAGTATGTTTCCCAAACCTAGTAGAAAGTGATAAATACACATCATTTGTCTCTGTGCAAACTTTCTTCCTTTCATTTCTTAATTCTGACTTACTGTAATTAACCTATATAAAAATATTCAGTCAACGCCATATCACTCATAAGACACATTTAGTAAATATAAAACAAAGAACTATTTGGATTCTGAGAGCCTTACATTCATTACTACATACCTAGCTCTTAAAAAAAGCTATGATATCTTTTGGACCCTTTTTTCTTTTAAATTATTTAACAGTAGAGTTTCATCAGAAGTCCAGGAATTCAATATTTTCTCGAAGATATCTGATCTAAAACTTGGTAAATTATAGAAATAATTTGTGGCTCATCCAAAAGTCATGTGAATAGTCTATCTGTTCCTCTAGGAAATTGTCTCTTTCCCAGGTGTCATGTAGGGAGCAACCACATTGAAGATAAAAATAGGTCCTTTCTATGTTTGCCTGAAATTATGACATCTCATATTACTTTAATCACAGGAATGGACATTATTCTGTGTTGGGAGCTTGATTATCAGTGTGGCGGTGTTGAAAGACAGTGGGATCTTTGAGATGGGGTTTCAGTGGAAGGTCTAAAGACTGGCCTCTTCTTGACAATCTCACCATGTACTTGCTCATTCTCACACATATTACTATGTCTGGTATTACCATTTGTAGTGAGATTATACAGCCAAGAGAGATCTTTCTAGTGCTAGCCCTATCAAGTTTGCACCTTCAGCAAAATAAACCATATATATATATATATATATATATATATATGTCAGTATGTATGTGCATATACACATATTTATATATACATATATAAATATATATAAAGAAAAAATTATATATATAGTTATTTAAAGGTGATGTACAGAAGCATTACAGTTACATAGGTCAGGTAATCAGTACATTTCTTTTTGCAGTGTCATTCTTTTCCTTGCTCTCTCCCAGTTTGACCCTCCTGTGCCCATCCACAAATTGTATAGTTCATTCTCAACATATTGTCTATTGAATACCATTTCTGCATACGTTCACCCTCTCTGTGCCTCACATACTCTCTCCGAAACAGATAAAGTTACAAACTGGACAAAAGGAAAAGAAAACAAAAGTAGCATCAAAGGAAAAAAAGATCCTCATTTCCATTTTTTTATTATTATTATTATTACGTCGGTCATGGGGCCTGAACTCTGGCCCTGGGCACTGTCCCTGAGCTCTTCAGCTCAAGGCTAGGGCTCTACCACTTGAGACACAGTGCCATTTCTACGTTTTTCTGTTTATGTGGTGCTGAGCCACCTTCCCAACCCTGACAAATGTTATTTTATATGAGTATATGCACATATTTATTGAGCCTTTCTGATCCTCTCCTAAGAATGTTCTCCTTTGGTCTCACTGTGTTAATGTCTAAAGACCTGTATAATTTTTCTTTACCCAGCCTAAGGTTTCTTATTGCAGTAACCAAAACCTAGAGCTATGCAAACCTAGAGTAAAATTGTCCTGTAGGTATCTGCTCAGTAAGTCTATTTTCTCAACATCCAAATTGCTCTCATGTGAAATTGGCATGAAAGAGTCTGTTAATTAACCATCAACCAATAGTAGCTCTGTGGTAACTTCTAAAATACATGATTTAAAAAATTCATGTTTTGGATAGTAGCCAAAGTTATTATCCAAAGTCTGTCATGCAGATATATCAAACTGAAGACAAAAATCTACTTAGCTATAAGAGAAAACTTGTTTTTCTTTAATGTAAGAATGATTTTTTCCTGTTTACTTCTAAAAGATGTAGTAAAGAAGAGAAACTTCAATAAAATGAAGTTGACATTCCCAAACCTTTTAAGTAAAACAAATACTGTTCCTAGAATATTTCATTAATTTTTATTATTATGCATATTGAATGTTCTTGCTCAGTTACATTTTTATATCTTTAAAAAAAATCTCATTTAGGTTTTATATGTGTTAAAGTGCAAAGAAATATATACTACATTAATAAAATGGGCTGCTAGAACAGATCAGAGTTCTCAACAAATATTATTACTTGATTTTGTTTAAATTTCTCATCATACTTCATTGGGGACAATATATTGGTTTCTTATATGAAATTAGAATTTCAGAATAAACTTGTTGAAAATTTCAGTCAACTTTCCTATAGCAGTAAAAAGAAGTCCATCTATCTATGAAACATAATAGCCTATATAGTCTATGTGTGTATATGTGTGTGGTGAGTGTGTGTATACCCACATATGTGTGTGTGTGTGTGTGTGTGTGTGTGTGTGCATGCAGCATGTGAGTCTGTACTTGTGTACAGAGGTGGGGGAGCTTGTTACATGTGTGAGGAATCCATCTGTAGTCATTACCACCTTGTCAAGAGGTCAGTAGTTGTGATTATGGAGATGGTAGCCTTACCATAGCTATGTAATCATTCCTACTGCACTGTCATTAATGAGGAAAGACAGGTGGAAGCAGAACTCTGGATGTAAAGCATAGGAAGGTAGCCCTCATCTGGCTGGGTTCTCCTCCTCTTGAAGAGGTCATTGACTGAACTGGCTGTGCCAGTTGACAAGCTCAGGGCAAGTTGATTGGCACGTGTGGGAAGTCGTCATGAGACCACATGTCCTGACACACTTCAACCACCCTCCCTCCTTGTGAAGCTCAGCGCTAAATTCACTTAGGAGTACAGGAATGGCATTGATCTGGCGACTCTCTGGAACCTCAAGCCTTATATTCTCTTACCTTCTCTTACCTCCTCTTCCCACCACAGAAAGTGACAGAGTGAATAATACTGAGCAGAATTGTTCTACTAAAAGGCAAGGGTGGAAAGAAGTGCATGTCTTAATCCAGAAATCAGTTCTCTCTTTGTGTTGGAGATGCAAATAGTTGTCATGGAAAGAATGTAATGTTAGACTAGAAAGCCAGAGTAGATGTCAGGTCTTAACAAAAATAACTCAGTGAAACTGGGCAAAACATGAAATTCCTGTTATCCTTGTTGAAAATAATATATGAGACAACTTATTTTTCATAATCGTAAAAGAATCCATTAATCTTTAAAAATAAAAAACTTCCAATGAGAAGCTTCTTTTTCATGCTAGCCTATGAAAGGAATTTGAAAACTAATTGCTAAAAGGCATGCATTCCATTGATATATAATCAAGAAATATTATTCATTACTGACTGTGTTTGCCATGTTTGATATTTTTTATGAAGATTTTACAAAACCTAATATGTAGGCAACAATTCAAAGGTAATAAAACCTTTCCTATAATTATGTGTCCACAATGAAAACGAACTCTCCTCCTCTTGCCAATTTTCAACTCTAAAGATTTTTTTTCCTTTAACACAGAATCATATTATATAGCCCAGGCTAGTCTCCAACTTGTTATCCTCCTGCCTCAGTAGCCAAAGTACTAATAATATAAGAATGTACAATCATATCAAGTTCCAACTCTACAGATAATAACTGACCCAAAGTCCAAACTATTGTGCTCAGTAATCTAGGTCTGTATTTGCTAAGAGGTTGCTCCTTGATCAAACACTGAGAGCACTGACCTGTTTCTAAATGGGCCTTTCTGGTGTTCTCTCTGGTCTGGGTACTTATTTGCCTTCTTGATTGCATTTTGGAGGGTAGAATACTTGCACCTAATAATTATTCCATCTTCATACAAGTTCATATGTGTCTCATTAGTTGTATGGCCTTCATGGCCTTTCTTGACTGTCCCCCTATTTTCCTTCAAGTTGGCATCCCCTCCATGTCTTTCAAAAATAAATATTTAATATCTCCTTTGAATCATCCTAACACAAGCTAACAACTGTGTAAGTAAGTCTTATACATAACAATGAAAGAGTAAATATGACACAAAATAGCGTCTGAATGTGGCAAAGATGATACCTGAGCTCAGGCTGGAGCTCTAACAATTACTCTCTCTATGATCTATTCTTATCATTTAGTCTCTCAACCTTAGTTTTGCCAATTAAAGATTTTTTACATAGGGAGAGCTTTGAAGATTACAAAATAATATAGTATATATGTCTCTTCTATCTATGAATATTCTGTTCACTGCATTCTTTTCTTCTTTCTAACTTTACTGAGTTACAACTGACAAAAATATGTATATTTAAATTTTGTGATGTGGTGTTTTGATACACATATACCTCATGTAATGATTTCCAGATCAACCTGATTAACCTGGTCCTGACCTCATACCATTAACTTTAGTCTAGGTGTTATGCTAACATTTTAAATCTACCACCATAGCAATGCCAAGTATGCAACATAGTACTATTATCTGTCTTCACTCTGCTGTACATTAGATGTCTAGTCCTTTCAGTATGAAAAGACTACAGTTTAGGTGTGAATTAGATGATTTTTAAAATTCAGTTCTCACAGGGAAATTACCTTGTCATTACATTCTGACAGATGAGGCACAGATTGTACTATTTTTAATCTGAGGACATAAAGCATAATAAAGAATAGGTCTCAAATTCAGGACTATTGGCATGTTTGTTTGTTTTCAGAAATATACCTCTGATAAGTATCTGAACGTTTTCAGATGGGATACTTAAGTGAACAGGAAATCTTTTCCAATTAGTTGATATTTCTATGCTTCTTCAGAATATAAATATTGGCAAGATTATTAAGAAGATTAAATGAGTTGAATGACAACATACTTTTTTCATGAAGATTTCTTTGACCATATTAATAGTTAGTAGTGAACCTTTTCCACACATCAAGTTTTTCATTCTCTTAGTATTTATGTTGAGCCTATTAGACACATTTTTTTTTCTGACGGTTGTGGGGCTTGAACTCAGGGCCTGGGCACTGTCCCTGAGCATTTTCCTTCAAGGCTAGAGCTCTACCACTTTGAGCGACAGTGTCACTTCTGGTTTTCTGGTGGTTAATTGGAGAGAAGAGTCTTATAGACTTTCCTACCGGCTTTGAATCGCTTTGAATCGCGAGCCTCAGATCTCAACCTCCTGAGAAGCTAGGATTACAGGTATGAGCCACCAGCACTAGTAAATTTTTAAGTAAGAGTTTTATCAGTCTATTTAAATCCAAATTTTTTAAGATAAATACTATACTGTATGTGTATGTCTAGATGCACCAAATGTTTCAGTTAGTTCCAGTACATATATTAAAACAATAGTATAATTCATTTAACTTTTCGATTTAATTTATATACTGGGAATCTACAAATTATCTTCCTATGGGTATATATATTATATGATGTACTTCTGTTATCATACCTTTCTAGTTTCTCATTTGGGAGAGAATATCCATTGAATATACAGTAGTTTTGCGAGTTTTAGTATCCCTTACTTTCTCCTCTGTTTAGACTGTATTCAAATTTAACATGAAGTTCAAATGCCCTGAGTTGAGGGTGGAGAGACTTTCCAGTGATCAGAATGTGACTAGAATTGAAAGCTTTCCAAGAGTCTTGTTTAAATTCTGTTTTATTCCTTCATTCAGCATCAATTCCTTTAACAGCTGTGGGTATAATTGAGAGTTTTGGGGCAGTGAGAATTGATTTCAATAAATGTTTTATTCTTTTGCTAGTAATTCTCCTAAGTGGGCTTCAGTGAATTACTTTTGTTATACAGCTATTACCAGGTCTAACACCAACATAACTGGGGATTCAGCCAAAGAATTCTCAACTACAGAAAAGAGATATAGCCCTTTTGAGAGAGGGAGTTCTCTTTCCCAGCACTGGAGCTAAGAACAGAATGGCATTTGCATTATATAAGGCTGGGAATCTGAGCCTGAGACTACATAAATTAAAGGACTTGAAAACTACTTGAGAGGAAGCAATTTTGTTCCTTTTCTTTTTTATACTCTGGTGTCAAGTTCACTATCACATGTGATATTTAGCAACAACCTGTACAATGGTAATACGTTACACCAATTTTCTTTGAATCAAAAATATCCCGCCTGCCTGTTGGATATGGATTTCTATAGGAGATGGTATTAGTTGTTGGCTTTCCAAACTAAACAAGAAGCATTCACTTAGAGAAAGGGGGAAAAAATCCACTAAAATTTTTCAAAGAACAAGAAAACTTAAGAAAATTATAGGCTAAAAAGGAAAAATTAACCAATAGAGCTTGAAAACAGTATATATAAATTTCTGTGAAATAAGAAATTTCAAGATCTTATTTTTATAAAAAAACCACTAAAATAATTAAGGACAGAAAAATGTTTAAATATGCTAACAATAAAAATGGCAAAACATTAACAATTACTTGTAATCATTTAAATTGAATAATATTATTAGAGTATATTAACAGTTGTAAGCTCTGATAAGGTTTTAGAAAAGACTTTAACAGGTTTTGTTAATTTGAATAAGCATCATTTTACTATAAAGAAGAAACTGGTATTTGATTAAAACTCCTAAAATTCTGAATTGTAAAGCATGGTGTTACATGGCTCTAAATTATTTGAGAACTGAAGATATGGTTTGAGGCATAGTCATTGCGTAACAATAAGAACTGACTGTTTCAGACAATGATAAAACTTATATATATATAATTTATAAGACTAATATTAAATTAAGAGAGGCAAATATGCAAAAGTCAGATATACCATAGGGTATGATAAAAATATTAAAGTAATCTACAATAAATTAAGGTACATTTTGCTATTCAGAGTAACCACTAAGAGAAACTGGAGAATAAAGGTGGTATAATATTTAAGTTGTAATTTAATTGGGATTAGGAAACCAAAAGAAAAATTTAGTTAAGATAAGACAAGGCAAATAATGAATAGGTTAGCTGGAAATAAATATTAAATCAGTTGATTTAGTTCAGATAAATTAATAAATTACACTTAAAAATTTATGGCATATTTCCAAGTGGCCATGAACATATCAGTATCTATAGCTTAAAACTACAAAATATGACAGAAAAGCATTTGATAAAAAGTTCATTATATTAAATACTACAAATATTAAGCTAAGAAAAGTTAAATAATTTATTTAGTCAATATCTTTTCACAGTATAAGAGACCGGAAGAATACTCCTATGATATATAAGTACTTTTTTTTTTTTTGTCAGTCGTGGGGCTTGAACTCTGGGCCTGGGTGCTGTCTCTCAGCTTTCAGTTCAAGGTTAGCACTCTACCACTTGAGCCACAGCATCACTTCTGGCCTTTTCTGCTTATGTGGTGCTGAGAAATCAAACCCTCGGCCTCATGCATGCAAGGCAAGCACTCTACCACTGAGCAACTTCCCAGTGAATATATGTGACTTTTTTTTTTAATTGTGAAAATACGGTACAGAGGGGTTACAATTACATGAGCAAGGTAATGAGTACATTTCTTATCAAGCATTGTTGCCTCTTCCTTTGTTTCCCCTTCCCATCCCTTCCCATCTTCCCCCGCAGTCCCCACCCCTCATCACCCCCTCCCCCTCCCCTGCCCCTTGCCAAAGTTGTCGTTTGTTTTTCGATATAATGTCTTGTACATCTCATTGTTGCAATGGGTCTACCTGTATCCCTATTCAAACAATTTGTTTTTTCCCTTCCCCTTTACAAATTATACCAACATCAAATACAGTGAAAACGGGTTATACCATGGGGGAGGGATATACAAAGCAACAAAGAAATCATCTTATAAATATGTTAGAAGCAATAGCAAGAAAGAAAAAAAAAACATTTGAATCCTTATCTTGGGGTTCATTTCACTTAACATCAACTTATAAGTACTTTCAATGAAGATAAATATTGTCAAGAGTAAGACACTAATCAGTATCAATTATATGCAGTTCATTTAAGTGTGCAAGCAAAGAAAAGGCTAGATATGTGAGGTATGCACTTTCAAACTAATTACCAAATTAACACAAAATATATAAAATAAGTCATCTGTAGGAATATATACAGAAAAATATAAATTAATGCTAATTTACCTACACTCTGACACAGCGGAGCCTAGAAGGAGAGGCCCCTAGCTAAAGATTTGCAGGGTTTATACAGGAACACAACCAACCAGGTGTTTGGATTACCACCATGTGTTGCTCTGCTAGAAACAAGCAACAAGTGGTCACTGCTTCAAAACTTTAACCCTTCATTCCCCCCTTTACTTATGGTCCTGAGACACAAACCTTTGGCTCCGGCCCAAAACTAAACTCCAACAGCTCTTGATCTTGAACGGGTATAGTCCCTCTCTGACCATAGCCATACTATTAAACAACAATACCAATAACAATCAGTTCATTTTTCTTTTCTTGAGGTATATATGGAGTGGTTGGGTAGGATGCTTGGAGACTTCCCATGTTTTCCCATGGTCATCCAGGGCAAAGGGGTCAGCCAGTCTGGCATGGGAGCAGTAGATCCAAGCAGCAATGCCATCCACCTTAAGAGCAGTAGGTATAGCCAGTAACACCATGTAAGGTCCCTTCCACCGTGGTTCCAGACATCTCAAATTGTGCCTTCGAACAAACACCCAGTCCCCTGGTTTAAACAAATGGGGGGGGGGGTAGAAATAGAAGCAGAATCATATAATGCTCTAAGCTGGGACTATATACTCTTATGCACCAGCTGCAAATAGTCAAGCTTACAGAGAATTCAGTATCATCCAAATCAGCAAGCAATTTAGTCTGAAGCTAGGGATAATGAGTGGAGGGTGTCCATACATTATTTCAAAAGGAGTAAAGCCAAGCCGATAGGGTGAATTTCTTATTCTAAACAGGGCAAAAGGAAGGAGGGATACCCAGTCTGTGCCAGTCTCCAAGGCCAATTTAGTTAAGGTCTCTTTTAGAGTCTGATTCATTCTTTCTACCTGCCCTGAACTCTGGGGTCTATAAGCACATTGCAATTTCCAGTCCATCTCCAGTGCTGCAGCTATTCCCTGACTTATTTTTCAGATGAAGGCCAGTCCATTGTCCTACCCGATGGTGGATGGGAAGCCATACCTGGGTAGGATTTCTTCCAGGATCTTCTTAGCCACGACGTTCACCGTCTCATGCTTTGTTGGGTAGGCTTCAACCCATCCTGAAAAGGTGTCTACAAAAACTAGCAAATATTTATATCCAAATTTTCCAATTTTAATTTCTGTGAAGTCTACTTCCCAATACACACCTGGCCTATCTCCACGGAGGTGAGCTTCTTTTGTAACCAGCTGATTGGGGCATTGGTGAGGTGATAGGCTTTACAATTTTTAACAATGTTCTCAATGAGTTGATTTCCTTGCCTAATTTTTATTTCTGAGTGTCGGAGCAAATCCTGCATTCTTTGGGTTCCCATGTGAAAGGCCCGATGGATTCTCTTAAGAATCCCCTTGCCCAACCTTTGTGGCAAGATAAATTTCCCCTCACCAGTTTTCCACCAGTCTTTGTTTCCTTCTCTGTCCAGGGGTTTATAGACAATTTTCTTTAAAGAAATTTTCTTTATCCACTCCAAGTCTTTTTGGGAGTACTGAGGCTCAGGAGGCAAAGTTCGTGGCCCTGGGTCTACTAGAGTCAGTACTTCCGCTCTGGGCTGGAGGGCTGCCTCCTTAGCTGCCTGATCGGCCAAATTATTTTACCTTTTGATGGCCAGGCCAGTGCATAATGGCAATATTTGTTGGTTCCCATAAGGCCCAGATGAGGCTTAAAATTTCTTTTTTTTTTTTTTTTAATAGTCTTTCCTTTAGGTGTCAGCAGCCCCCTCTCTTGGTAAATGGCTCCATGGATATGCACAGTGACAAAAGCATACCAACTGTCCATGTAAATGTTTAGTCTCTTCCCTGTTCCCATCTGTAGGGCTTTTGTTAGTGCAACTAGTTAGTGCCACTTGTTCTGCTCTTTGTGCAGATGTTCCCTGGGAGAGTGCTTCTGCCCACACTATCTCAGTGTCCTTGGTGACTGCTGTGCCCACGTACCTTTTTCCATCTCGAATGAAACTGCTGCCCTCTGTGACCAACAGGTCTGGCCTCTTTTCCTTGGCCCGGTCTCTCTTTTCACACTCAATTTCATGTTCTCTGTCCTTCCTTTCTTGTCTTTGCTCCTCTGTTTCTCTCTTATTGTAAACCTTTTTTGCCACAGCTACTAGATCCCTAATAGACTTTTCACCAAGTCTGTCTAGAGCCTGCAACTTTCGCTTTATGTCTGGTGCAGCTTGCTTTATATAGGCAAACATAATCATCTGAGCCGACTCCTGGGTCTCAAGATCATACAGGGTATATTGACTAAAAGCTTCCATGAGCTGCTCAAGATATGCTGCCAGACTTTCACTTCCTCACTGTCTAACATCATAAACCTTGGCCATATTAGTAGGTCAGCCTTGAGACCTGCCAACAGAGCCTGGTGGCAGACAAGGAGTCACTCCCTACTTTCAACCATATTGTAGTCCCATGTTGGTCGAATCTCAGGAAAATAGGCAGTGATCAGGGCAGGATCCATGATGGGCGTTCCTGTCGGGCCAGGAATAGGTTTCTGGGCCATCTCTTGGATACTGTCTCTCTCTTCGATGGTAAAAAGTACCTGTAAAAGCTGACTGCAATCATCCCAAGTGGGCTGATACAGAATAGTTTCAAGCAAACAAATTAAATCCTGGGGTTTCTCAGAAAAGGCGGCATTTTGGGTGCATCAATTGTATAGAACACTGGTAGAAAATGGCCAATATTGGAGTTGCTGTTGACCATCTGCATCCACAGGACCTACAGTGCGTAAGGGAAAAACAGCTGCATTAGAAGGGGGGTTGATCCCATGGCATCGTCGAGTGACTGGCCCCTCAGATACTTTAAGGGCAGGTGTCGAGGGTTCTATAGCTCCCTCCTCCTCTTGATCATTCTCAGGTTCTGCAAAAGGAACCTGGGAAGGGGAGTATGGGAGAGGAAACATTTCTTCTTCCAAGTTATCTCCTCTTTCTTAGTTTCTTTTTGTAAGTCTAGGGGGCTAGATGGAGTGTTGCCCATGGTTTCCAGTCCTGTCAGTCATACAGTCCAAAAAACAATAAATAGTACAAACAAAACACACGCAGGCCTGACAGTTATGAAAAAAACTTACAAAGTGGAGATGTCCCAAATTGATCTGCTGACTCCTGTCACCACAGGGTTCCACACCCACGCCCCACAGCAGAAGGAGCAGACCCACAGTGGGCGAGTTGGGCCTCAGGTAGGAGGTCCTCTTGGTCAGTTCCAGCCCAACACTGAACCGACCCCTGGCCCCCTGCGGCGGAGTTCCAAGGACCACCCCCCTCCCCGCTCCACATGGCGGGGTTCCAAGGACCCCCGCCCCACAAGAGGATCTGGGATGTCTCCCATTTCCTCCAGGGTTGTCCTGCAAGCATGTCTGCTTCGACAACCCTTTACGAATTGGAGCTGCCATCCTCACAAAGGAAAACAAAAGTAAAACAGACAAACAACACAAGACAAATTAACAAAGATAGCACTGTTTTACCTTTTGAGTCTGAGGTCTCAGGGGTCTCTGGAGGGATCCCGGACGAGCCCCCACTAATATGTTGTGCCTAAGTTGCAGGACCCCCACCAAGGAGACCACCGAGAGTCAGAATTTACAGCTGTTTTAAGGTTTTATTTAAACGGGCTGCAGCTTGGGCCTTGTCCTACACTTCTACACAGCGGAGCCTAGGAGGAGAGCTCCAAGCTAAAGATTTGCAGGGTTTGTAAAGGAACACAACCAACCAGGTGTTTGGATTACCACCTGTTGCTCGGCTAGAAACAAGTGGTCACTGCCTCAAAACTTTAACCCTTCAATGGGGGGTGGTGATGGGGAGTGTGGTTGTGGAGATGGGAGGGAATGAATGGTAGGGGATAAACGAAGGAGGAGACAACAATGCTTGATAAGAAATGTACTCATTACCTTGCTCATGTAACTGTAACCCCTCTGTACAGTATTCTCACAATAAAAAATTATTAAAAAAAAGAAGAGCTGATGTTAAGCGAAATGAACCCCAAGATAGGGACACAAGTAGTTTTTTTTCTTCCTTGTTATTGCTTCTAACGTATTTATAAGGTACCATGTGATTTTGGGGGGCTTGTTAGCTAATTTTTTATTGGGAAAATACCATAGAGAGGGGGTACAATGACATGGGCAAGATAATGAGTACATTTCTTATCAAGCATTTTTGCCTCCTCCTTTATTTCCCCTTCATATCCCTTTCCATCCCCCCCACCCCCACCAAAGTTGTGAAGTTCGTTTTTCAACATAATTTGTACATCTCATTATTGCAATGGGTCTACCTGTATCCCTATTTAAACGATTTGTTTTTTCCCTTCCCCTCCACATATTATACCAACATCAAATACAGAAACTTCTCTGAAGAGAAAAGAAGGATGGCCAATACACACATAAAGAAATGCTCAACCTTTCTAGGCATAAAAGAACTACAAATCAAAACAATATTGAAATACCACCTCACCCCAGTTAGAATGGCTATAATCAAGAACGCTAATAACTATAGAGGGGATGTGGACAGAAGGGAACCTTACTGCATTGTTGGTGGGAGTGTAAACTTGTTCAACCACTTTGGAAAGTAGTATGAAGGTTACTCAAAAGATGCCACATAGAGCTCCCCTATGACCCAGAAATCCCACTTTTGGGCATTTACCCGAATGATCACAAACAAGACCATACAAAAGCCACCAGCACAACTATGTTTATCGCAGCATTATTTACCATACCTAAGATATAGAACCAACCAAGATGTCCCTCAGTAGATGAATGGATCAAGAAAATGTGGTATATATATACAATGGAATTTTATGCCTCCATCAGAAAGAATGACATTGCCCCGTGTGATTTTTTTGTTGCTATGTATGTCCCTCCCCCAAGGTATAACCCCTGTTTTCACTGTATTTGATGTTGGTATAATTTGGGGAGGGAAGGGAAAAAACAAATTGTTTAAATAGGGATACAGGCTGACTCATTGCAACAATGAGATGTACAAGAATCTATGTTGAAAAACAAACTTTACAATTGTGGGGGGAGTATAGCTTTGGAGATGGGAGGGAAGGGATGTAGGGGAAAAAAAAGGAGGAGGCAACAATGCTGGATAAGAAATGTACTTAGTACCTTGCTCATGTAACTGTAACCCCTTTGCATAGTATTTTCACAATAAAAAACTTAATTAAAAAATGTGTCAATTACCTCAAATTGAAAGTGAAGAGTCAGAGTAGTTATAGATTTATTCCAAAAGCTGTGGAAAGTTTGAGAAACATATAATAAATTCATATCACATTTTCCTATTGGATTGGTATGTCTTGAGTGAGAGACAAGTTTCTGGTAAGATCTGGAAAACAACAGGGGTAGGAAAGCATAGATTCCGCAGCCAAAAATACATTCATTCCCTTCACAGGAGTTAATTATAAAGCTAAGGAATCATAGGACAGTTTCTGAATAAGAGGCACCCCAGTATTACAACTCTTTCTATGATGAATGAAAAAACTTAAATAAAAAGAAGACCCACATGTTTATTTTTAAATTTCATTTGTATGTTTATTAATTTGCAGTCTTAGGCAGTGAACTTGGGGTCTTGTTCATGCTAACTCTAGTTCATGATCTACATCTTCAAGTAAGAAAACCACATTTCTAAATGTCAGAAATTTAATCTAATGCTGTACTAACACAGGCATCAATGAAAAAAGCAAGCAAGCAAGCAAGCAAGAAAGCATGGAAGCAAGCAAGCAAGCAAGAAAGAACGGATTTTCTTTTTAAAATATATTTTGTGTTCCTTTTCTTTTCTTTTTTTCTTTTTCAGTCAAATCCTTAGTGGGTCTGTAATTGTCTTAGATAAAGAAAAATAAGCTCTAGGTGAGTTCCTGTTCATAGAATAACCTGAGGATCTTTATATTATTAAATTGTTCTAGTTATGAGACACAAGCAATTTATGTCAAAATACTGAAATTTCTTCCCCTTTTCCTCAAAAATTTCCTTCAAACATTCACATTAAACATGGCCCTTCAACTTCAATAGAACAAATAGATGTGGAAAAAACCCCGGGATGGAGGGTGGGAATTAAGTTTGTGGATATTTGATAATGAATACATTGACTTTTAAACATTATGCATTATTTTCCTTTTTTGTCTAGTGATGCTAGGGTTTGAACTTGGGGGTCTCCCACATGCTCAGTTTGTTTGCTTCCTGGTGCCTTACTACTTGAGTCATGTCTCCAGTCTTACTATTTTGCTGATGATTTTAGAGAAAGAGTCTGGCAGATTTTTCTTTGTGAGATCATTTGTTTGCAAAGATCCTTCTTTTCTCAAGCTTGGAAATGAATATTGTATTCAAATAGAAGGAAACGACTATAAATTCAGATTGTTTCCAACTGTGGTCTAAGTCACAGTTTAATGTGGGGAGGATTCTGATTTTATTCCCATGGATAGCCCCATCCAGTTGGATATAACTCAACCCAATTAGATAATAAAATTTCAAACTCCATTAGCCTCCACACACTGGGATCTTACCAAACTACTAGATCTGCATCTATTTATTTCTAATAAAAGCTGTTTTATTTCCAAAATAAAAGTCTCTTCCTCGACTCTACTTTTACCTGCTTATTTTCCTTTCTCCTCTGCTGTTGGGATGGTATTGTAATTTTAGATACTATCCACAAAGAACAGAGGGATACCTGAAGCATCCCATCCACCAGTAACAAAACCAGGCTTTGTGTTCAAATTTAACCTTTCCTTAAAGCTAGCAATGACATGCTGGTTAGTGGCAACAGAGATCCCAGTCAATCATGAGACTACAGATCAACAACCAACACTATATACACTGTGTAGGGTAGGTGTATTATTGAAGATGAGTTGAGATATAGGATATAATTCCATCTTAGGTCCAGGTACACTGGTAAAAGAGATAGCTGTCATCATTGTGTCAACAGCTGAGAAAACATAATTTGTTAAGAGTTTACATGTATTAATTACTATACCTTTAAAGCACTAGTGAGTATCTTGAAATCATACATATAATGAATATTGTAGTTAATATGACAATATTAAGGGGTGGTAAGGGGAAACAAAGGAGGAGACAATAATGCTTGATAAGAAATGTACTCATTACCTTGCCCATGTACTTGTAACCTTTCTGTATGGTATTTTCACAATTAATAAAATGAAATAAATGCTTTTCTATATGATTGAGAAAAATCCTAAGCAATATATCAAGTAGTGATATACCTACCTTGTAAGTCCCCAGACCGAGTTCAAATTCATGTCCTGTCCAAAAAGGAGATTGAGGAAGATATAAGTATATCCACTGTTCTCTGATTATCATTAAACTAGAATATCTTGATTTTATAGTAGAGCAATTAAAATAAATAAATGATGGGAGAATTGAAAAATCAGTTCACATTGACAAAAGATCTATATTCTTAACGAAAGACAGTGTATTCTACATTCTCTGATACACACTGATCCATCAAAGTAATATAGGTTAGTTTCAGAAAAAGGAAACTCTCTAGGAGTAAAATCACAACATATCAGTTAAAACATAAACTATTCACCTCTCTAATCATACTCAGAGAAACACATAAAATCAATCTATTGGATTGATAACAATTAAAAGGAAATCTTGTTATGGTAGTTTAAATGAAACTCTATTGCTCATTCACTCTTGAGGCAATTGTAAATTGGACTATCTCTGTGGCTGGTTTCATCATATGATGCTAAGACATTGAAGTGGGAATATTCTGTGAATCAGTAATTATATTTCTATACAGAAGAAAATAATTGAATATGGCAATATATAAGGAGAAATTTTTTCATTGAATATTATTTAATAGTATCTGTAAAGGTTGGAAATAATGGGGTTGTGTTCGCTTAGTGAGAGAAGGGTCAATTAATCATTAAACTGAGGCAAGTAAGCTTTTTTTTTTTTTGGTTGTGGGGCTTAAACTCTGGGTCTGGGCACTGTCCCTCCACTCTTCAGCTCAGGGCTAGAGCTCTACCACTTGAGCCACAACTCCACTTCTGGTTTTTGGTAGTTTATTAGAGACAGTAGTATCATGGACTTTCATGCCATATATATATATATATATATATATATATATATATTTAATATATATATAATTGGTAAGCTTAACTGTTCAAATAAAGAAATATGAATTTTTGCCTAAATAATCAGATATGATTTACAAATATTTAAACCAGGTAAATGAATGCATGAAAACTACATGATCAAATTACTCAGCTTTTTTTCTTTAAGTGATTTTCTAATTGCTGTACCTCAGAGGAGCCCACAACATCTACATCTCATGGACTAATGACCTACCTTCAGGGTTGAAGCATCCAGGGGTGGATACTTAACCTAAATTGAGAGAATCTCCATCTTGGGAATCTAGGAGGAAGTGGGAAGTGGGATGTATGAATGATTGGATCTAAGCTGAGTCGTTTTCTGTACACACTTCCGCAACAGCTGCAGCTATAATTAAGCAGTCCCACAGCACTGTACTTGCTGAGTTCTGTTCTTCATTGAAAGTTTTCAGTAATCTTTATTTTTCCCATTTTATTAATGTTAAGACTTGGAAGCTAATACCATAAAATACAATGCTTTAGTATGTTCAGCATTTTGAACTGAAGGGAATTTAAAAGTCTGAGAGACACCCTCAGAATCACACACTTTCTGGCTTCTCTTGTTTTCCTCATGAGATAGAAGGTGCTACTTGTTTCCAGGATTTCCTTATCTGAAACTCCTCTAGAAAGAACAAACAGAATCTCTTAAGTTTCTCCACCTTGAAATTTTAGCAGCCAGGATAGATTAAACTTGTATTATTTTGGGTACCCAAGTATGCTGTTTTAAATATTACATGACATCACAGGGTTTCTAGTTATCATTTTCTTTTTCTTCTAGCTGTACTATGCTATAATTGCTTATGAAAGCTAACACTGCAATGGTTATGAATACTTTCCCAGTGGGCATATGGCCAAACATTATTTTTCTTTCTCGTCATCATAAGTAGATTCTTGACTAGAGGAAGTAACTGTATCCCGGTTAATCATATTTATAGTCTATTTATGGTCTAGCTCAAAAGATAAAAGCATAAGGACCTTGCTATGGAGAAATTCCTGGCACATTTGTTTCCACATTTGTTTCCTCCATGAACACATTTCATTTTTCAGAAGAGACTTCAGTTTGTGTAGTAACCATGCTTTCACCCCCAATACTACCAACACAACCAGTTGATAAACCAGAGTTTATTGTTTACCACAATAGTAAAGAATCTTGCTTGACATAACTAGCAGAGTTATAGGAAGGAAAGATTTACCAAGAATTTAAAGTTTAACGTCAGGTCCATCACAGTGGGAATTTATTAAAATTTAATAGGTGGCATGAAATATAGTTAGGATTAATGAAAACAACAAGGCAAAGACAAATATTCTGGTGGAATATTGATAGTTTTTTGTGGAGTTCCACTAGTGAACCATCAATTTATTTCCATGGCTAAAATTTTCCTAGAATAAGAATGTTACACTAGTAAAAATATTGAATAATAAAGTAATGCTTATATGGACAATAGTCTGAATGAAAGCATGGAGATACAGTCTTCAGTGGGCAAGCTTTGTGAAGGTAGGGATAGACGATTCTCTTATCATTGGGACTCTAGATTACTGAACTATCAAAGTTTCTATTTAAAATATTATGGCCCCAAATACCACTTTAGGCTTAGCTTAGTTCTCTTGATAATGATAGATTGATTTTGATTGAGAGAATTGAATATACCTTTTCAATAAAAAGTCTTAAGTGAATGCATTATGCTGAGGGCAGTGAAAATTGTCTAGTTATAAGGCCTTAAGTCACAAATAAAGAAAAGTTAATGAAAACATGAGGTGCCTCAGGTTTTACCACTCAATTTCTATGAACTGAATGAAGCATTTGAATACCAGTAATTAGAACTAATTTTACACAACTATAAAGATTTTTTCAAGGTATTTTTCTTCTAGTTGTACTATGTTATAATTGTTTATGAAAACTAATATAGCAATAATAATGAAATTTTTTCCAAATGGGCATATGGCCAAACATTATTTTTCTCTCCCTTCATCATAAGTAGATTCTTGACTAGAGGAGGTAACTGTATCCCAGCAACAAATTAGCAATGTTGAATGTAATAGCCAATGGTTACATTTTAATAAACTTTGAAAAAAGAAAGTCAAGTTGACTACAGGGTTCTTTGTTCTGATTAATTTCACAAAAGTCTATAAACATCTGACCCAGCTCATTAACACCTTAATGAAGACAGAAGAATCTGTTATGCTCAATTTCCATGGAATAATTATTATGTGTGGTATTTTTCTTTTTCCAGCCAAGAAAAATGTAGTCCATAAAGTAAAATTAATATATCTATTGATCAATAAGAAATTGGCAATCATCAAAAAATTATCATACACAACCTTTGCCCCTGGTATACAAGCACTGTCGTAATCTTAACAAATCCTGCACTGAGTTTAATGCTTTCATTAAGTATGGTGTTATAATGCAGCTGGTAGTCCATCACCAGGGATATCTGGTTTACCTTTGTGATAGCAACTTTGGTTTCCTTTCCCTAGGGAGCCAGGGGCAAAGATATAGTTTGGAGTATCTGTGCTTTTCCCTTTTCCTTTTCAGCTTTTCAATGCTTTGCAGCTGTTCTGTTACCTCTCCTATGATATCTTAGGCCCCCCTTTTTCTTTCATTTGAATATTTTTTATTTTCTTTAAGCAGTTGTGCAAAGCACTTGTCATTCAACAGAACAGTTTATGAGTACAGTGTCTCTTGAGCAATGTCACCTCTTTTAATGTTCTCACCTCCTCCTGTAACTTTTCTTATTTTTTATGTTATGTATTCATTTTTTTGCCATTCAACACAGCAATTTGTGTATGCAATGCATCTTGATCTTATGTCATTTTCTTTTTATCTTCTGAAGATAGTCTCTTTCTTTATGGAGTCAAATGGAGGACACTTCTGACTTTCATCTTATCCCACCAGCTGTTCAGGAAGTCATTATTAGTGAGTTTTTATTGACTTCTTATTGTTATCAATCATTTTTAACTTATGATGTAGATTCATTTATGATAGATTTTACCAAATATAGTATTTATGATGCTAATGTCTACACTAATTTCTGTGAATTTATGTAACAAATATACGTACCATCACACGTTCGTAGAGACTCTTAAAAGACAGCATTTGTTAAACCCATTAAGTTGTTTTCATTATTAATTTTATAAGTCAATTTATAAGATTATTTTAATTCATTAATTAGTTAATTCACAAATTTATGAATTCTTTTAAGTCATCTTAAAATATTTGGTTAAATAAATTTCTAAGTATGTCTGAGCCAATGTTTCGAGATGATATTAATTAACATCTGTATTTATATATCAAATAGATCAATTGCCTTCTCTGATGTGGATGAGTAGGCCTCATCTAATCTAGCATTTTAAAGGCATTAATAATTAAGGGAGAAATTCACTTTTACTTCTTGACTTTCTTCAGGTTGAAAATTTCCTCTATATACTGGAATTTTTAAAATTTATTTTATTATGAAAATACCGTAGAGAGGGGTTACACTTACATGGGCAAGATAACGATTACATTTCTTATCAACCATTGTAGCCTCCTCCTTTGTTTCCCCTTCCCATCCCTTCTCATCCTCCCCCGCCCCCTCCCCGCGTCCCCAATCCTCCCCACACCCCCAACCAAAGATGTAAAGTTCGTTTTCGACATAACGACTTGTACTTCTCATTGTTGCAATGGGTCCACCTGTATCCCTATTTAAATGACTTGTTTTTCCCCTTCCCCTCCACAAATTATACCAACATCAAATACAGTGAAAGCACGGGTTAAACTGTGGGGGAGGGACATACAAAACAACAAAGAAATCATCTTATAAATGCATTAGAAACAATCGCATGAAAGAAAAAAAAACTTTTGAATACATATCTTAGAGTTCATTTCCCTAACATCAACTTATCTGACCTTTTCTGCTTGACTCAGACAATACTGGATATTGCAAATAAGGGAAACCATGCGACCTATGTTTCTTTGGGCTTGGCTTACTTCACTTAATATAATTTTTTCCAAACCTTTCCATTTCCTAACAAATGGGGCAATTATACTGGAATTTATAATGGGATAACCTGGACTTAAAAGCCAGTTGGAAAATACTATCATGTTGGGTTTCAGCCTCTATCATTTCCTTTAAATAAACCGTTCATATGAGAGATATTTTAGGTATATAAGCTAGACATACATGAAACAGATGTATAATTAGAGACATACATTTCAATAAAAATCGTATATTTTCATATATATGTATGCATTCATGCACATATATATGTATATAATTTGTTCTGTTTCCATGTAGAACCTGGAATAACTGTTATTTGGAATAAACAATATTAAGTATGATTGATTTGGAGAATGTGATTTACCTGATGTCCTGTTTATCTATTTCGACAAATTACTTTATTCGTCATTTAGATATTTACAGTTACAAATAAGTTTGACTATTTTATTTTCCTTTATCACGTCAATCTAACACTCAGAAAACAGTGTTCTCAAGTTATCCTTCCTCTGCTCTCTGCCATGATATGGATGCATCTAGGAAATTTGCATCAAGGAGACATAGACACATTTATAAAAATCCAGTTTGATAGGGTGTAAGCCAACTGCATATATACTTCTTAAATAAGATGAAACTTGGCAAAAATAACTTAGTAAGATAGAATTAAATTAGCCCAATACGGAATGTCTGAGAGTAACTCATGCCAGGAGAAGAGAATATAATATGAAACATTCTTCTAAAAGACATTTAAATGATTATGGACAGAGAATAGCTGAGAAGTAAAGGAACTCAATTATGTGTCAATAAGTCTAATGAATCATAAATTTATCAGTGGGCAGGGTCAGACTTGGGACAGAATATAAATAAGTGATATAGTATAATAATGAGTCAATAGATGTATTTAGCATTTAACCCATATTTACAGTGTCATACATAGTTACATGCTACATAATTTTAATATAAAATAGCTTAAGCAGAAACATACATAAAATACAGTTCTGTTGCTATAGCAATGGTATGTCAGGCTTTATTCCTTTGTTCTCTTAGCCATTTACATCCCTTCCTTTGGTGAGTTCATCTATTTTCGTTTAAATTTCATCTAAATGCCTATTGCTCCCCAATACATAAATACAGGCCAACGAAGACTCACAAATCTAATTGCACAACTCAAGATCTCTTATTATTGGCTGAATGGATACTGGAAACTTAACATGGTCCAAGTTGGTTGTCATGATTTTGCTGTCAACTCTTCATACTCATGTTAAAGAAGAATTTAAAAATAAAAATAAAAATGACAATTTTAATGGAGATATAAAATGAATGTATGTTAGAATATTTTTAATTATTTATCACATAATCAATAAGATTTTAAAGACAATACAAAGAGCAGACACAGCTATACTTCAAAACCATTGAGGGAAATAAACTTATGTGACATTTTCTTCTGTTGTACACTGGAGAAGATTCTTTTGAATCTTCTGCTGTTCAGAATTTACATGTCTATCTTCAGACAAGTACTATTTTGCATTCCTCTCAGATAGTTACAAATTATATATACTGAAAATATCAGCCACCAATAAAAATATCAGATAATCTGGAAAGATGTTTCCTAAACTGTACATAGTTTTTCATTGAAGTATAGCTTTTCCTACATTTAAAATCTTTCCTATGTCAGTAATTTATATTCATTGTTACATTTTCTTAGTCCTAAAAGTGGAGTCATCTTTTACTCTTCTCTCTCACAGACTAGAAATCAGATGCATTAGGAAAAATCAGTTCCATTAGGACATACTGTGGCACACTATACATTGATTCATAGATAGCTCTAAATATATTTATGCAAAATTTTGACAATTTCCTGTCACCTATAGTGCTTCTATATTGTATACAACACTCTCATCTTTCACTATTTCCCCCCAGGAGTATATTAATAAACAGTCTATGTTTACTCCTGCATCCTTGCATAATTAACTCAAGTGATTTTTTTAGTTTGTGAATGAATTAATGCCATTCTTCTTAACTATATTTTGATTTTTCCCTTCCATTCCTATAGTCTTTACCATGGCCTCCCAAGCCCTACATGGTCTGTGTCTGACTTTAACTTTTACTCTGCTTCACTTGCTCTGTTCTAGCCACCATGGTCTTGCTGTTTTTTTTTTTTTTAATATGTCATACCTTTTTTTTTTCTAGCTGTTTTCTTCATTTGGATACATTCATTATCTCATCTACCCAAATTTTTACCTTCTCAATTTAGTCCATTCTAATCATTGTATTTCAAAATAAAAACTGCTTCATTCCCCTATTCTGCTTTACCTAACCCCCTTTGCATCTTATATCATATGAATCATTACTTAGTATCTGTATTTTTTTACTGTCTGTGTACATTGACTGCATGGTTCCTAAAGTACAAAGAGTATTCAAGGTTCATGGATGGAATGTTAATTGAGTAGGCTATTGGTAGGCCTACTATGGGGGTTTAAAATGATTAAAACACATGTCTTAAAAGTTTTAAGTATAAATATGCTTTAAGGGCTGCTTCCTGCTGTTTAATTTTTGTTGAGCTTTGATTTTGGCTTTCTAAAAGATTACACTATTTGAGATCTTCCTTAAATTCACTGTATTTTGTTAAAATAATTGTATATACTTAGGTGTGGGATGCTGTCAAGGGGAAATGGGTAGATTAATGAAGAGAAAAAGGGGGAGATTATATTAAACTGTAAAGCTTCTGCATGGCAAAGAGCATAGCTAGCAAGATAAATAGAAAGCCCACAGATCGGGAAATCTTCACTAGGCATTCAACAGACAAGGACCTTGTATCTAAAATATACTTAGAGCTCAAAAAATTAAATCCCCCAAAACAAATCCTTATGAAACAACTACCCCATTAACAAGTTGGCTAAAGACTTAAAGAGAAACTTCTCTTAAGAAATAAGAATGGCCAATAGACACACGAAATGCTCAACATCTCTGGCCGTAAAAGAAATGTAAATCAAAACCATATTGAGATTCCACCTTACCCCAGTTAGAATAGCTATAATCAAGAAATCTAATCACAACAGATTCTGGAGGGGATGTAGTCAAAGGGAATGCTACTACACTGTTGATGGGAATGTACCCTTGTTCAGCCACTCTGGAAAGCAATATGGTGGTTCCTCAGAAGACTAAATATAGAGCTCCCTTATGACTGAGCAATCCCACTCCTGGGCATTTACTTAAATGACCACAAACAAGGCCATATTAAAGCTACCAGCACAACCATGTTAACTGCAGTATTATTTACCATAGCTAAGATATGGAACCAATCCAGATGCCCCTCAGTAGATGAATGGATTAAGAAAATGTGGTAGATATACACAATGGAAATTTATGCTTCCGTCAGAGAGAATAGCATCACCCCATTTGTAAGGAAATAGAAAGAGTGGGAAAAATAATATTAAGTGAAGTAAGCCAGACCCAAAGAAACACAGGGTCCATGGTATCCCTAATTTTTAATAATTAGTATATGTCTAGGATAGTCCTATCAGAGCCTCACAATAGCTCAATAACTATGTACATATGACTCTCTAAGATGATGCTAAATGAAATGGATTCCAAGATATAGAAACAAGAGATTTTTCTGTTTTGTAGTTGTTTTTAACCCATTGTATGGAATTACTTTTTTCTTTCATGTGCCCCACCCTTTGATTTATCCCTTATTGTTATTTTATTTGATTTTGTTACTCTGTCTTTTATATATATTTATCTGGTTTGGGAATGGGAAAGGTAATCAAATGGTGAGACAAAGAACAAAGGGTGAACCAATACAACAGCGATCCTCACAAGACAGTATGTTGGAAATGAGCATTACAACTTAAAAGGAGGGGTAGTTGGGGGAGAGAGAAAGCAGGAGAAAAACAAGGGAGGGGTAACAGTGTTTGACAAGAAATGTACTCATTACCTTACATATGCAACTGCAACCCTCTGTACATCACCTTGACAATGAAATTAATATATATATTTAAAAGAATCTAATGTATATTCTACAAAATTAAAAAGAGAGCAGGAAGGGGTGAGTGGAGGGTGGATGAATGACAATGTCAAATGAAATGATTGAGGTATATTATATTCATAAACTGACTTGTTAAATGGCCACTCCTTTGTACAAATACTTAAGATAATAATAAAATATTTAAAATAGAAAAAATTTAAGTACTAAAGTGAAGATTATGAGGTTTTGAGGAGGAAATTTACTATCAATATTAATTAAAATATTAGTCTTTTTCATTACAATAGAATCATATTTCCTAAAACTTGGGTATACATTCTATAATTCAATATACCTTGTTAAATGGTCATTGAGTGAAGGAAAAACAAAATATTTTCAGATATATGTACAGATAGAGTTTATTGTTCCCATGATTTCAGGAAAATACAGTACCTTAAATATTTATGTCATTAAAGGAAAAAAATTTTTACATTTTGTAGAATATAAGAAAAAATTTGATAAGAAATGTACTCATTACCTTGCTCAAGTAATTGTAACCCCTCTGTATGGTATTTTCACAATAAAAAACTTATAAAAAAAGAAAACTAAAACAGAATAAGCCAAATATATTCATATATTTATTTACTGACAATAAAAAGGTTAATAACAATCAGAGTATAGGAGGGATGAGTGGGAAAACAAGTGAATTGAACAGATATATTCATAAACTGCTTTGTTAAAGGGGAACTCTTTGTAGAACTACTTAAAGATAATAGTAAATTTTTTTAAAAAGAAAAAAATGTGGTAAATACCAAAGCAAAGATAATGAAATATAGAGCAGGAAATGTATTATTGATATTCAGTGAAATATTACTCTTTGTGAGTACAACAAAATAATATCTTCTAAAACTCACATATACATTCTATAATTCAATATATCTTATTAAATGACAACTGAATATTCATGGACTATTTCCCATGATTACCAATGGATGAGTGGAATCACAGATAATAATATCTGAAAATTATACAGAATTTAATTTTTTTCTCTTTCTTTTCTTTCTGTGCTGGTCCTGGACCTTGATTTCAGGACCTGGGCTCTGTCCTTCAGCTTTTTGCTCGAGGTTTACACTCAACCACTTGAGTTACACCTCCACTTAAGGCCTTTAGGTAGTTGCTTGGAACTAAGAGTCTCATGGCCTTTCTTTCCTGGACTGGCTTTGAACTATGATTCTCAGATTCCAGTGGGTAGCCACCAATGCTCAGCACTTACCTTCCTTTTTGTAATGGTATGAAATGATAATAAGACAGTGAGGAATGGCAGAAGCATAGTACCATGTTGTTATGCTAACTCTCCATCTTCTGAGCTTACAATACAACTGAGGATCCATACCTTCCATGATCTGCATCACCAAGCCATGGCTGTTGAGGGCTGGCTGTCAGAGATAGGTTATATGAATGCAAGAACAGTATAGCTACAAGTTGTTGTCTTTTTCTACCTTAAGGTAGACAGTTTTAATCCTTTGGTGATCAGGAAACATATAAACAGATCTGCTGTACAAAAGGTGACTTATACTCTAAGCAGTGTAGAGTGAGACAGCCTGAGATGATGGTACTTAAACAACATGCAATTTAAAATTATTCTGGAAATAATGAAAATTAATCTGGAATTTCTACTTAATATTTTCAGATCTATTGAACTGAAGTTGATTGGGACTGTATAAAGCCTGGCTTCAGGTAAGTGGAGATTCTTTCAAATCCATACTCAAATTTAGAAGTTTTAGCTCTATTTTTATTATAAACAAAGTTCTTATAAGCAATTCAAAAGGAAATTGAAGACTTGATCACACAATTAAAGTACATGTGCTATAGATGTGCTACACAGGGCCAATTTATGTAAATGAACCTAATAATACATTACAAAAGAAGTCCCAAGCTATTTCAAATAATTAAAAGCACATATACTGTGTTGTCTCATTGTAATTCAAATACGTTTGAAATAAACAACAAAATACTTTCAAAGTTAAATTATTTTCAAACTTATAAAAGCAACATTGTTTGCTTAAAATAGTGTAAGTTAAAAATTACCTAATATAAGAAATGAATGAAAACCCAAATTCTGCATGTGAATTGGTAAGATGCAGTTAAAGTAACTTTAAGGTTTAATGTGTACCTTTAGGTGAGGTTGAACTGGCTTCAATAAACTATCAGTGTACTTACACAGATAAAATCACACAGATAAAGTATCAGTATACTTACACAGAATAAGGAAAATGTTATAAGTTTATATGAAAATTAATAAAGTCAAATGCATATTAAAAATAGAGGAAGAACTTTATAGCAGATTCTTGGTAAATCTAAATAGGACCATATATAACGAAGTGTATAAAAATAAACTCCAAGAATTAGAAACAAGGTTGTTATCATATCCTTTATGCAGTTGGTTCTCTTTATTTTCTTTCTGTTTTAGTTTTCTGTATTCTTTTTTTTGGATATAAGCTTATCTGATCCATAGAAAGGAAAAGGAATCACAGAAACAGTAGGACAAAGGATAAACTAATGAAACAATGGTACTTACTAGACACACTGAAAATGAACTTTATGACTTGGGCATGAGGGGAGTGGGGAGTGGTAAGCAGGAGAAAATGAGGGAGGGAGTAACAGTGCTTAAAAAGAAAGGTACTCATGACCTTACTTACATAACTCTAACTACCCTGTCCATCAGCTTCACAATAATTTTGTAAAAATAAAATAACATTGATGTCATTCTACCCAAATAAATCATTAGCAAAAGTCCCATTAAAATTTGTTAAGAACTAATAAATGCAAAAGAAATGAAAGGAAAAAATATTGGAAATTATCAGCAAAGCAAAAGTATATAAATTTGAAACCAATAAAATTTTTACTGACTAAAGAAACTATATATGCTCAAGTTATTTCAATTAGGAATAGGAAGTCTTAAAAGCTTTAAATATTATGTCATTTTAATAGTAATAAAATAAAGAAAAGAAAAAAATGACTAAATTTTAGAGTAAAATTTGCCAGGGAGTTTGAATAATCTTTTAAGGCAGAAGCAATTCTTACCCATTTCAAAATTTCCCTGGGAGTTACAAAAGAATATCCATCTATATCTTTTACAAGAATTGTTCAGTTTGATAAGCAAATACACCATGAAATAAAAGTGTAGCAAACATTAATTACTAATATCAATGTAAAATTCTTAAATGAAAAACTATGAATTATAATTCAACTTAATCAGACCCTCAACATAATCAAATAGAGTTTATTTTAGTAACCCAAGGGGGATTCTTCAACAGAAAATCTACTATTTTACTATCACAAGTTGAAGATAAAAGGAATCTTTGTCTTTTAAGAGATACTCAAAATAATTTAAAAGTTTAATGCCTGTTTTATCTTAATTTTAAAAAGTGATCATTTTTAACAGGGGTTATTAGTTCCCAAACATTTTTGTCTTAGTCAGTTCTCTAAGGGATATAAATTAAAATCATATCCAGTAATGACAATGAAAGATAATTTAGAAATTATGAAAAGCAAAAAAAGATGAACATATTTGATATAGAAACATTGATGTAGTTTGCCAACTTATTAAAAAATAAACTGCAGCAATAGCTCTAGGGTAACTAAGTATAAATTAAACAAAATATGTTTGTTATTAAGAAAAAATCACATTATTTCTATGCATGAAATAGTTAAAACACTAAGAATCCATGAAATGAAAAACAAATATAATCTTAAAAAATTTCTTCTCCTATGATTTATCCTTTATTGTAACTGTATTTGATTTTGGTACCCTGGGTATACATTTACCTGAATTAGGGAAGGGAAAGGAAACAAAATGGTGAGACAAAGGACAAAGGAGTAACCAATGCAACAGCCATACTCACAGGACACTATGTGGGAAATGAACTTTACAACTTGGTGTGGGGGTTTGGGAGGAAGGGTGGGAGAAAAATGAGGGGACAATGTTTGACAAGCAATGTACTCATTTTCTTACATACATAGCCCTAACCCCTCTGTACATCACCTTGACAATAAAATTAAATGTAAAAAAAAAAGAGAGAGAGAAGGAAAGAACAGGGTAGAATGCAGTCAAGGATTCAATGTATATCACACAAAATTAAGAAAGGGTAAGCAGAGGGGCAGAGGAGGCTTGGGGGAGACTGCTGAAAGTGGCGACATAGATCAAGATATAGTGTATTCTTTTTTAACTTATTATTTTATGGTTAAGATGTTGTGTGGAGGGGTCACGGTTACATGAGTAAGGCAATGACTACATGACTTGTCTATCATTGTTGCCCCTTCCCTTCCTTGTGGTTGTCCCACTATCCCTTCCCTCCCCCAGCTCCCACACTCTTACCCTCCCCACTCCCCACCTTGCCGCCCGAAGTTGTAAAGTTTGTTTCCAATATACTGTCCAGTAGGTATCTTCGTTGTAATGGGTCATTCCGTGTCCTTGTTTCAGCGTTTTGTGATTCCCCTTCCTCTCCCCAGATTAGACATATGTATATACAAGATGCAGGGTATCAAAATCGAGTACACTGATAACAGAAGATATGACATAGGAGAAAGAACAAACAAAGGAAACAACAACAAAAACAAATAACAAAATCACATGGTACATTTCGAACAGTAACAATAAATGCTCAACTTCTCTCTGGCCATAAAAGAAATGCAAATCAAAACAACACTGAGAATCTGCCTCACACCAGTTAGAAAGGCTATAATCAAGAAATCTAATAACAACAGATGCTGGAAGGGATGTGGACAGAAGGGAACCCTACTGCATTGTGGATGGGAGTGTAAACTTACTCAGCCACTCTGGAAAGCAGTATGGAATATGGAAGTTCATCAAAAGACTCCACATAGAGCTCCCCTATGACCCAGAAATTCCATCTGGGCATTTACCCAAATGATCACAAACAAGGCCATACTAAAGCTCCCAGCACAACTATGTTTATCGCAGCATTATTGACCATAGCTAAGATATGGAACTAACCCAGATGCTCCTCAGTAGATGAATGGATCAAGAAAATGGTATATTTATACAATGGAATTCTATGCTTCCATCAGAAAGAAAAACACCACCCAATTTGTTAGGAAATGGAAAGACTCAGAAAAAAATAATACTAAGTGAAGTTACCCAGTCCCAAAGAAATTAAGGTCCCATGTTTTCCCTTATTTGCAATAATTAGTATTCATTTAGAATAATCTTATCAGATGAACTGAAAAGCTTAAAAACCATGTACAAATGACCATATAAGTTGATGCTAAGTGAAATAAACACCAAGAAATGGACACAAGATGTCTGCCTTTATTGTTACTGTTTCTTTTTTTGGGGGGGGTCCGGTTGTGGGGCCTGAACTTTGGGGCCTGGGTGCTGTCCCTCAGCTCTTCAGCTCAAGGCTAGCACTCTACCACTTGAGCCACAGCGCCACTTCCGGCTTTTTTCTTTTTGGTTATGTGGTGCTGAGGAATTGAACCCAGGTCCTCATGCATGCAAGGCAAGCACTTTACCACTGAGCCACCTTCCCAGCCCCTTGTTACTGTTTCTAAATGTATTCTTATATTGCTTTGCTAAGTGGCAACTCCTTTGTACAACTACTTAAAATAATTTTTAAAAGTTATTAAAAAAATAAGAAATCTGCGAATCACAATTAGCCTCTTCATAGATCAGGAGTTACTGGTATATAATCATATATACTAGTCTCTAATAACCTTTTATAATCCTGTGGTTTTAGTTGTGATATTTTTAGTGTATTGGTTTTTACTTGAGCATTTATCATTCTTATCATTCTAATGTGTATCTATCTTATTAAACATTAATTTGATTTTATTGATCTTTACTGTGGAATTCTAGTCTTATCTCACTTTGCTTTGATCTTTGGTATATCATTCTTTCTACTAATTTTTTTCTTTTCTTTGTTCCTGTTGAATTATAAAATTGGTTTGTTTACTTTCCTTTTTGCTTTACATAGGCACATATTTAAATTCATTCTTTGAATGTTAACTACATCTCATAAATTTAATATGCTATAATTTCTGTTTGTCTACAAATTTTGTTATAATTTCCTTTGCTATAGTTCCTTTGTTATAGTTTCTCTTCTTTAACCTATTGATTTTTGAAAATGTGTTTTTTTAATATCCTCATATATTGAACTTTCTAACTCTCCTCCTGTTGTTATTGTATTTGTATCCCATTGTGATCAGAAATAATACTTCATATCATTTTCAGATTAGGGATGTAACACACTTTACAGTTATTGAGAAGCATTGAAAAAATATATGAATCCAATCTTCTTTAACTTGACAACAACTTGTGTTGTGGTGTCACTTATAGTCTATGTTGGAGAATATTTTGCAAGTGTTTGAGATGAATGTGGATACTGTTATTTTTGAGTGGCTTATTCAATATATAGCTATCGAAGTTCATCCTTTGTGTAGCATGCAAGCACAATGTTTGCATGTTTTCTGTCTGTAGCATCTGCATGTTTTTATGGGGAATTGAAGTGTATTGTCCTTTTGTAACTGTCTCTCCTTTCATTTCTGTTAATATTTATATTAATAGAGTGAATATTTAAGTGTCTTGTGAATGGCTTCATATATTTGTATATATTATATATTAATTAATATATATATAAAATTATTATTAATTATTAATTGATATATTAATATGTATTAATATATTATACATTATATATTATATAATTTTTTTAGTCTCTTGGTAAAGCATTATCTTGATTATCTTCTTAAACATGGTCTATGGTATCATTCCACATAGACTTTGTTGATCTCCTGATGAGAAGACTGTCTGGCTGATAGAAAAAATAGTTTAGTCTCCATTCCTTTGGTTTTCAGTCACATGTTTTTTTTTCCTGTCCTTTTACTTTTATTCTATCCATGTTTGTTATTCAAAGCTCATTTGAATCTCTTATTAAATGATAGACTGCATAAAAACTGAGTCTTGGGAGATTTTTTTCCTTCACATACATAGGGTCTCATGTTTATTAAACAAGTGCTCTATCATTTGAGCTACACATACAGCTTTGTGTGACTTTTAAAATTTGGTTTTTGAGATTAAATCTTACTAAACTCTCCATGGATGGCCTTGAACTCACCATTTTTCTATTTCTGCCAAATGAGTAGCTGGGATTACAAATGTATAACACCATATCTGACCCTGATTGTGTTTTTAATTTAGCCATTCATTTATAGCTTTTAACTGGCAAATTTAAATTACTATTAAAATTAATTATTTATAGGTAGAAAATGTAAGTGTTTTTAAAAATATGTTTTGTTAATCTTTTTTTACTTTCTTTCTCATTCTCTTTGTGAATATTGCCATTTTAGTTTATTATACTTTGATTCCAACTTATGTTTTGCTGATTACAAGATTTTGTATTGTGATTTCTATAAGGCTTATAAAATATGAATGGCTTTATTATTATAGTTTGATAATTTAATTGCATAAAATTGCTTTTTGTCTCTTTTTCAATTATTTTGTTGTTATAGTATAATTTATAACCACATTATATTGATATCAGTTAATACAATTTTACTAGACATATTCAAATATTTTTAAGTCACAACTAAATGATTTTTTTTTGTCGGTCATAGGGGGTTAACTCTGGGCCTGGGCACTGTCCCTCATCTCTTCAGCTCAAGGCTAGTGTCCTACCACTTGAGCCACACTGCCACTTCCAGCTTTTTTTCTGCTTTTGTGATGCGAAAGAATTGAACCCAGAGCCTCATGCATGAGAAGCAAGCACTTTAACTTTGAGCCAACTTCCCAGACACCCCATTATATTATTTTTCAACTGTGTTTTTACCAGTAGGATTTATAAATTTATATGTTTCCATACTGTTAGTAAGTGCCCTTCCCTTTTATTTAAGCTTAAAGAACTCCCATGAACATTTCTAGGAAGACAGATTATTTGGGAAATCTTAATTTCTCTCTCATTTTTGTAAGAGAGATTTATTAAGTATTTTTGGTTGGCAGTTTTGTTCCTATCATCTCATTCATTCCTTGCTTGCAAGATTTCTAGTTAGAAATCCACTGATTGATTTATATACCTTCCCTTATCTGTGGTTTGCCTCTTTCAAGATTTTTAGATTCCAGATTTTACATAAGTGAGTGATGCAGATGCATATTTCTGGCATAGGTGATGAAGAGACATTCCTTTTTTGCTTTATAGTTACTTACAAAGAAACACACAGCCTGCAGGTAAACACAGTAAGGTTCCCTGGCCTTCTGGTTCTGATGCAGAAATTGATGGGGAGCTTGCAGGATGCTTTGTCTATGAAGGTATGTTAAAAAGAAAATGCAGAAAAACTGTAATTCATCTCTAGCTTATCCAGTTCCTCCACTAGATTGTATCTAACATAGAGGAAATGCCTAATTTTTATTTTAAAAAATCTTTGCAACAGGTGCTGGTGGTTCTAGGAACTCAGAATGCTGAGATCTGAGGATGGTGTTTCCAAGCGAGCCTGGTAGCAAAAAACAAACAAAAAACTTACTGTAAGAGTCTTATCTCTAATCAAGCAGCAGAAGTCTGGATGTAGAATGTAGAAGTTTGGCTCAAGTTGTATTGTACCAAACTTGAGCAACAAAACAAAACAAAACAAAACAAGATAGAGCACAAATAGGACTACCGTACACACACACACACACACACACACACACACACACACACACACACACACACACACACACACACACACACACGATATATAGATATATATATAAAGATGCTCACATACATAGACCGAGAATGAGAGAGAGAGAGAGAAAGAGAGAAAGAGAGAGATGAAATGCTTATAATAAGGGATCCTTTGCAGTAATGAGTGGAATCCAAACGGCACAGTGAGTTTTGTGCTAGCCACATTTCTATCCTATATAGGTGATGCACCTTCTTGGCATCATATGCAAATACAGTATTCCCATTTTTTTAATAGCTCGCTCTTATTCACTCACTGGAAAACAGTGTATGAGTGTCCACTGTGGGCACTAAACCTACATAAACGTATTGCTACAGTTATATTTATTATACGAAGTATAAAGCTTTCCAAAGCTTTCCCTAGCAATGATGGTTAAAGCTGTGATTTATAAACAACAAACTTGATTTTCTCCCTTAAAGTAAAACACAGAAACTTGAAAGCATAAATATTATTTTTAAGAACACTAAAATGATACTTTATTCCATGCTGACAAAAGGATAAATAATTTATGTTGCTGAGCTTTTACCTGTCATGCTAGAGAAGAAAATGAATTTTTTTTGGTACTTGAAATCAATGCTTGTACTTTGAAAATATAAAATCAGAAATAACAAATGACTGGGGCTAGGAAGGTGGCTCAGTGGTAGAGTCCTTGCCTTGCATGCATGAAGCCCTGGGTTCAATTCCTCAGCACCACCTAAACAAACAAACAAACAAACAAAAAAGAACAAATGACTGACCAAAATTATTTAGTAGAATATATGATTGAGTACATAAGCACTAATTTTGAAACCTGCCTGTCTTTCTTGTATATTATAAAAAATTTTCTTATATTAATCATCCATTGCTATTACTTTATTTACAGTAGATAAAGCACTTGGCCAGTTAGGTTAGTCAACAAATATGAGAGAAAACAACAGGCTTCTGTTCCTTTGTAGTGTTTATTAACCTTGGATTAGTCTCATGAGTAACTCACTTTAAAGAAATATTCTGTGCTAAGTGAAACTTCTTAAATCTGTCTTGGTTCCAAGCATATTTCTATTTGATCACACTTTTATGCTAAAGGAAACTGAGTTAGATGAAGCTAGATAAGCTTCCTCATCAACTGTCCTGAAGATCAATGATTTTATATGAGATCATTACTGGCTTGATTGCGAATAGATGGTGAGGAATCGAGACCTAGTTTAAAATTTGATGCTTAACCAAGTGTTCTGGTGGAAGTGGTGCTGTGTCTCAAGTGGTAGAGCGCCTGCCTTGAGCTGAAGAGCTGAGGGTCAGCACCCAGGCCCAGAGTTCAAGCCCTATGACGACAAAAAAAAAAGTGTTCTGGAAAACCCTGACCCAATAAAGAAAAACTATCTCTGAGTGTGAGAAACTGGAGAAAGACAGACTCAGAATTTCATAGAATGAAAATTACTGGAGGATCTCCTGGGAGAAGCAAGATCTACTGAATGCCTTGAATTCTATACTGGCTCCTTTCTCCTGAATAACTATTTTCTACATTTATTCAGATATTTATGAAATTGCATCTTGTGGAAACTTGATTAGGTGCTAGGCACTTTCGTTAAATTTAGAGACAAAGCTAACCTCATACTTTTTGAGAACAAACATATAGCACAGAACAATTTTCTCACAAATTAAACTTCTGTATTGCTTGTTTTCACACATTTCTTTAAAAAATTTAAAGCTATTGTCATCATGTCTCTCACAGATTTTCATCTTTCTTGGATTAACTCCTCTAATTTCATTGTTTTTCTTTCATGTGGAAGAATTTCTATCTCTGTTATTCTCAATGACCTTTCCCTTGTAATGTACAACACTAATAATGAAATATAATACTCCTAGGCAAAGAAGAAAAACATCTTTACACTTCTTATTGTAACATCTTACTATGCTAATATAAACTGAATTTTTATTAGACATATTTGTCCACATATGACAAGGTTGAGTAAAATTAAACATGCTGTTGGTCAAGATAACTTTGTTGTACACATCTTTGTCTTAATGAGTTGAACTTTCAACTTATTTGCTATCCTCAGTTTGTCTCTGTTAAAGTTCATGCCATTAGATCCAGTTCACTACTCAGGCAAGCCATCATCTTTGAAGATTTTTATCTTGTCATCTAACATACTCACCCTCCTTTTCAACATCCAGACCTTAGCACTGATTTTCCTGAGCATATATATCCTTTACTGTCATATGACTTTGGTAAAATGTTGCTTTTAAGGTGTCAAGGAGTATCCTTGAGATCGAAAGCAACTTGCTAAAAAAAACTCTTTAAGTACAGTTATTAAGTTATTAATCTCTAAGTGTTTAACATATGTAGAACCTTTCGTTTTATTAAATAATCTTAAGTTGCACACTGAAAAACAGATTTTTCCATAAGAAAGATATTAATCTGAGAACACAAAGTATAAAATTAAAAGAGATTGACATTATGTACTTTTAATAAATATATCCAGGTTCAAAATGATCATGTTTCCCTTTTTATTAGTTACTTTTAAACTTCATTTGAGCTCACCAATCTAATTCTTTACATTTAAAACATCACATCTTTTCAATTTTCCTAGCATCTTTCACATTCTCTATCCCTTCTCTGAGAACAACTATGTTAGGTTAGAAATCTATTTGCAAGTTCTTTCAGTAAATAGCCACATGTGTAAAAAAATAATATGATGTTATGATCAAAGGTTGGCATTTTCTAAGGCAAATGTTCTTCCAAGTACCTATAAATTAGAAAGAAAGAAGTATTGAAGTACTAGATTTAAGTGAAACAAATTTTTGCTTTTGGATATTCCCCTATTTCTCACCTATCCTATAAAGAAACTCAATTTGATTTTAAGAATCCCTAGCAATAACTTTTCCAAGGAATTGGAGACAATTCAGGTAATGTAAGAACTAAAGGATCAGATCTGACACATTCATGGCTTCGATTTTCATTAGATTCAGTCCATTAAACAAGCATTTTCCAGTGTCATATTGTATGCATAAAACAACTGAAATATTCGTTAAATGAAAAAATGACCGTGGATACAGTCCAGCCATTTTTCCTAGACAGTTACACATAAGGAATTTAACTCAGCAAAGTCGATTGCTTTGCCTCATTTAATTTTTTGAATATAAATTTTAAATATCTGTGCATCATCAAACAAATATACTTAAATGTTTATGATGGAAATACTTTTTTCTCTTGGATAAAAAAACGTTAAAAATATAAATTTTAAATACTTCTGTGACAGGGCCTGAATTATTGTTTGTTTTTAGACAGAACTAGTCCTTTTTCAAGAAAGGACACAAGAAATTTTATGTGAATAAAACTTACATATTAATCACTGTATAAGGCAATTTTTGAGAAAATAATATACATCTTATATATTTTAGCATAACTTCATGGAGAAATTAATAGATATGTCCTAATATGCAACAATGCAAAATAATTAACTAGTAAAAGAATGATCTGGATAAAACCAATAAAACCAACTTAAATTATAGGGAACTATTTCATCCATTGAATAGACATGTTTTAGGTGCAATAACATTTGAGAGAGATACGGTTTGTTTGATTATAAAGACATGGAGGAAGGCGAGTGATGATAGTGAACATTTGATTTGGAATCAAGAGGCCTCAATTTTGGTCTACCTTTTTTACTAACTAGATTTGAGAAATTGGACAAGTCACTTTATGTAGTTAAGGAATTTTTTTTATAATTTCTACAACATGCTGAGGATATTTCTAACATCATGTTCTAAAACAAAAGAAATACATGTATCATGTCCAGAGGCATAAAGGCTATAAGCATGAAGTGTTTTAAGGGAGAGTTGCTCATAGTTTGCCTGGATTTCTTTATGTAGACTATAAACAGAAAAGGGAAGTGTGTAGTTTTGAGAGAACATTTAGATGATAAGGAGGTGTTTGATTTTAAAATTATAGTACAAGTAGATAAATTAAAAAATCATCAGTCGGGCACTGGTGGCTCACGCCTGTAATCCTAGCTACTCAGGAGGCTGAGATCTGAGGATCGCGGTTCAAAGCCAGCCCGGGCAGGAGAGACCGTGAGACTCCTATCTCCAATAAACCACCAGAAAACCGGAAGTGGTGCTGTAGCTCAAGTGGTAGAGCGCTCGCCTTGAGCTGAAGAGCTGAGGGACAGCGCCCAGGCCCAGAGTTCAAGCCCCACGACCGACCAAAAAAAAAAAAAAAACATCAGAAATTGAGGGCACAATTTGACTCTTTAAAATATGTTTATGAATGTCCAAACTGCTATCATGCTACTACCTAATTACTCTATTCCCTTAAGCTACCAATATTTTAATTTTACCTTTTTCAGAATTTTAATTAAAAGAAATTATGTGATATATATGAATCTATATATACAAACACTTTTTGTAATACTTTTTTTGCTTTGTATAATATACTTTAGATTCACCCATATTGTTACATATCACTCATCCATTTTTCTTCATTGATGAGTTATCATAATCTTATAATTTAGTTTTCTTCATCAGATGGTAAACACTTAGACTGTTACAGTTTAAGATTATTATGAATAAGAATCCAAGTACACATCCTTTATAGACAATTTCAATTAGAAATTCACCTAGGTTCAGTGGCCAAGTCACAAAAATGTGTGCCTTTAAATTTTGAGTGACGTTGACAAGCTTTCACTAAAGTAGATGTTAGTTTTAATACCCAAAAGCAAAGTGTAAGAATTTGAGATTTCAATGCCTTGCAATTATGTGACAGAATTTGTTTTTCTTTTTTGTTGGTTATAGGGCTTGAACTCAAGATGACATAGAATTATTTTAAATAATTTTTTATTGTGAAAATACTATACAGAGGGGTTTTAGTTACATTAGAAAGGTAATGAGCACATTTCTTATCATGCATTGTTGCCTCCTCCTTTGCTTGTCCCCTAACATGCCTTCCCTCCCACCTCCACAACTATACTGCGCCCCCCTCCCCAATTGTAAAGTTCGTTATTCAACATAGCATCTTGTACATCTCATTGTTGCAATGGGTGAACCTGTAACAATTTGTTTTTAGTTGTGAACTAGTATTAATTTAAATTTACCTAAAGACTAATGATGTTAGCATTTTTTAATTTTTTGTCGGTCGTGGGATTTGAACTCTGGGCTTAGGCACTGTCCTTCAACTGTTCAGCTCAAGGTGGGCATGCTACTGCTTGAGCCAAAACACCACTTCTGGTTTTGTAGTGGTTTATTGGAGAGAAGAGTCTCACAGACTTTCCTGCCCAAGCTGGCTTTGAACCGTGATCCTCAGCTTTCAGCCTCCTCAGTATAGCTAGGATTAAAGGTATGAGCCACTGGAGTCTGGTGATTTTAGCATTATTTTTTTACTTTTTAATATTTTTTATTGTGAAAATAACATACAGAGGGGTTACAATTCTTACATGGCAAGGTAATGAGTGCATTTCTTATCAAGCATTGTTGCTTCCTCCTTTGTTTCCCCTTACCATCCCTTCCCATGTCCCCCCTCACTCCCCACTTCCCGTGTCCAAGTTGTAAAGTTCATTTTCGACATAACATCTTGTACATCTCATTGTTGCAATGGGTCCACCTGTATCCCTGTTTAAACAATTTGTTTTTTCCCTTCCCCTCCACAAATTATACCAACATCAAATACAGTGAAAACTGGGGTTATATCGTGGGGGAGGGACATGCAAAGCAACAAAGAAATATCTTATAAATATGTTAGAAACAATAGCAAGAAAGAAAAACATTTGAGTCCTTAACATGGGGTTCATTTCGCTTAACATCAACTTATCTGACCATTTCTAATTGTCTCAGACATATACTAGTTATTGCAAACAAGGGAAACTATGGGACCTATGTTTCTTTGGGCCTGGCTTACTTCACTTAATACACTTCTTTTCCAAGTCTTTCCATTTCCTATCAAATGGGGCAATGTCATTCTTTATGATGGAGGCATAGAATTCCAAATGTATTTGCCACATCTCTTCTTGCTTAATCTTTGCTCATATTTTAATCAAATTATTACTTGATAAAGTTTTGGCTGTGAGATAATTTCATCCTATGTGTTCTGGAAGCAATTATTTATTTTTTTTAAATTGCATACATGATTTCCAACTATTCTCCTCTATATCATAGTTTTTTTTCTTAAATGTTTCATTTAAAAGTGGAACACTTTAATTTCCATGGATTTAAGTTTATTATTTTTCTAGATTTATTCTACACTCTCTAGGTCCTATGGAAGACATACTTTACCATAATTTTCTCCAAAATTTTTTCTGGAAGTTTTAGATTTCACTCACAGGCATAGATCTATGATGCTCTACAGAATGGGAATTGTTAGTGCAATTATCTTTGAGCTCTAGTCTCTTTTTCCTCTCTCTCTATACCAAGGCTAAAATATAGGTTAATTAAAACACTATGAGTGAATCATGAAGTCAGATAGTATAAGGTTTTCAATTTTGTTTTCATCTTTTTAAATTAATAGACTCTATTTTAAAATAGTTTTTATTTATAGAAAAGTAATCATACTAGAGAGCTTCCACCCAATGTGGTTTTTTTATTCGTATTAACATCTTGAATTAATGTGTTATATTTATTAATATTTGATAGGCCAAACAGATTTATTGAACTCTATAGCTGAGGTTCATCCTATTGTTTGTGAAGGTCATTGAATGTCCATAAATTCTAAATATCTTGCACATACAGGTATACAATCAGTATAGTTTTACCACACTAGCAACTCTATGGGCCCTATTTAATTTATCCCTCTCTTTTCTCTCTGAACCTGTGGTAAAGACAGATTTTTTTAAATTGTCTGTATAGTTTTGCTTTTCCAGTGTATCATCCATCTGGAATGAAAAAGTATGTGGTCTTTTTAATTGTCTTGTTTCATGAAGTGTTAATGCGTCTAAGGATCTATTGTATGCATTCGAGGATGCATACAATCAAGGCCGGCAGAGGCTGGGAAGGGTAAACAAAGGAGGAGGTTACAATGCTTGATAAGAAATGTACTAACTATCTTGCCCATGTAATTGTAACCCCTCTGTACAGTATTTTCACAATAAAAAAGAAAGAAAGAAAGAAAAAGAATTTCATGGACTTGTAAATAAAAATGAGATTTCTATTTTGAAAGAGCACATTTTTTAAACATATATATAACAAAAGTCAATGGGGAAGACATCAAAATTGAGGAGGTGGAAACTATTTTAAAATGTAAATAGTGCGAAACTGAAGAAATACCATTAGATTTGATATTTAGAAAAACCAGGAATTTATGGTAATGGGATTTAAAAAGAGAGATTTTTGGGGAGGGCAAGTATTAGAACAAAATGTACAGGTGGTTATAAGCAGAAAGAAATGAGAATTTTCTTATTTATTTATTTATTTATTCTTTATTTTTATGAATGGGGCTTGCTATAGAACCCAGACTAACCTCAAACTTGCTATGTTGCACCCAAATTGCTTCAAGCTCATGATCCTTCTGTTTGTATCTTTTCGCTGTTGAGATTTTAAGCCTAAATCACTAAATTAGGCAAGAAAAATATTAGTTTATTTACCCTTTATTTATTGGTCTATATCAATTGTAGAGGAAAGGGGAAAATTAGAGAAAAGGATTGGAAAGACTGAATAAATGGAGAAGATGATGCTGTGGTAGAGGGAAAAATAAGTTCAAATATCACAACCAGGTTAATTACAATTAACTCTACATTAGTAAATAGTTAATATATTTGACTATGAAGATGTGCTGAAAATGAAGAAAATATACTGTACTTAAAAGAGTAAGAAAATAAGCTGAAATGATGGACTAAGTAAATGAAACATTTCATAAAATGCTTCCTTCCTTTGCAGCCATTGTCTTTCACAACAACCCTCTTTTATGATGTAGTGTGAGGATTTAGAAGACAAGTGTCATTTACAACTACTCTAGCTTGTTGCTACTGGTTATTATCCAATATTTATAAGAGGTACTTCAAATTAGGAGATGATAAT
Source organism: Dipodomys merriami (assembly GCF_024711535.1). Lineage (NCBI taxonomy): Eukaryota > Metazoa > Chordata > Mammalia > Rodentia > Heteromyidae > Dipodomys > Dipodomys merriami. The sequence continues at coordinate 22,605,237 of NW_027203381.1, forward strand.
CTCAGTTTGAGTCATTGAAACGTTTTGTGATAAAAGCAAGTTTATCTCTTACAGTCTGATGACATCATCAGTGCTCTTTTTAAGGAAAAAAAAAATCACAGTTTAATCCTTGGAGAGAAACAAAACACTCAACACAGTTTTCTGAGACTCTGTTCCCTTACTATCTTTGTAGCTAGAAAGTGCATTTTATGATCCATGCTTCGTAGAATCACAATCTTTTATGCTTTGTTTTTATCAATACCACCAATTTAGCTTTTACCTCTTTTGTAACCAAGAGAAAGAGAACTCATTGACAGTAATTTAATGGCTTGTATTCTCCTCTCTTTCCCAGAAGCATACAGAAATAACTAAATTTTTGAAAACATACAATCATCACAATAAAGTGGAAAATAGTGTGTTCACTATTTGATATTTCCCCATGCATTTACAGAATAAACAGTGGAAAGTCCCGTTGAGTAATATGATCTTCCTTCAAATTCAGTTTTATATGGCATAAGTTTCTAGGCTGTCACATAAAGCCAAAACACCGAAGTCAGAGAGAAATCTTAAGATCAAGAGCAGGGTGAAAGCTCTTGAGATTCCATGGTGATTGGAAAACTTTGATGGAGAGCCTAGAGAAGAGATTCTGACCATAATATAGAATGTAGCAGAGCAGAATGATCAGCTCCTTTGTAAGCAGAAAGAAGGATAAATTGTTTAGGAAGGGGTAGCCCTCTCACACTGGGCATAAGTGATAAACTTCATGAAACTGCTACCTCTAATAGGTCTTTGAAGAAGATAGTTCATCTTTTATGACTCATTGCTGTATGCTTTTTCTGTGTTTCTTCTTTTCCACTGAAAGTGCTAGGTAGCTTACATTTATGGTATAGATAATATTGTGAAACATTTTGGAAGAGTGTCTCTGCTTCTTGTTCTCTACATAAGTATGCAAGAATTTGTCCAGGGAATATAAAGTCACTGTGGCACCTTTGAAGTATGGCACCTTAAGCTCAAATCCCAGAACTACCAAAAACACATGTGTAGAGGAGGAAGACCAACATTGCCAAAAGAATGCTATGTTATCAAGAAGAATGAGGGAAGGGGTGATTTGGGAAGGGTGGGTGAAAATGTTGAAAGTGGTGATGTTAAACAAGATACACTGTGAGATACACTCATAAACTGTTTTGGCGAATAGTAATTCCTTAGTACAACTACTTAAAGATCATAAAAGTATTTTAGAGCATATACTATAAGGACTATGTCCTCAGGAGGTAAGTCATAATTTTCTCACTGTGCATTTTGGAAAGTCTGAAAAGATTCGTTAAAAGACAAAGGTTTGAGTAAGCCCTGCAAACCATCCAGTCTTTAGCAATGATCTTAGTAGCTGCATCTAACTTTGAAGCTTATTCACCTTTCCCTCTCCACACACAGAGTAGAGACTGGTGTGGATGAACCATGTCCAAATGCCTTGATTACGTATCAGGTTAGGAAGTAGGGCTCATTATCCAAAGGCTCTATTGCTCTCTGGTGAATCTTCTTACGGATTTGGATATCCTAAGATGCACCACAACTGGTTTTTATATTTGGAGAATGCCTACTCTGTTTTTTGTTTTGTTTTATTTATTTATTTTTTGTGACAAGACTGGCAGGGAGCTAGGTGGAAACCTCTCCTTAGAATAAATAAGGAATGCAGGGGGGGATTCTATATAGCAAGTGGGAGAAGTTTTATGGCAATATAGAGCAAAATTTACATAGAACATCTCTGCATATATTATCACACAATCTGGCATTTGTGAGATAAGTGGCAAAAGATTCATGTATCCTCCATCCTGCCAAATATCACCTAATTAGAACTAAGCTCACTTAAGCAGCGCTGTCTCTACCCAAGAATTCAAGCTACTTAGCCTGCTCTATCCCAATTAAATTTCAGACACATCAAGGGCTAAGAATATATCTAACCTTTTCTTGTATGCATCAGGACTCAAATTACTAGTAATTTGATTAGATTAAACTGAATTGGTTGAATATGATCTCTATATCCCTCTGTGACTGTTTACAGAATGCCTTTGGATGGTGATTGGGGTGTTTCAATGAGCCATCCTTCTAAAAGCTTTACACAGTAGATATCGATGCTGCTTTTTAGCATAACTATCTGTTGTTTATTTGACATAAATTACTCCACTCCTATTTGTGTCCTTTGGCAGTTCCTTACCAATACTGAATTTAGAGTGGGCTTGCAACTTGCTTGGGCCAGTAATAGCTGTAAGATACTTGTACTCTAGTTTAATCTCTTGCTACACTTTGGCACATGGGGACTGGCATGTGCATAGGCATGGCAAACTTGGAGAGGATCACATGACTTGTCTAAGCCAATCCAACCCGAGCCTCTTCAGTTGGTTTGGCTTGTTTTCATTTTGGGTTGGCCTCAGCTATCTTCTTTGGGACTGCACATTTTAATCAACAGGACTGCACACATTTCTTGTTTCCCTTATTTCAAATTTAAAATGCAAGGTAGCTGTATTTATGTTCTGAATACTATTGAGAGAAACAGTACAATGGTGTCCCTTATTCTTGTTCTTCAAATGAATATGTATTTATTACTCTGGGGAAGAATAAAAGGTAAGACATAGCTCAAGTAGCCATCATGCCAAGAGATGGGGGACATTGTCACTGACACTCCCTCCCAAGTGAACTGTTCAGTCCACAGTACTACCCATGGTATTACGAAAAGCAGTAGCTATTTGTTTAAGACGCTAAATTATCTGTTTCTAAATTAGCACAACCTGAATCACGAAGTTATAGCATGCAGAAGAGCAACCAATTCCTTTAAATAACTGAAGCTATAGTTTTGAGAGTGACTATAAATCCTTAGAAAACCAATAAAAGATTGCTCTAATCAGAGTTGGATGAATTAGCTATGAGCTCAGGCTCTGAATTCAGCAGCACAAGGAAAGATCTTTCTTCCCTGAAATATTGTCTCAGCCCAGATTTCTTCTGCTGTAGACAACTGGGAAAGACTGCTACACATTTAATCCACAGGCAACTCTCAAAGGTTTGGATGTCAGACATCTAATTCTTGAAAGAGTAGAAAAGAAGTAAGCCATTTTACTACTCTGTGTAATCGGATCAGATTGGAATTCTCTTGGATATTCTGAATCTGTTGTTTATTGATAAATAATAGATGAATTTTCACTGGGCATTGGTGGCTCACATCTGTAGCCTTAGCTAGTCAGGAGGTTGATATATGAAGATCACTTAAACTGAGTTTTAAGTTAAACTCACTTTTGGGGAGGTGGAGAAGGAAGGGATGGTAGGGGAACAACAAAGGAGGAGGCAACAATGCTAGATTAAAAAATGTACTAATTTCCCTACTTATGTAACAGTAGCCCCTCTGTACAGTATTTTTACATTAAAAATGTATTAAAAATTAAAAAACTAAATGTGCATAAAACGAGTTCTAAGTGGAGGCTATAATCTGAATACTCTGCTTCCCTTAATATATATATATATATATATATATATATATATATATATATATATATATATATATATATATATATATATATATATATATATATATATATATATATATGGCTGGGAAGATGGCTCAGTGGTAGAGCGCTTGCCTTGCATGCATGAGGCCCTGGGTTCCATTCCTCAGCACCACAAAAGCAAAAAAGAAAACACCGGCAGTGACGCTGTGGCTCAAGTGGTAGAGCGCTAACCTTGAGCTGAAGAGCTGAGGGACAACGCCCAGGCCCAGAGTTCAGGCCCCACAACCGGACCCACCCCCCAAAAAAATATAAATACATATATATATATATATTACATTTCTGCATTGTTTGTACAGCACTTGCAAAGTCTATGTTGTTAACCCAAATCTCTTTTCACTGTGAATTTTAATATATATTATTTATTTTTGTAGGATGAATACTCTGAGACCAAAAATATTAAGTACCTGGACAAGAATAGTACAAGCAAGTAGGGGTTTAGGGAAGAATTTAAGATCCAAGCCAACTGGTCTGGGAAGGTGGCTCAGTGGTAGAGTGCTTGCCTTGCATGCATGAGGCCCTGGGGGTTTGATTGCTTTGCACCACAGAAGCAGAAAAAGCCGAAAATGGCACTGTGGCTCAAATGGTAGAGCTCTTGCCTTGACTGCAGAGCTGAGGAACATTGCCCAGTCCCAGAGTTCAGGCCCCATGACTGACAAAAAAATAAAGTAAAAGAAAATAATGAAAAAAAAAAAAAGATCCAAGCCAACTTATAGCATAGTCTCTGGTCATAACCAAGATGTTAATTCATGCTTTCTCACAAATATACTGCACACAAATTAGTGTTTATATGAAATCACATAGCTTTCTGGTTTGCAAATCAAATTGTAGAATAAGATTTTGTCCTAGATTATAATAATTTAGGTTTTTATGTGCTGCCTCAGGTTTAAGATGTGTTTGTCTATACACATTAAAAAAGAAGATGAATTAACATTAAACAGAATTTCAGACAGAAACAATCAAGAACTGGAAAAAAATCAGAGCAATTCTATTCCAATATGACAAGACTGAGAGAATTATAAGACATTTGAGTTCAGGAGTATACATTTCACAATGCTGGAGTAGTAATTGCTTAGACCTTGGTTCTCTTCGGGAATCTCAGCTAGATAGTTTAGATAGCTGTTGACAATCTCAGTACAGCATTTTTGGAATGAAGTGACTGGGAGACTTTAAGGGATAGACATTCCAAACATTATCTATTGATTAATCATATAAAAAAACAGATTTATCCAGGTACTAGTGGCTCACTTCGTAATCCTAGCTACTCAGGAGGCTGAGATCTGAGGATCTCAGTTCAAAGACAGCCCAGGCAGGAAAGTCTGTGAGACTCTTTATCAGCTGTGACACTGTGGCTCAAGGGGTAGAGTTCTAGCCTTGAGCTGAAGAGCTGAGGGACAGTGCCTAGGCCCAGAGTTCAAGCCCCACAACCGAAAAAATAAAATACAGATTTAGCTTTAGACAGACTCCAAGAGCATGCATAAACACGGTTGTAAACTTGATTGTAAAGTGGTCTTCATCCATAAGATCAAACACAGAGACCAGTCCTACTTAAGGGTGAGTTAACATCTTCAGAATTGAACTAAATGCTATTGTTTTCCTCTCAGTGATGCCCATCAACTCAAATGGATTACACTCTAGCGGTGACAGCATCACCCTGCTGACCAGACTGTCAATCTCTCAAGGCTGGAGTTATTCCTTATGGTCCCTGCCTTTATCAACTCACAGGAAGAGGCAAAGAAGGCATTTTCATTATTTAATTTGATCTAATTGGGAAAATGCATTTCCTTGTTACATTTGTTGAAAGCCATTCCATTTGAGTAAAATGACACCTGTCAAGTTCTTCATGGTTTCACATTTCCTGATAAAATGATAGACATGGAAAAATACACCAGGCTGGTTCTAAGCATTTCAGTGTCATGAACACTGTAGCTATAATTAGGGACTTTTGCCTGGTGTTAACAAATGCCAGAGGGCATCTCAATCTCTGCAGATGAGTTCTACAGCATTTAATTAGCTCTCTCCTTCTATTCTTTGTAGAACTATGCTGTTTCTAATATACCTGGCGCTTGCTTCAGGCATGGGTCAAAGCATGCAGCTGTCAATTATTTAATATTCATGACATTTTTAACAAGTGAAGTGTGCACAAAGCCTGTTCTATTGAAGGATTCAGAAGCCAGTGCACTTGTGGAGCAGATAGCCTCACTTCTTTCTTTGAATAATAATTTGAGGAACTCTGGGACATGGGAAATTTTGTTCTTTAATCTGAAGATCTGTCCTCTCTTTTTGCTTGTAATTCTCAAGAGAGAAGATAAAGTAAGTGTTCTCTGGGTTTTAATTCCCACTCTCTCTTTCCTGAGTATCGCAATTTTGTTCGGCACCGCAGGTTTCAATTTTTCATCTTTAAAATGAAGAATTCAATTAGATGATTTCTTTAGCTCCTCCAGTTTTAAAAGCCTAAGCTTTGATGACAATTATGGAAATTTCCATCGCGTACTGACTCATCCGTTCATCTCTAAAATAGGTTACCAAGGAAAATTCTAAATTTTGTTTTTACAATTAAGTATATAGAGAGAGTGAGAGAGAAGAAAAATATTAAACTTTTAAAACTAAATAATTTCTTAGCTTTAAAATGTTTGAAAATGGGTTTGTGACCATGTCGGTGACACATGGTACATGAAGACATTTCACAGTGGATCTGAAAGTAAGTTATGTAGTAGCTTTTACTTTCTGCAAACTTCAGGTAAACATTTGAAGGCATTAAAGATATAATTTTGAGAATCTTGGCTACTCCAGTTTCCCAAAGCACTGAATACTGTACTTCTGTACTACCTGGCTCCTTAAAAATGTGGTAGGGCCAAATTGAAATCTAATTATGAAGATTAGTTAAATGGTTTAATAACCATTGTTCATTCAGGTTAAAACTGATTACCTTTTGAGAATAGACCCTTGATTTCACAATTTACTTATATTAGCAATTACCCTACTAAAATTACAACTGAAAAGCAGTCTGTGTATAATCAAATCATCTATGCATATGATAGAAAACTTCTTTGCTTTACGGTCATTTTTAACTGGTGACATTTTCCTTAACATATAGAGTTAAATATGCCACAGCCTGGACCACCATAAGGCACTGATTCCTATGAATAAAAATTATATGATTTCAGTTGACTATGAAAGAAATTAATTATTGAGCTAAAATAGTCATACAATAATAAATTTCATATGTTTAAATTGTGCAATCACTCCATTTTGGTATATGTATATAGCTGCATAAACACAACCACAATCAAGAAAATAAACACATCACTGCTATCTAAGATCTATGATACCTTATAACTTCTTACTCATTGCAATCTTCCTCTCCAACAACAATAGTTTTTAAAGACATGATCTGCAGATCATGGTTCAAAGTTTGCCAGGGAAGAAAAATCTGTGAGAGTCTGTTTTCCAATTGACCACTAAAACACCCGAAGCAGAGCTGTTTCCTGAGGTTGAGCTCTACTCATTAGTTAAAAAACTCAGGGAGGGGCTGGGAAGGTGGCTCAGTGGTGGAGTGCTTGCCTTGCATGCCCGAGGCCCTGGGTTCAATTCCTCAGCACCACATAAGCAAAAATGAAAAAAAGCTGGAAGTGGCGCTGTGGCTCAAGTGGTAGAGCGCTAGCCTTGAGCTGAAGAGCTGAGGGACAGCGCCCAGGCCCAGAGTTCAGGCCCCACGACCAGACCTCCCTCCCCGCCCCGTAAAAAAAAAAAAAACAAAACAAAACAAAACAAAAAAAAACCTCTGGGAGAACACCCAACCCTGAGTTCAAGCTCAAGAAGTGTCTCAAATAAGCAAAAACAAAACTACAAAAAAGTTTTACAAATAGAGAAAATAAATTTTATTTTATTTAGATTCCAGTTCTTTAAATCAAGTTTACTGACTCTTGCTCTTACTCTAACTTGTTATAGTTTTGCTTCATTTCTACATGAAGCATTTTATACATTATATTTTTATCATGTATTTCCCTGTAACTAGCATGTGAATCTTTCGGTGCTAGATAATTATACCTGTTTCCCAAATCTAGTCCTGATGCTGAGTAAAATGTGTAATGTTGAGGAAGGCTCACTGCATAGTTGTTGTTTGAATGAATGCCTGCCACATTAGTGGCCTGATATATGCAGCAGTTGTCCTAAAATGAGCACCATCAACAAGGGAAGAGGAAGATCAATGTTTGAGATGTTTGAGAATGTCTTAAAAGCATCTTGAGGATGAGCATGCTATTTTTGTATAAGGGATGCAGAAAACATGGAGAAAAGGGCAGAAAGTATGAACCAGTTCAGGTTACTCAAGTGACAATTTGCATAGTTCATTCACAAAACAATAAGAATTAAGAAACATTATAGAAATAAACACATGACGAGGAGAAAAAGAGAACTACATTTGGAAATGTGAAAATGAAGCCAGTTTGTGATTAGTCTCAAGTGCAAGGAAGGAAGTTTGCTTTGAGACTAACTTTTGAATGCCCTGACTGAAATCTGTTTGTTTACACACCTTTAGAAGAAATGGAGGAGGAAAAGGTTACAACTGAACCGAGAAGATGTCAATTTGCCCTGTAGTTACTTGTGATTTGGAGCAATTCCAAACAAAAGCAGCAAATCGAAAGATCCCATCCCCTTTATTTTCTTTCCTTCACTTTAAGAATACCAATTACACGTGATTGAAAGAAAACATTTTCATGGTATTTCTCAGCCCTGATTGTGTTACAAGTCTGGAGACAATCTCAAGGGCTCTAGCCAGGGCACATTTAAAGGATATCGAGTTTGGGTTTTATGCCTTGTTTTTGCCATTATGTGGATGTTACTTTGACTTTTATTGTACTGCTCAATTGATACAAATTATAGTCAGATAAAGGCAATCAACATTTTTTTGTGCTGGGTCTTTTAATAGTGGCTTGCCCTCAGTAGACGAAAATAGCAATTTTTGCTATTTTAGACATTTGATGCAATAGAAGGACATTGCGGAATTTTTTTTTTTAAAGAATACTTACTTTAGCTTCCATATTTGATTTAGTATACACTCACTTGTATACAATATTATCTGGCAGAATAAAGAACAGACATTAAATATAAATTCAGCCAAAGGCACTAAAAATCTAAATATAAAAAAATTACCTTCTGGATGATTATATAGTAATTTAACCGAGTATTATAATATGTTAGCATCAAGCAGAAGCACATATATTTAAAGGTAAAGTCATGTGCTTACAACAGTGATAATACCACTTTCTAATCCAGTAAAATTTAAGAAAGTCAAACTTCAACAAATAAAAATCCTGGGGTAGGGTTGGTCAAGAGGAAAGTTGTAGACAAATGTAGAAGAGAAGAATATAGTCAAGAATTCAATATATATCTTACAATTTTTTCTTTCTTTTTTTTGGTCGTGGAGCCTGAACCCTGGGCCTCGGCACTGTCCTTTAGCTCTTTAGCTCAAGGCTAGAGCTCTACCACTTGAGCCACAGCGCCACTTCTTGCATTTTCTACTTATATGGTGCTGAGGAATCAAACCCAGGCCCTCATGCATGCAAGGCAATCACTCTACCACTGAGCCACCTTCCTAGCCCACAAAATATTTTTTTTAAGTGTGAGATAGGCATTATAGAAAGGATGGGTGGAAATTTTGAAAGGGGTGATACTGATCAATATATATTGTACTCATCAACTACTTTGTTAAATGATCTCCTTTGTACACAAGTTAAATATAATTTTTAAAAAGAATTAATAAAAAAAGAATTTTGGTGGTTATGAAACCAGAATGAAATGAAATGAGGCAGCTAAATTAATAAAAATACAGGGAAGACCACCCTCGGACCCCCCATGGCCGCCGCCATGTCCTCTGGGCCAGCAAGAGTGGCCTACAGCGCCTAGAGGAGCAACTGAAACTGGAGGCCTGTGTGGAGTGCATCAAGGTCTCCCAGGCAGCTGCCCTTCTTCTACAGCACTGCATACAAAATGCCGGAAAGGATGCCCTGCAGGTGGGTGTTGGAGCAGGAAGCAATCCCTTCTGGGAACCCAGGTCCTGTGCATTGTTTTAAAGACTGTTTCCTTGAGGAATGCCTTCAAGTACAAAGTGACGAATGTCTCCAAGTCTCAAGAAAACACTCTTTTGTAGCCAAATGACTATTAGATATTTCAGATCTTTTCTGTGGCCTGGTCGTATAGCCAACATTATACAGAAATTAATGATTTTCGGATCAAATAAGGTTAACTGAGTGAAGAAGTACAGTACTAAACAATAATGACCTAGTTCTATTGCTAAAGTACTTTTGTATTAAGACAGCCATCCTTACCATCAAATATACCAAAATACACCTTTCAAAAGTGAATTTCTGGTTTTGCTATATCTGGAATATTATGTATGTTTTACTTACTGGATGTTTACATTTAAGAAGGAAAACATTTTTGTTTATTTAAACAACTGAGTATTTGTAACATGTTCCTAAGACTTATATTACAATAAAATTTGTTCTTTTCTCCTGAAAAAGAAATACAAGGAGATTTAACTGAAAGAAGTCAAAGTTACAGATTACATGTATAAGACAAGTGGGAGGGAAATTGAAGGTAAGAGAACAGGTAAAAATAGAAGTTTTTATTTTAAGGGCATATTTTTTGTTCATAATTCAAAAAGTTTCTAGTTGAAGTAGGCTTTATCTATGACGATGCTTACCCATGTGAGATCATCTCTCGTCAAATATTCATCGTCATCATTAACTGGAAGCTGCTACTCAGAAACAGACCAGCAAATCTGGGGGAAAAAAAGTGAATAGTTCACAATCTTTCATTCAGTCAGCCAGGGAAGTTTCTAGGCAGTGTGATCATTATTATTCTTTCATTCATCATTAGAATGTAAAGGTAAGTGAAACTATTTCATGGTTTAAGAAAATAAGAAATGAATATGAATATCTCAATGAGTATAAAAAGGCTTGTATGTCCACTTTCCATTCCATGTTAGCATCTTTGACACAATTCCCCTACCTCAGATGGAATGTTTCTATACTGCTCATCTAAATGTGCTCAGTGAATCCCTAGAGAGTTTCTGCATCATTAACTGTTTACTTGGTGACCTCAGTAACAAGGTTTTATCCAGATGAAATGTCTGTTTCACAGGCTGCCTGAGGCAGTAAATGGAGGAACGTTGTACAACTCTCTGTGTTACATTGACAAATGAGCAATATCACATTAGCAATCTTAATCTTGCTACATTAAGCACTGAAGTACCTTTTGTTATGTCATCTTTCTAATAACTCTACATCTTAAGCTTTATCCCTGAAGTCTTTAGTTTCTACTGATGTGGAATGATGGAAACAAGTCTAGCAGTATCCACTGTTCATATCTTAAGGCCCATATTTAAAAGCAGATGTTCTGAATGTAGCCCTCATTTTAAAATGACATTATCATTTGAATTGTATATTACAAGGTGACAGAAAACTAAATATGCAATTTAACTGTGTATATTTCTGGCAAGAATGACTTCCGAGTTAGCTAAATGTGAACAAAAAGAAAAACAGTCATTTATAGTGTTTTGTAGGGGAATCTTATACCACTGATTGGCTAAGTGGAATAATTTCATGTGTAGATCACATACAAAGGGATTCTATTGAAACTTTCTTTATACAATGCTTCTCAAATATATCTATTAATATATTGTAAAGATGTTGATCCTCACCCATGACTTTCAAAGGGAAGATTAAATGCAGAAGGGTCATTGTAAGTGGTTCTGATTCCAGAAATTGTGGTAAATATCATACAGTGTATACAATTTCATAGTTTCTGGCCTATATTTACATTTCTAAAATGAGAAAAATGAGCTAGAACCAGAATAAAGATCATTACTGGAAGTAAAGATTCTTAAGGGATAGGCAATGTTTGAGACAAGCAGAAATGGTCAGATAAGTTGATGTTAGGAGAAATGAACCCTAAGATAAGGACTCAAATGGTTTTTCTTTCTTGCTGTTGTTTCTAACATATCTATAAGAAGATTTCTTTGTTGCTTTGTATGTCCCTCCCCCACAATATAACTCCTGTTTTCACTGTATCCGATGTTGGTATAATTTGGGGAGGTGAAGGAAAAAAACAAATTGTTTAAATAGGGATACAGGTGGACCCATTGCAACAATGAGATGTACAAGACATTATGTCGAAAAACAAACTTTAAAACTTTGGTGGTGGGGGGAGGAGGGGATGGGAGGGCAGGGATGGTAAGGGAAAACAAAGGAGGAGGCAACAATGCTTGATATTCCTTGCTCATGTAATTGTAACTCCTCTGTACTGTATTTTAACAATAAAAAACTTATTAATAATAACTTTTCAAAAAAGAATGAACAATCTGGGGCTGGGAAGGTGACTCAATGGTAGAGTGCTTGCCTTGCATGCATAAGGCCCTGGATTCTATTTCCTCAGTACCATATAAGCAGAATAAAAGGTAAGTGGCTCAAGTGGTAGAGCGCTAGCTTGAGCTGAAGGGCTGATGGACAATAACCAGGCCCAGAGTTCAGGCCCCACAACTGACAAAAAAATCCTTGGGCCATTTGAATATGATTGATTAGGAAAATGGGAATAGTAAATATATCTATTATGCTTTAATGTGTGTTATAAAAAATAAAGCAAGATTCACAAAATAGAAGGGCTACATTATTATTAGTCTATTTCCCTATCTCACTAATTTCTTTATGTTCTCAAAATGTCAGTTTCTAGCTAACAAATTAGTTCTTCAGGCTGTAGTCTGAAGAATTCTATAAAGACAAGTTAGAAATGATTTCTTCAGTAATTTTTTTAAACTGTAATATTTTTTTCTTTTCCTTTTTGGTACTGCGGATTGAACCCAGGACTTGCTATGCAACTGCTTTTCCACTGAGCTGCATCCCAGTCCAGATTTCTGCAGCAACTTAACAAGAGCATCTGCATTTCAAAGTTAAGAATGAGTACACCATGAGAGCTCCAAGTAATGGATATTTAATAAGAGCTACTGTATCTGGATTTGTTGCACTGTATGCTACATAAACGTAGTTTACATCTAAGTGTTATATGTGAAGTATTTACCTATGGTATATATGGTATATGTATATATAGCTCATATATCTACACAGTAGGATATCAACCTAGCTTCACGGATGATCTGTTGCAAATACTATTTTTTTTCAGTAACAAGGGCAGGAATTAGTTGGGTAGATTAAAATGAGCATGAATATTCCTTCATCAACTCATTATTTTGTTTGGGATTTTTTAATTTGGCAAACACTTTCAGCAAGAGTAAAAATATATTTCGTGCATCAGAGAACCTACAGAGACCGACAAGTTAAAGAAAAATATACAATCCTTGTACTAATATATTAATATAAGCATTATATAATGGTATACCAGAAGATACTATGTGGGAGTAAATATTACAATATTTAAGGATTCTTAGAGCAATGGGTACCTGACCTGGTTAGAGTTAGGAGGAATACGAGATTAACACTACAAGAATGGGTGGATTTGATTTATTTCAGGTGTTTTCCACTGTCAGTACTAAGGAGAGTAAAAGTAGGTGGTAGAGCAGAGCAGATGTCCTTAATAATCACCTCTGTCCTTCTGGTCATTTTGTTCCTAAGTCTCTGCTCCTCTGTCAATTTGATCTGCTATGATGCAGGACTCAGATCTAGGCTACTGCTTCTAACATTGTGACTTCTCCTTGCTTTTAGCTCTGGGTCTTAGCCTTAATCTTCATTCTCAACCTATATATATATATATATAAATATATATATATATATATATACACACACACACATATATAATGTATATATATATACATAAATATGCATATCATACACATGTTTATATACATATATATATATATACAAATCTGACTTTTAAAGTATTTTATGAAGAATTAAAGTATTTAATTTACCATATTCAAAGAAAAGTAGTTATGTAAGTGGAAGTAAAATGTTTGTCTTTCTACCAAAAGCTCATTTTGTTTTGGAAATGATTATTTCAAGAGACATAGAAATGCAGAAGTGACAAATAGTTTGGTGTGAATCTTCTAAATTTACTGGAGTATGCTTATGTTCTAGTTACTAATATGTAAAACACTCACATGCTACAGCAGAGCTTTGAGAAATTCTAATTTTAAGGGACCTCTAAGCACAGGCTAGAGGTTTGCAGGCCAGAGAATGTAGGTGGTGAACTGATTCCATGCATACATGAAAATGAGCTACATTCAGGAGCGAGTGAGTGATTTATCCAATGTGTCAGAATCATTAGAAAACAGATTAATAACAATCACTTCAATTTATCTCAGCAGTGGTTTTTCTTGGATCTGCTCTGCTTACTTTATTATTCTTTATTGTTATTTTATGAGAAATTATGCTGCTATGTTGGGCTTGGTATAGAAGCAAAAAAGAAACAAGTAGCACAATTTACATTGTATTCTCTATTGGCCAATCAAATATGCACACAATAAATATTTGCTGAGCCAATAAACATGTTGTATGCATTTAAGTATGTATAAATATAAGGTATTAGTTTGAAAGAGATCAATGTATTTTTCTTAATGCAATTATCTCATACTAGAAAAAAAGGTGACTTCAATCCTCTGTCTTTTTCTCTTTTTGTCATTCTTTCTCTGGGTAAACATATGGATTTCCATAAATAATGTGTACTATAGGTTGCCTGCTGTTTTTCCTCCTGTGTAATATATTTTGGAATGTTCTTCTCTTTGAGCTATTGCACAATAGGAGAGAGCAAGAAAGTGTCATCATCATCATCATCTATCTCATGAATTATAACATGCACTTTGAGCCAGCACTAGTTTTCATGCCATTAGCTGCCAACATCCTGTTAGTATCTTAATTAGGAATCACTTAATTAAATTAACAAGATCAATGGTAGTTCTATTTGCTTAAGATCCAGAACACATTCACAATCATGGAAGCTCTTTCTTCTTTCAGATAAAATGACCTTAATGTTCTTTCTCAGACTTGCCTAGTGTATATATATGAGAGCACAAACATACACATACTTTCTCTCTGTCTCTATCTCTCTGTCTCTCTCTCTCTTTGTCTCTCTGTCTCTGTCTGTCTCTGTTTGTCTTTCTCTCTCTCTCTCTTACACACACACACACATTAGTGTTTGGGAAAGAACTTCTTTCTGACTTTCAATGTACTGCTAGCATGTTGAACAGGTTCAGTGATAAATCACACAGTGCTTTGGTTTATTTTTCACTGCAATTTCCCTGGAACATTTTTGACAACCATTTAATTTGCCATGGGATATTTATGTACTAACTCTCACTTGAAGCAATTTATTCTTTAAAATGAAGTAGGAACAATAGACACAATAGTATGATTTCAATAAATAACAGAAATTTACTGCAATTGCTGCTATATTAGGATGTAACTCTACTGTCTTCAGAAACTGATAGGATTTTAAGAGGAAAAATGCCTTTCAAAGTGACAGCGAGGAATGGAATTGAGATAAACAACTCAGAAGGAATGCCCAGATGTTCGTGGTCTCCTTGTGAGCTTGTTACATTTTTTTAAGCATTCTGTATCTTCCTGGCTCTAGATTAGAATAACAAATTGTGTGTATGTGTGTGTGTGTGTGTGTGTGTGTGTGTGTGTGTGTGTACCAAAACTGAGGCTTGAACTCAGAGCCTCTTGCTTAGCTTTCTTGCTCACAACTGGTGAGCATTCTACTGCTTCATTGGAGATGGAGTCTCTCAGACCTTTTGTCCTGTCTGGCTTTGAACTCCAATCCTTCAGATTTCATCCTTGTGAGTAGCTAGAAATGCAAGAATACCTGGTGCCGGGCTAGAGTGGCCTTTTAAAAGTCAATACACGAGCACTGACGTAAGCCTTAAAGTGATAAGTGTCTCTCTGGCTTTTCTTAAGCATCAAACATTAAAATCAGGTTCTGTTTGGCTATGGAAATTGGGAAAGAATAAAAGTTTGCCTTGGTGATTGAATGGCAAAGTTTCTTAGTTTACCAGTTGTGATACTGTTAGAGGGTTCCTAGCCATTCATCTCTTAAAAGGACCGTGAGGGGATTGAGGGCAAACAGGATGTTTATTCATTAGTTATGAAGTTGGTGACAGAGGTTGCAGCTTTTGATCACTTCACTCTAATTCATCACTGATTATTCTTCACTATAACGTTTGAATGTTTTAAAGGGTAGCACATTGTTACAAACACAGTGAGAATAAATGCATCAACAGATTCCCCTTAACTATTCTTCTTGGTTTAAGATGTTTCTTATTAGACATGAAACAACTTATAAACAAGGGTAAAACATCACTGTGCCTGCAATTGTCTCATAATAAAATCAAAAGTTAAATGATATTAGTTTAAAACTTGATTAGATTCTGTGTCCTCAGATGCTAGATTTGCTGACCAATCTCTCAGGATTTCTTTGGGTAGAGCATTAATTCTATTCATAATTTAACTAGCCTCTTACTATGCTTTACTCTCCAATGAGTATCATGTTGAAATTTAATCCCTAATGTGAGGTGATAATGGTTAAGATCTTTAAGAGATGATTGGGTCATGCAAACAATAACTTATTCACCAACTCTAGCATCTGCAGACATAGAAGAAAAAAAAAATCCGCTATCTATGAACTAAGAGTGTAGGCCTTCACTAGATACATAATATGCCAATGTGTTGATCTTGAACTTTCAAAACTCAGGGCTAGGAGAAATAAACTTGGGTTGTATATAAGCCACACACTATGACACTTGAATCACAACAACCTGAACACAGAAAGACACCAGAGATGTGAAGAAAAAATATTCTTAATGTCACTAAGCAGAGCATTCTGTGAAGGAAAAGTAATCAAATTCGCAAAGACTAAAGTCTAGTGAGATGATTTTTAAGGGAAGGACTTAACTTTATCCTCTGTTATATATTTTGAAACATTTCCTTTGTCCCAGTTCCTCTTATAGAATAGTCCAATGCCTTGAAATTTAAGTCAAGGGCCTCAGAATTCAATCATACATTTTTAAAATGTTCTTCTTGTTATTTTTCAATTTAGGCCATGCTCTATTCATTGAGAACCAACCCAAGTGAAAAAAAATCATGTATTCCCAGAGACTCTGCATTCTGCTTTGAAGGATATAAAAACAAGTGGATACTATAGATAAATGGAATATATTATGTTCTAAATATGGTTAAGTGTGAAACCAAGAAACCTGAAGCAGGGAGGGGACAGATGATAAGTTCGTAAAGGACTTGTAGAGGACATATCTTCTCGAATTAGAATGAAAGAATGTGATGGGGTCATCCCTGTGAATGTCAAGGGTCAAGGAGAGCACACACATCAGGAAGAAGAGCAAATGCAAACAATATTCTACTGTGGCAGAAATCACATGAGTGAAAATGAACTTGGTGTGGACGTAGCCAGATCACAGAAGGCATTGCAGTTTTGTTGACAGCATTAGCTCTGCTTCAGAGTAAACTGAGATACTGTAAGGCTCTGAATAGAAGTTTGATGACAGCCAAATATTTCCCTTAACTAGTATAATAAAAATAAATGAGAGTGGTTATATTTCTGAAATATTTATCACTGACCATAAAACTATGAAAAAGGTGTATGACAACATACAAACAGGTTTGTTATAATTTAATAGTGCTTTCTCCCTCTAGAAACAAAAGAACATAAAATGTGAGCAATAACATTTTAGGACATGTAACCCTACAGTATGTGATTTCCTTGGCATTTCGATAAATAAAAGAAAAGACAACAACAAAATGTTCTATCCAGTCAAATGAAGTTTGATTATCAGAATATAAAAGTTAGTCATAAAATCCCATTAATTACAGCAAAGGCAGTATATCATGATGTGGATACAAATGTTAGGTAAAGTTTTCAGAGATTTGGGCTTTAAGCACACACTCCCGGTATATCATATAAGCTACATTTTTCTCTCTTGCTGGCTATGAAGTTCCAAACTAGTATGCTTTGAAGTAGAAGTATACAGAAGAACACGTGGCATGTGACAGGTATTCAAGGATTGAAGGCAACTTTTGGCTAATAGGAAGTAAAAGTCTAAGCCCTTCTGATAGCTGTGAAGATGGACAATGGCCAGAAGATCCTGTCATTTCTGGATTTAAAGTTGGAAAATAAAAATGTGAATATCCTTTTCAACTGGACCAAGGGAAAATTATTTTCTCCCAAGCCTTGAGAAAGAAACACAGACTTGATAATACATTGGTTGAGTGCATATTGAACTTCCCACCCACAACTGCCAAATGCCTTGCCTTATTCAAATATTACACTGATTAAATATTGAAGAATAAATGAAAACCAGAAACCAAGCTGGACACTGGTGTCTCCATACCTGCCAAAAAAAAAAGAAAGAAAAAAAGAAAGAAAAGATAGAGACAAATTGGGGAAAGAGAAGAAAACATAGGAAGAAGAAAATCAAGTGCTAGAAAATTAGAAATGAAATAATGACAATAAAAAGAGCAATTTAAATCCTAGCTACTCAGTCGGTTGAGATTTGAGGATCAGGTTTCAAAGCCAGGCCAGGCAGAAAAGATCATGAAACTCTTATCTTGAATTAACCATCAAAAAACCAAAAGTGGCACTGTGCCCATTTTGAGCTGAAGAGCTCAGGGACAGCGCCCAGGCCCAAATTCAAGCCACATGACTGACCAAAACCAGAATAAAACAACAAAAGAAATAAAAACAAACCAGAATCTAGTTTACAGGAAGAAAGAAAATGATCAAGCCAAACTATGGAGAATGCCAAAGATTAAAATTTCAAGAAGACAGTTTGTGCATTGTTAAATTACCAAAACAGATGAACTTGTTGATGTCATATTTAGTGTATTCTGTTATTATGCAACAAACAATTTATTTACTGGTGCAATCTTACATAGACACCCTAAGTACTCAATAAAAACAAGCTAATGTGGAAAGATTTACTTTGGCCCATCATTTCAAAGGTATGATTCCATCTTGGTGGGAGGGAATGGTGAAGTGGAGAAGCTTCTATCACAACATCCATGATACAGAGAGAGAGAGAGAGAGAGAGAGAGAGAGAGAGAGAGAGAGAGAGAGAGAGAGAGAGAGAGAGAGAGAGAGAGAGAGAGAGAGAGAGAGAGAGAGAGAGAGAGAGAGAGACTTCTGAAGATTTGTATGTGAGAAATTGTAATAGTCTATATAATAAACTTACAAGTAATACATTTGGTGGTATGCTAGTGTATACAAATGCATAAACTGAAATATGGTAGGCTCAGGGGAGATCTCAAATAGTGTAATTCTTCAGAAAGACATAGTCAAATTTCAACAAACTAAATACTAGGAGTGGGTACTTGAAAAAGATGGGGTGTATATGAGGGGAGAAGGGTAGATGAATATGATGGAGAGGATGTGCTGGAGGTGTGGCCCTTGGATGGCAATTCAGTCTTAGAAGTGGGGATGGAATGAATGGATTCAGTGCCTCAAGTACAGTCTCTTGGTGAAGTAGTTTTTTGTTGTTGTTTTGTTTTGTTTTGGTTGCTAATTGGCCTGGGTGCTGTCCCTGAGCTCTTCAGCTATAGGAGAGCCATCTACCAAAGTGACACTTCTGGTTTTCTGGTGGTTAATTCAAGATAAGAGTCTTATGGATTTTCCTGCCTGGGCTGGCTTTGAACCTCGATCCTCATATCTCAGCCTATTGAGTAGCTAGGATTACAGGCAGGATCCACTGGTGCCTGGCTTGAAATAGCTTTTGAATGAATATTGGACAAGAAATAATAAAGACCTTGATCCCAATGCATTGTATTAAAAGCTAATTTGTTGAGTGATAACTCCTTAAAGAACACATAATTTGAAAACAGCTTTTTTGATACCCTTCCCACAATTTGAGGCAGAAACATGAAGTCAGCAGAAATGATATAGGAGATAGAATTATTAGAGAATAATGTTAATATAGTCATCTGAAATCATATTCCCCAGGCTTGAGAAAGAAAAGGTTGATCATTGGCATGCTAATTCCCAGTTGACATCTAAGTGTCAAATTTAATAATGTTTATTCTATGTTAATAACAACAATTAGAATTTTTCAAAAGATAACTCTTATGGAACTTCAAGGCCTCCCAGTATACACAAAATACCCAAACTGAACAACAAGAAACTAAATACAAAATATTACAATCATGTTACAGATTAAGACAGTCAAACTCCAAAAGAAGAAAAGAGAGCAAATGGGAATTAGCTAGAATTAAAAATTAGTGAAGGAGTAAAAAATTGTAGATCCCACAGATTAAAAAAAATCAACCAGCTCCAAGAATAAGACACTTAGAAGCTTATAGTAATTCACATCAAAATCAATTTGCTTTGAAAACTGACCAGAAAGTTAAAAGGGAAACAAAGAGAAAAAGACATATAGAAAGCAATAATAGTGGAAATGACAGTGGTTTTTCTATTCCAAAAACATAAATGAGAAGTGAGGAAATTAATGCCAATAAAATATTAAATAACTTTGCTCAAATTTTCTATTGGGACTGGGGCTGAGAAGCTTCACTTAGTCAATCCTGTTCCCCAGAGTAAGTCTCAATACTCAGCCTCCTTTAAACTTGTTTACTCTCTTCAGTGTAGCACACTTCTAGTAACTATTTGTAGACACTTATCCGTAATGTTTACTCCTTAAATGTGGATTCTAATTATCAATAATCTTAACATACAGTGGGACCTTTCTAAGACAAAGTTAGAGTTAGAGTTTCAAATGATAATTTTAAAGACAATATTTAAGAGTTAGAGAAAGTTAACTATTTCATATTGCTTTAATGACCTGTATTATTTTAAAGATTAGGAAATTGACCCTATTTCCTTCTTTCTTTCTTTCTTTTTTGTTGGTTATGGGGCTTGAACTCAGGGCCAGTCCCTGAGCTGTTTTGCTCAAGGCTAGTGCTCTGCCACTTAGAGACACAGCTCTACTTCTAGTTTTTGAGTGGTTAACTGGAGATAAGAGTCTTCATGGGGAGGTTTCTGCCTGGGCTAGCTTTGAACAGCAGTCCTTGGATCTCAGGCCCCTGAATAGCTAGGATTACAGGTGTGAGCCACCAGTGCCCAGCTTGACTCATTTTATATATTTTTAATAATTTAATTTAATTTAATTGTAAAGGTGGTATACAGAGGAGTTACAATTACATACATATGGTAGTGATTACATTGCTTGTAAACATTGTTACCCTCTCCCTCATTTTTCTCCCACTTTCCTTCTCCCAACCCCATCCCTGAAATTTTAACACTCATTTCCAACATGGTTTCTTGTAACTATCGCTGTTGCATTGGTTCCCTGTCTGTCTTTTGTCTCACCAATTTGTTATTCTCCTTTCCATACCCAAATCAGATAAACATATATGCAAGACACAGGGTACCCAAATCATAAACAGTGTCAACAGGGGATAAACCAAAGGAAAAAATAATGAAAGAAAAAGGAAATAACTTTACACAGTACATTAAGAACAACAACATGCTTCCATATCTTGGAGTTCATTTCGACTAGCATAATTTTCTAGAGTCATATATACATAGCTATTGAGCCATGGTGATCCTTTAGAAATATCCTGGACATTTTCTAATCATTTTACAAATGAGAGAAAACATGGAGCCTGTGTTTCTTTGGGTCTGGCTTACTTCACTTAATAAGATTTTTTCCCAAAACTTTCCATTTCCTTAGGAATGGGGTGATGCCATTCTTTCTGATAAAGCACAGAATTCCATTATATATACCTCATTTTATGGATCCATTCATCTCCTGAGGAGCATCTGGGTTGGTTCCATATCTTACCTATGGTGAATAATGGTACAGTGAACAAAGTTGTGCTGGTAGCTTTAGTATGGCCTTCTTTGTGTTTATTTGGGTAAATACCTAAGAGTGGGATTTCTGGATCATAGGGTTGTTCTATGTTTAGTTTTTTGAGTAATCTCCATACTGCTTTCCAGAGTGTAAAACCAGTTTACATTCCCAACAAAAGGGTTGTAGCAGTTCATTTTGGTCACATCCCTGCCAGCATATACTATTATTTCTTTTCTTGATACTGGCCATTTTAACTGGGGTGAGGTTGAATCTCAATGTGGTTTTGATTTGTATTTCTTTTATGGCCATAGATGTTGAATATTTTTGAGACACAAATCCCCTTCCAGCCTTTGAGTGGTTAATTTTTGATAAGAATCTCATGGGGACTTTGCAGCCTGGGCTGTGTATGATCTCAGCACCCTGAGTAGCTAGAATTACAGGTGTGAGCCACCAGTGTCCTGCTGGACTCAATTTCTTAATGCACCTGGAATAAAGAGAAAGATGTGAAAGCAGCCAGCATTCAATTCATTTTTCTGTTCTGCTAAACTGAGAGGGAGATCTTGGGTTATACACCCTATTAAGATGCCACAGCCATGCCACAACCATGATACATGGAATAGACATTGCAATTATTGTTATTATTATTATTGTTGTTGTTATTATACTGAATCTTAAAGTTTTATTGGTATATCTATTGGGACTAAAGTGGAGGAAGGCTTTTAATGGAAGAGGAGTTATTAATTAACAATTAATAGTTTTTTTCCTACTGCGCTGTTTTGCATGCATTCTTATTGTAACATTAAATAAAAGCCTATGCTCAGAGCAAAACTATCTTAAACACAATCCTGTAGTACAGTAGCTTTCAAATAAAAATGGAATAAAAGCCAATTAAGAGTTTTGTTTTCACCTATCCAGATAACACCTTAATTATTTGCATTTGTGGCATTAATTTCCTTGGATAATTAGTCTCATGGACTTTTGCCAGGAGGCACATTTCCTTTTTTCTAGCACTTCCTAGAAATAACTGAAATATTAGACAAGTACTCTTACAACAAATTATATTAAGAAGTTTAATTAGAAGGAAATGAAATATTACACTGATATTAAACAGTAAGTGGTTGAATTGCAAAAAGACACCAGCAACTACTTGGTCTATATAACTCGTTCATCTAAATCTCTTTGTAACTCCATTGAGTGGCATGGCTTTTGTGTTCTGTCTTGCTATATTTGTAAGCACATTTTATTTACTAGGTTGGGTCTTCTGAAGTCTTTATACTCCCTGAGACTCATAGCTGTTTTCTTACTCAATGCTATCACTAGAATGTAGTATGTATCCCTATGTTATAGACCCACACAAATCTCAGATCAGCTCTAGACAAACACCTTATTTTCTCTTTGCTGCAAATGATTCAGATCTTGTTTCTTCCTAACAAGAGATCAGAGATCAGACTGTGTCTTGGTCCAAAGTGATCCCTGATTGTATAGGACAGTAGCTTTGTCTCTCTGCGTGTCCTGAGTGATACCGTTTTATGGAAGGATCATTCTTACTCTATGTTGAGTTCAAATATTGAGTTTGAATGACTCTATGTCTTGTGTGTGCAAGTGAACAACTAACATCTGTCTAAAACAAATCATGAGACAGAATGATAAATAACTTTTTATGTAAAGAAATGATCGCTACACATGAACTTATAAAAATGAACATAAAAACACAGGCTCACTGGCTTATCAAAACATTTTCAGGAAAAACAAGGCCATGAATTTTTCAAATGTATCAGACCTAAGAATGATACAACTTTTTCACCTGTCTTCAATTGGGATCACAATGTGATCATACTGGGATCATACTGGCTCATACTGCACCCTTTATCAGATTATCTAGTTCATATTGCAAAAATCTACATGTGAAGAATTCTGTTCCCTTCAGCTCAGGATGGTCCCTGCTAGACATGAATTTCTGTGAGTTGGTGTCACGTCCA
Source organism: Dipodomys merriami (assembly GCF_024711535.1). Taxonomy (NCBI): domain Eukaryota; kingdom Metazoa; phylum Chordata; class Mammalia; order Rodentia; family Heteromyidae; genus Dipodomys; species Dipodomys merriami. Next base: position 22,628,549 of record NW_027203381.1, read on the forward strand.
CACTAGTACCCTGGAATCATCTCTTCTGCTTTGAACTAGCTGTATTGTTCGGCACTGCTATGCCTTAACAACTCCATAATTGTTTTTTTTTTCTTTCTATTTTTTCCAAGTAGTACTGGGGTCCTGAATTAAGTTCGTCACTATCTCTTACCCATCCATCTACACTAAATTTCCTAGCCTCTATGTCAGCTTTCACGTCTTGCTTTCAAGGTCTCTTGGAACCCTAGTACTGGTTCAAACTTTAGCCTTTTGTAGGTTTATGGCATTGTGAAATACAATGTGCAATCTGATGATTAATACTCATAATTGCAATAGGAATATACTAGATATTAAAAAAAATAAAAGAACCGTTTGTCAGTTGGTTTACAGTTATCAAACAAAATCAGTAGTACTCGGAACATTATTGCCAAAGGTTTTGGCACAGTTTGTCATTAAATTCTGACACTATGGAAAGGTACAACCATGTCCCATTATGTTTGAACATAGCTATGCCAAGACACAGGCAATTCAGACCTTCTTCTCTTCTAGCTACACAGAGGCCAACAGAAGAAAACAATGCTGTAATACATCTTGGTGCCTTTTATAGTATGAGTGGGATATTTTAAAATAGTTTGAACAAATTTCTCTCTGCCTATCACAGGTCCTTTTAAAATCTTGAGTTTTGCTTTATATCACCAATTTGGGTTTTTTCAGTTTCCTATCAGATCTTTTCTTTGGATATACTCAAATGCTTTTCCTCAACGCATTTAAATTTTTTTTTGTTTATTATAGCCTTTAAGGGTGTCCAGTGAATACATTTTATGATTCAAATAACTATTGTAATCTTTCATAGCTTTATATGATGTAAGTATTTCAAGCTTCTGAGTTCTATTATATTTCTTATCATCTCAAACTTAATCTGGAAACAATCTAGAGTTTTCCCACTCTTTATGCTAGTTACATTTCATTCTGGCTCAAATTTTCATGTGCTTATATACTTGTGTCATTGCAAAACAATTTTGTTTCTTCCTTCACATGAAAGTTTTTATTGGTAAACATGTTTTATGTTAATTTTCTTATGAAGTTGACAAGCAATTTGGTCTAATTTCTTTGAAATTTGCTTATATATAATTAGGGATATTTAAGTAATTTAAGTCTGTTAATGGCAGGATCATTGTTGGAGTGAAACATGATTTTCTGAACTGACTGATTTTTAAAATTATTACATGTGTGCCCTCTAATGTAAAACTGCATTCATAACAAGAAAAAACCTGCATGCTAATGGGATTTGGAGTTATCCATAGGAAATTAATTTGAATATATCAAGGTAAAAGTTTGCAAATAAGTTTATGAAACAGATAACAAAAAGAATATGGGAGGAGATGGGAAATAATCTGTCTTTTCACTGAAGTCATCATATATTTGATTTTGGCAAGTTTCTTTCCTTTTTTAGCCTCAATCTTCTTAACTATTCATGATTACTTTTAATGATCTTCTGAAATGTGGATGAAGCCTAATCAGCAAATGATTGTCCCCCAAAATTCTAATGATTCTGTACTGAGAAAATTGGGCTAATGTTAACTAAAGTTCATCCAACTTTAAAATATTTTAGTTGTTGTTATCAGATTACTGAATTTTTAATGTAGTTTCAGAGTTAAAATTATTATAGCTATCATTAATTACAGATGGACTCCAAAAGGAGAATTGTAGGTAACTTTTCCATGCAATGTTTTTTAAACAAATTTGAGAAAATAAGTCACAAAATCAGGAAAACTATTAACAAAATTTTTATATAACAGTAAACGCCAAGGAAAGTTTAAAATGATCAATACTTTCTTTTTTATTTTATTTTTAAATGTTTATTTTATTGTAAAGATGCTTACAGAGGGGTTACAGTTACATGAGTAAGGCAATGAGTATATTTTTTGTCGAGCATTGTTACCCTTTCCCTTGTTTTTCTCCCACCATCCCTTCCCTCCTCAACCTCAATATAGCGTCAAATACATTTGGACACAATCATATGCGATTGTATTGAACTTAAACTCACCAACTTTGCTAAAATATGGCACTTCCCGAGACAGTCCAAAATCATAGAGTTGATTCACAGGAGCAGAACCTGTCACTTCTAGCACCTACAAAGAGTAAAATATGATATTATTAATAATAAAACAATAAAACCCAAATTCATCTCCAAAACCCAGAAAGTAAAACAGTTTACTTGTTACCTTGACCTTAGCCCAGTGGGACTTCTATTGGATTTCTAACCTCCAGAACCATAAGATAATAAACTTAACTTTTAAGTCATGGAGTTTCACAAAAACTGTGGAAGAAATAATAGGAAATCAATACATAAAATACAATGCAACATTTAATACCACTTTGTAACTCTTAGAGAAATAAATACCTTTTTGTCATTTTTGGCATTATCATTTGTTGAAATTTCTTTTTTATGATCTTCTTTTTGAACGAATTGATTTTAGATGTTTGTATTCTGGGGAGTTCATTTCCTTTATTTATTTATTTTTATTTCTAAAATAGATTTTTATTATCCGTAAGTAGTTGTAATAAGGAGTTATACAGAGAAGTTTTGAATACAGTGCATCTCGATCAATGTCATTCATTTTAACATTCTCCCCTATGCCTTCCACCCCCACTCCTTTCCTCAATTTTCTATGTGTTGTAGGATATGCATTAAACTTTATGGCTACATTCTCAGTTCTCTTCTCTCTTTGTTCATGAGCTCCTCCCAGCCCCCCTCAACACGCTTCCTTTTAAATACTTATTTTCTGGTGTTTATTTTGTTGGACTATGTGAATTAGCCTTTCTGAGGAATTAGACACTTTGAGTTCTTCCCTTAATCTAATCTATTTCAATTAATACATTCGTGTACACTTGTATATACTCCAGGTACATTATTTGATCATTATACACTTTCAATGAATTCCTCACAGACATTTTTATTCTGCTTTGTTGTTTTTGTTTTATTTTTGCCTTGTTTTTGGTACTGGGGATTGAATCTAGCACTTGTAGGAAAGAGCTTTGCCACTGAACTACATCCCAGCCTTCCTTGTATTTTTGGTGAGGGGATTGATTTTCTGCATTATTTTCTTGTGTAGGATGCTCTAAATATATAAATAAATATTGACATATGTTAGTTTTAGCTTTATGCCTTCTGGGTTTTCGTCAGGAAAATCTAAATCAACTATATACATTTATGAAAACATTTTCCTATATCTTCTTCTAATTTGTTTATATTTATCATTTTTAGCTAGTTGGTCCATCTGTAATTTACTTGTCTATAAAATACAAGATTGAAATGGGAATATTTATCCTCATACATAGACTTAAACATTACAGTGCTTTTGAATACCTTTGATATGAAACATTATTTCTATCAAAACGTTATCACATATAAAATTATGTTTCTGAATTTTCCATCTAACATACCATTCCCTGGATATAATTGAAAGAGCATTATCTGTGGAATTTTGTTGCCTAAAATGGCGTATCATCCATCATCAACAAATTTCTTCTGTCTCAAAATTATCATGGCTATGAAGTGTGTTTTCCAATGGGCCATGTCCTTTTTCTGTGAGCTTTACTCAGCAGTAGTAATGACTTCTCTTGCTAATATGATGGTGATCATATCCCCAATATATTATTTAGTTGGCTATTTCTAGGGCATTGAAAAACCTGGACACGATTAAGCAGACTTCCTGAGTTCAAGTTCATCCTGTGTGCCAACAATTTGCATGAGGAAGTACCCAAGATACCCTTATTGTTCTGTCATGAACCATATGTATTTTAAAGTTTAGGGATTTAGTCACTTCTCTAGCCATGTGCTAATTACAGTATAAATGTTTCTTACTCTTTATTTATTATTATTACTACTATTATTTTGTTGTTGTTGGTGGTGGTAATGAGGCTTGAACTCTAGGACTGAACGCTGTCCCTCAGCATTTCAACTCAAGGCTAGCACCTTACCACTTGAGCCACTGTGCCACTTCCGGGTTTCTGAGTGGTATTCTGTTGGAGATAAGGTCTCAGACTTTGCTGCCCGGGCTCTCTATGAACTGTGATCCTCAGATCTTGGACTCCTGAGTAGCTAGGATGACAGGTGTGGACCACTGGAGGTCGGTTTTCTTTGTTTCTAATGTTGGTAACAATTATACTTTGTCATTTATTCTGTGGTACTTTGTTGAAATTCAATTTTATAATCTATGATTTGTTGGTGTAGGTATGTTTTCTTTGAAATAGTAAAGTGACTCATTTTTTTCTATTAGTGTGACTAACTTGAATATTGTTTCTTCCCTAACAATGAATCCCATTAATGAAAGAAATATTTTTAATTTTCTGTTCTTAATACTTCGGTTTTTAGCAATATGATTTTAGTAAATATTTAATAGAAAATCCTTAAGAATTGTTGAGAAATTCTTTTTTTCTTTTTCATTGTTCCCTTTCTTTTCTATTTCTTTCTTTTCCCCATTTTGCTGGTTTGGGGACTTGAACTTGGGCTCTGGGTGCCGCCCCAGAGCCTCTTTGTGCTCAAAGCTAGCACTCCACAACTGAACCACATTGCCACTTCCAGCTTTTTTTAAGTAATTTATTGGAGATAAGAGTCTCATGAACTTTACTGCCCAGGCTGGCTTTGCCCAGCAATGCTCAGAGCTCAGCCTCGTGAGTAATGAGGGAATAAGCTACCAGTGCACGACTGGCAATTTCTTTCTCATAGTTTTCTAATCATTTATCAAATAGCTATTTTTTAAATCGAGAAATTGGCCAATTTAATTTAATCAAATTCTTCCTTTTTTTTTTTTTTACTTTTTTCTTACTTATTTTTGGTTCTATTTTTAATAAGTTTTTTATTGTGAAAATACTGTACAGAGGGATCACAGTTACGTGAGCAAGGTAATGAGTACATTTCTTATCAAGCATTGTTGCCTCCTCCTTTGTTTCCCCTTCCCATCCCTTCCCATCTTCCCTCCCATCCCCCACTCCCGCCCTCCCGCCCCGCCAAAGCTGTGAAGTTCGTTTTTCGGTATAATGTCTTGTACATCTCATGGGTCCGTCTGTATCCCTTTTTAAACAATTTGATTTTTTTCCCCTTCCCCTCCACAAAGTATACCAACATCAAATACAGAGACAACAGGGGTTATACCGTGGGGGAGGGACATACAAAGCAACAAAGAAATCATCTTATAAATATGTTAGAAACAATCACAAGAAAGAAAAAAAAAAACATTTGAGTCCTTATCTTGGGGTTCATTTCACCTAACATCAACTTATCTGACCGTTTCTGCTTGTCTCAGACATATACTAGTTATTGAAAATAAGGGAAACATTGGGACCTATGTTTCTTGGGCCTGGCTTACTTACCCAGATGCCCCTTAGTAGATGAATGGATCATACACAATGGAATTCTATGCCTCTATCAGAAAGAATGGCATTGCCCCATTTGTTAGCAAATGGAAAGACTTGGAACTGAGTACATTTCTTATCAAGCATAATTACCTCTTCCTTTGTTTTTCTCCTACCATCCCTTCCCTCCCACTTCTACAACTACCTCCCACCCCACCTAAATTGTAAAGTTCATTTTTCAACATAACGTCTTGTACATTTCATTGTTGCAATGGGTCAACCTGTATCCCTATTTAAACATTTTGTTTTTTTCCTTTCCCTCCCCAAATTATACCAAACATACTGTGTTTTCTAATACATTTTAAACATTCCTTATTATGTGGGATATAATTCAACAAATTTGTAACAAATACATGAATAAGATAGTCATAGGTAAACTTTCTAACCCTGTAAAAGGATACATTTCTCTGAGTCTATCATATTTTAAGAAAATAATATGACTTTAATATGTTATTTCAAATTTGTTGAATATATATATATATATATATTTTTTTGTCGGTCGTGGGGCTTGAACTCTGGGCCTGGGCGCTGTCCCTCAGCTCTTCAGCTCAAGGCGAGCGCTCTACCACTTGAGCTACAGCACCACTTCCGGTTTTCTGGTGGTTTATTGGAGATAGGAGTCTCACGGTCTCTCCTGCCCGGGCTGGCTTTGAACCGCGATCCTCAGATCTCAGCCTCCTGAGTAGCTAGGATTACAGGCGTGAGCCACCAGCGCCCAGCTGTTGAATATATTAATAAATTGATTTCAGGGTAAAAATTACAAAATTTGTTGAGTTCAGTTTGCTAAATATTGTGTCAATATGATTTTGATTGGAGCATATAATTTTTAAAATACATATATTAGTAAATAATAGAAAAATCAAGAAGGACCATCTGCTTCTAGAAATATTGTCTGAAGCCAAGCATTTCTAAAGTTATAAAATGTGTAGAAATAAATGTTGATCAACAATCATGGGTTTATGAGTTGTTTGGTGGGAAAAATTTTGGTGAATTTCTAACTTTCACTATGATTTTAATAATTAATAAAGACATAATAAAAACTGTGTTTAGTGAGCACATAATAAAAACATAATAAAGACCATGTTTAGTGAGTACATTGGCTTGGTGAGTACAGTCTAATTCTCCAAGACATAAACCACACAATGTGATAACTGAGTGATAATTCCAGTATAATTACCCAAAAGACCAAAAACTCAAACCCATGATACCCCCAAAATCAATTCAAACATATTTAAGAGGCAGAGATGGATAAGCTTGAAGGAAAACAATAACCCCTAGACCTGAAAGCAATATACTATCATCCTGATCACTTAATCTCCCAACTTTCATTTTACCCAACTCTTACGTGTTCATTAATGTATAAGTGAGGGCATGTTGTTTCATTATGTTTTAAGTTAGAAATTTTACAGGTTAATTTGTAACATGATATTTTTACTCACTGTGATTCTCTCTTAGATTGAGGTTTTTTATCTTATTAGACTACATATTGAAGTAACCAAAGATACAATTATCTTGTTAAACATATTAATTATATGCCCTCTTACTTCTCCAGGTTATTTTCTAGTTTTAACCCCAGTTGTCTGCTGCTTGGTATTAGAATGGTATTGTGGGTGGCACTTAATGAGCTAATTTTTATCTCATAAGGAATTCCTCAAATATGTGACTTTCTGTTAGACTCTTTTCTCTACTAGTTCCTTCTCTAAAACACATTTTTGTAGAATTTCAGAGTATTTTAGATGGCAAATGCAGTAAAGACATTATCCCCTTTTCAAATAAGTTGAGGGGATCTGTGGTTGTGGGAAAGATGGAGGAGAATTTTGAAAGGATGAGGATGCATTTCGCTCACAAATTCACATATTGAATTGAAACCTCTTTTTTTTTATTGTGAAAATACCATACGGAGGGGTTACAATTACATGGGCCAGGTAATGATTACATTTCTTATCAAACATTGTTGCCTCCTCCTTTGTTTCCCCTTCCCATTCCTTCCTAACCCCCTCCCCGCCAAAGTTGTAAAGTTCGTTTTTTGGACCTAAAGTCTTTTTTTTTTTTTTTTTTTTTTTTTTTTTTTTTTTTTTTTGTCGGTCGTGGGGCTTGAACTCTGGGCCTGGGCGCTGTCCCTCAGCTCTTCAGCTCAAGGCGAGCACTCTACCACTTGAGCTGCAGCGCCACTTCCGGTTTTCTGGTGGTTTATTGGAAATAGGAGTCTCACGGTCTCTCCTGCCCGGGCTGGCTTTGAACCGCGATCCTCAGATCTCAGCCTCCTGCGTAGCTAGGATTACAGGCGTGAGCCACCAGCGCCCGGCCTGGACCTAAAGTCTTTTATTTTTTTTATTTTGTTTTTGTCCATCATGGGGTTTGACCTCTGGCCCGGGGCGCTGTCCCTCATCTCTTCAGCTCAAGGTGAGCTCTCTACTGCTTGAGCCACAGCGTCACTTCCTCGACCTAAGGTCTTTTAAAACTACAATAAAGACATTAAAAAATTTAAGACATAAGTCTAATCTATATTTTCCATCCAAATACTCTTGTTTTATTTTCACAGGAAATGTCTGATAAAGCTTCATGAATTGCTGTTAAACCCATAAGAAAACTGAGCCTAGGTCAATTTAAGTAACTTGTGCAAAGAGGCATATCTAGCCATGGAAAACTAGAATAGCTTGAAATCAGATATATGAGCTTCAAAGTAATACATGTTTTTCTTTTACTACACTTTAATCTCTCATTAGATGCATATTTGATCTAGGTGGTATTGCTTTGAGACATTTACACTGGGTGGCAAATTGAAACTTTTAGATGGTTTTCCTTTACCTAGCAATTCATAAATGAAAATAGTATTTATTGGATGAAAAATCATAGAATAATGTGACAAACATTGTATATATACATATATATGTATATATGTTTGAAACATGGTTTTTAGTTCTACTGATGATTGTGCAACATTTGACACATGGTTATTATTTTCTAATTTTTCCTATCTTTTACTTGACTTGTAAAGTAGATACAGTGATGCAACTTATGAGAACTGACTGAAATACATCCTTAAGAATCTAGAAGATGGTAGAAACGTTTGTGATAGGCTTTATTTCTCATCCCACATATGATATTTAATCTTAATAACAACCCAAGAGTCAGAGATTTCCATTATATAGGTGAAGATACTTAGCCTCAGACATGCACTTAATAAATGAGACAGTCAGACTTAACGTGTAAGACTGCACAATTCTGTTTTCTCCAGAGATTTTCCTAACTCACATTCTGAACTTGGTACCGCATGAACAATTCTTTTGATCTAGCAGCCCCCTTCTGTTGAAATACCTCAACTTTCACATCTTTCCTTTGGTGTTTCAGGCCACTGGATTTAATTAAAGAGAAGTGAGTTTGTCTTTGTTGGGAAACCTTCAGGAAAAGGCCTATTTTTAATGATTTGGAAAATAGAGAATTAAACAAATTTGAATCTGTGACTGAAATCATTAGCAAAGTGTTTCAGTGGTAGTTAAGGCTATGGATGGAAAGAAATAAATGTTCCACAGCAGAGCAGTTATTGCAAAGGGAAAAGATCTCTTCTTCTGTTTATGTAAATAAAATGTCCTGGATTAATTTAAAAGAAAAGTTACCAAGATGGCTATATTTATCTTAATGTAGTGGTCAGCTTGGATTTAGCTCTATATATTAACTATTGTCCAGATGGTTTACAGGAATTTGAGAGTGAGTGTGTGTGTTTGTGTGTGTGCATGAGAGAAAGAGAGAGAGATGGAGAGAGAGGAGAAAGAACGGAAGGAGGAAGAGGAGAAGAGGAAGAGGAGGAGGAGAAGGAGGTGGAGGATTAGGATGTACTCTTATTGAGTACATCCAAGAATATGCCCAAAGACATATTTCCATTTTTTACTCTAATAGGATATACAGTTCTAGTTTTCATTTGATTTTACTATAAGGAATAATGAAAAATTGATGGAGGAGGAAACTATTTAATCCTCCAATGAACCACTTTAAATATTCCCTAATAGAATAACTACTGTTCTTCATTCTCACCAAATCGTTATGTATGTCATTGTTACATGCCTGTTTAGTAGATGCTACCTGTCTTGTCTGCCTTTAGATAACTAATTGATTAATATCATGGTTTAGAGTTTAAAAAATTAGTGTTTGGATTTCTAGACTAACCTCTATTTAATAAAGGAAGACAGTTCAGTGAACATTGTTTACTCTGCAAAACCAGTAGTGATATATGCCACTCCTCTGAGTTTGTGCAGTTATCCAACAACGGGTCTTCCTTAAAGAGATGGGTCCCTTATTTATATCTTTTCAATTATAGCATGAAGAAATAAAAATTCCAGCATCCATAAATATTTATGCAGTTAAATTTGAATAATGTGTCACAGCCAGTTTAAGTTTAGTCGTCGTCGTCGTCGTCGTCGTCGTCGTCTTCTTCTTCTTCTTCTTCTTCTTCTTCTTCTTCTTCTTCTTCTTCTTCTTCTTCTTCTTCTTCTTCTTCTTCTTCTTCTTCTTCTTCTTCTTCTTCTTCTTCTTCTTCTTCTTCTTCTTCTTCTTCTTCTTCTTCTTCTTCTTCTTCTTCTTCTTCTTCTTCTTCTTCCTTCTTCTTCTTCTTCTTCTTCTTCTTCTTCTTCTTCTTCTTCTTCTTCTTCTTCTTCTTCTTCTTCTTATTCTTATTCTTCTTCTTCTTCTATCAAAATCTCTGAATTTTTTCACTGAAGATGTAAAAGAAATAGCTTTACTAAATCCGAATTGATCTAAATTTGGCCAGTTAGTGATGGAGTCCTGGTGATGGTATTTAGCGGGTCACAGCTACCACATTGACTGAATGTGTTAATGGGACGGTTCACCATGGCAGAAGATGCTTGCTTCCCAGGGACTAAAAGGTTTTAAAAAAAAACACACACAATGAAAGCCTGTGTAGTAAACTGTTCAGACTGTGAGAAACTTAGAGATTAATTCTTCTTCTTTTTTTGTAGTTGGTCATGGGGCTTGGACTCTTGGCCTAGGCACTGTTCCTCAGCTCTTCAGCTCAAGGCAAATGCTCTACCACTTGATCCACAGCACCACTTCCATGGATTAATGCTTGCAAGTACTACAGTGTTAGAAGTGGAAACTGAAGTACAGAGATCAGAAATAACTAACTTAGACCAAGTCAATTACATAATGAGAGCAATTTAGAATTCAAGATTGTTTTGTGATGCTATTCATGTTGGCATATACTTAAGAATATTTAGATATTTTTAAGAACATTTAGACATTTTATGTATGGAAATAAACACACATGTAATTTAAACACTCTGAGACTCAACCATTAATTAAACATACTTTCTTCTATATATCTATTTACCTCACAGGTGCTTTTGTGTTTCTTCTGTATATTTAATAGTACAGTCCCTGTATTGATGGTCAAAGAACACATAAGTAAATACATAAATAATCACAATATGGGCAACTAGATAGTAACCCTTTCATGACTTTGCACAAATATTGAAAATTTTAGGCCTCTTTCTCCTCAAATAGAAAATAAAGAGATTGAGTGTATTCCTTAAAGAACATGAGTGCAAGTATAGGATGTGGTTTCAAGCATGTCTAGTATTTATATTGATGGGAATGCAGAATCGAACAAAGTCTCTGAAACCAAAAAGCAATACTTTATTTTTAATAATATTTTTATCTTTAAATTGTTGCACAAAGAGTAGCCATCCAACAAATCAGTTTATGTATGCAGTGTGTCTTGATCAACGGCATTGCTTTCAACAGTCTTATGAGTCAAAACAAACCCCTTCCCTTACTTTTCTAGAAAGGATATGTATTGAAATTTGTCCATTTAATAAACATTTTATGTATACAATACGTCTTGGTCCATGTCATCCCTTCATCTGATTCATCCCCTTTGACACACTGCTTTCCTGCTTCTAAATTGTGTGGTATATACAATGAATTCTTCCCTCCTTTCTTCCCCTCACCCCCTTCATTCTTCTACTCCTCTCCCCTTGAATCCACCCTCCCCTCTTGCAAGTACCCATTTCCTGATACTTACTTTGTTGAGCTTTGATTTAATCTTTCTAAACAATTGCACTATTTGAGCTCTCCACAAAGCCTACTACACTTCAGTTAATTTATCTGTAGCCACATGTATACCACCCAGTGTGTTTACTTACAGACTTATAAGTACATTCTAGCTACCTCAAATGAGGGAAACCATGCAACCTGTGTTTCTCTAGGTATGGTTTACTTTGCTTAATATTATTTCTTCCGGGTCTTTCATCTTATTGTGTATATAGAGCACATTTTCTCTATCCATTCAGCCACTGTGGGACTTCTGAGCTGATTCCGTATCTTGGCTTATGGTAGATAGTTCTGCAATGAACATGGTTGTGCTGGTTGCTTTATTGTAGCCTTTTGTTTGTGCTCTACTGCATAAATGCCCAGGTGTGGAATTGCTGGGCCATAAAGTAGTATGGAGATTCCTCCAAAAGTAAACATAGAACTACTACTGCCTAGAGTAAACAAGTTTCCTCTCCTCCACGGTGTTGACTATAGTTAAATTTACTTCACATGTTTGCGACTCCTATATTATCCATCAACATGATTATATGTGTTTTGAGATCTCTAGGTCATGACTTTGATTATTTTAATTTGTAAGGAGTCTGGGCAAGATACATAAGCTACATATTGAAGATAACTAAGATATATATACCCAAAAGTCTGATTTTCACTTTTTCTAGCTGGCCTGTGGGTGACACCTTAAATGCAAACACACACAGGCACATATATGTACACAAGCACACATCACTCACACTATTCACATATAAACATATAAGAAAGACAGGCTCGGCTTCAGCATCATACCTCCCTCCCTCCCCACACATCTAGTAAGGATACAATTATTTATTAAAGCAAAATCACAATAGGTTAACAGATAGCCCTACAAGGAAAGTCTTTATCAGAATTTCCATCTACACATGCTTTTATGAGTCAACCAATGAACATAGTAAAATAATAATTATTACAACAGAAAAGCAGCACAAATGTGAAGAAAAACATTACTGATTCATTACAATATTTATTATTTTTTAAATTTTTATTCATTACAATAATAATTCATTACAATAATTTTGTGCTAATATTTGCTTATAACAAATTAACCAAAAGTTTCTTTTCAGGGATGTTGTTTTCTAATATTTTTAAAGTGATTTACTCACTTTTTAAATCTATTTAACTTGTTCCTGGTGACTTCAATGAGCAAGATTGAGGCAAAGTTTTTAGAATGTTAGTTACCCAATAAAACCCAAATATAATTGCTTTCTGAAGGGAACCACTTCTTCATTAACTTTTGAAATAAACAACACACTCAAAAGAGTACTCATTCTTCTGTTAACTTCAGTTCTTCATGTTCACACTAAAAAGTTCTATGAAGTTTATTTCAAGTAATGGGGGGATGAGAAAGCTGATTTCACTTATAGTTTGAGGTTTCCTCCCCTCTTTTTAAATATTTATACTTCCAATAAACAAACACAGATGTTTAAGAAGAAGAAGAAAAAAGCAAGCTTAAAAATCTTGCCCTGTGAAAACAGGCATATGGTGAGCTTTTTCAGTATGGTTTCACTTGGAATATACTAGAAATGATGCAATTATTTAATGGTTTTGCATAACAAATGCAAAAAATTCTTTGGCTTATATAAACAATAAAGTTTTTTTATAAGTCATCAAAACTTTGCTACAAATAGATAAGTGACTACATTGAGATAGATCTGGCAGAGCTGTCTGGAAGGCCAAAAATGTCTGGTGTGATTCAAATACATTAATCAAATACAAATGACTGGAGAGCAATCATAAATAGATACATCTCCAGTTATTATATCAGGGCAAACAAATAGGAAACTCATCACTTATATTTATATTTTTAGTTTATTATTGAAAACTAATACTTGCTGTGGATAAAAATGTTATTTATTGATTATAGGCCAAAGAGAATTACTCATAAAACTAGGTTTGATTGTTCAACAGTTAATTAATGTAAGCAGCACTCACTAATGCAGTAAAATTCTGATAATCTGTGATTAATACATTTAACAGCACTGCAAATGAACGCATGTTAAGATAAGTTGTTTTTGTATTGTACAGGTATTTGTGTAGGTTAGGTTTTCATTAGAATTGGGAATATGGTAACCAAAACTAAGCTATTTTTAATCTCCTCGACAAGCTGTCTCTCTGATATTAAATTGTAATACATCACAATTTGTATATCAAGTAAAGACAGGTATATAGCACACAAATCAGTCTTCAAATGGTTTGTGCACACTATATAAACTCTGCTCCTTCCTAGCATTTTGACAACATGGAAAGCATCAATATCTTTTTCAGCCCCTTTATTTTGTAGGCAGTGTTCCATGCTAAGGCAAGTCTGAGTAGCCCAGAGTAAAATATTCCATGAAACTAAAAAACATACTTAGTTTTATCTTCTGACTCATGATCTCAGACTGCAATTGAAAGAAAAGCTCTGAGCAGTGATATTATCTAAATAACATAGAATGTTAGTCATAATGAAATAATGGAAAGAACAGTTCCAGGAATCAAACAAGAATGGTTTTGTTACTTAGTTTTGTTACTTTTAAGACATGTAAATTTAGATATTTTATTTAAGCTCCCGAGTTTCAGTTTCTCATCATTAAACCCTGAAGGATTACTTGCACTAGTTAGTAATAGTCTTAGAATTATATAGTTTAATAATTCCATGTAGTAGGTACCTTTGAATCTCTGTGGGGCATTTAAATGTTACTATATCTGCACTGGGATGTGAGTACTCTCTATCCTCACACTAATGCTTGACAAAAAAGTAAAGAAGTAAAATTACATTTATCTGCTTTTGCTTTCCTTTATTTTATTTTATTTATTTTTTTGTCGGTAGTGGGGCTTGTACTCTGGGCCTGGGTGCTGTCCCTCAGCTCTTCAGCTCAAGGCAAGCGCTCTACCACTTGAGCCACAGTACCATTTCCAGCTTTCTGGTGGTTTACTGGAGATAAGAGTTTCACAGACTTTCCTGCCGGGGCTGGATTTGAACCGTGATCCTCAGATCTCAGCCTCATGAGTAGCTAGGATTACAGGCGTGAGCCACCAAGGCCTGGCTTGCTTTACTTTTATGTCTGGTAGAAAAGTGTTTGACTGGAGAGAAAATAATTTGAAAAAAATAAAAGAACAAATAGAAAAAACGAAAAAATAAGCCAATGAAAAATCAAAGCAAGGAAGTGACGCTGTAGCTCAAGTGGTAGAGCGCTCACCTTGAGCTGAAGAGCTGAGGGACAGCGCCCAGGCCCAGAGTTCAAGCCCCACGGCCGACCAAAAAAAAAAAAATCACTAATATTGGGGCTGGTAAGGTGGCTCAGTGGTAGAGCATTTGCCTTGCATGCATGAGGCCCTTGGTTTGATTCCTCAGCACTACATAAGAAAAAAGCCGGAAGTAGCACTGTGGCTCAAGTGGTAGAGCACTAGCCTTGAGCTGATGAGCTGAGGGACAGCGCCCAGGCCCAGAGTTCAGGCCCCAAGACCAGAACCAAAAAAAAAAAAAAAAAAAAAAAAAGAAAGAAAGAAAAGAAAAATCAAAGCAAACTAAAATAATTCTTATTAAAAAATTTCAATGTCTCTGAAAGATGACCAAAATGCTTGCAGGAATTATTGTATTTTGAATTCCATTCTGATTTTTCTAAGAAAGATACAAATTGATATCAGTGTCAAAAAGAAAACAATAAGCAGAAAAAAGGTTTTTTTTTAAATAAAAAAAGACTTCAAACAAAAACTTTTCTTATTCCTAGGTTATTTATGAATGGCAGTTAGTTATCTTAATCATTTATCTGTCCTAATTACATGGAATGCATATCCTGTATCATGGAGGAAAAGAATACCAATGTTCTTCATTATGGGTACAGCTAGACACAAAATTAAATAGAGCATAGACATTAGGAGGCTAAAACCATAATAAGGAAAATAAAATGGACAATACTAAATGTTGACACAGTTATGGAGAAAGGAATCTTTGTATATTACTAATGGAATAGAAGATGCCACCATTTTAAATAAGAGTTTTTAAGTTCCTTAAAATTTATACACAGAAGTTTCATTGAAGCTATCAATTCCTATGTGGAATAGGTATGGAACTGACATATATATGTATATGTATATATATATATATGCATATACACCTGGGTGTAGAAGTTATATATATACATTTAAATACCTGGCAGTGATATATATATGTATGTATATATATTTTTTGAAGAATGAAAATATATGCTCACACAAAAATGCATATATATATATATGTTTCTTAGAGTGTTATTTATCATAATGCTTCAGTCAGCCATAAAGTACTGACATGTGTTTATAAGTGAATGGGTAGGGAATTAAATTCTTTATTTTTGTCCACACAAAGAACATTTTTGCAAATTTTTACTTGGTTTCCTCTGAGTTTTACTTGATGTACTTTTATTTGCTGGTTTCATCCAAATAAGCCATAACCATGAGCGAAACTGCATGTGGAATCCTGTGATTTATCCTAATGGATCACAGAAACTGAGACTTGTCTCAGGGAAGCTTAACACATTCCCCAACCCCAGCCCACTTTACACTTTCATGCTCATTACGTATTAATTGTGGTATGTGTGTGTGTGTGTGTGTGTGTGTGTGTGTGTGTGTGTGTGTGTGACACATTTGGCCAAAAAGATACAGATGACTTTAACTCTCTATTTTCTCTGCTTTTAACATTAAAATATTTTCTTTGATATCTAGAGATATTTGATTGTCCAATGATCTAAAATTTGATTGGCAGTTCTGTATGTATTTATAAGTCTTTGCTTTAAAATCATCAGTTCGTAAGCTCACAACTGTATTAGTAAATACATGCAAGTGGCATTAGAGATTCTTGAATATCAAAATTCAAATTTCCTTTATTTTTGCTGGAAATTTCTTAGGGGAATTTTCCATAAAAGGGAAAAACACTTTCAGGATTCTTCCTACAATAATTCCCTATGTCTGTAGTGTTGAGAAAGGTTATGGAGAATTGGATGCACCTATTACCCCACCCCTGTCCTTTAGCTCTGTTATCTTACTCCAGATCTCTGCTTTGGCTTTAAAACACTTGGCTCCCTTGCCATCAACATTCTGTTCTTCTGCATGAAAATCCTAAATTCCTCTAAAGCCTGGTGCATCATGCAATATCCCTCCCTCTGTTTCAATTATCTGAAGTTAAAAATGTCTTGTCAGCTCATCCTCTCTTCTATTTCTTCTACTGTCTTTATAATTGCAGATTTCAATCAGTTAACCGTTACTAAAATTATTTTAATAACATCTTGAGAGAGAAAGAAGACAGAACATGACTTAAAAACGACTAATTAATCTTCTATTAAATATATTTTAAATGCTCTTTAGAAATAATCTCTGAGCCAATTGCCACACTGTTAGCTGGATATGATGGTAGTAGTCATTACATGGCTTTCTTGCCTTCTGCATCCATTTACCTGCTTGCTCACACATGAAATCCTCATTCCTCTAAAAATATAATTTAATTCCACAAATGGATATGAAATTATAAAATCAAACGTCTGTGAAAGGTTGGCATGATTCAAACTCACATATAAAACATGGATCTTTTTTTTCCTCTCCCTGAGAGCAAATCCTGAAAATTATAAAGTAGAATTCATTTGAGAAATCTAAAATGAGTTAATTTTTTTTTTTTTTGGTTGTGCGAGTCAAACTCAAAGTTTGGATACTCTCCCTATGCTTTTTAACTCAAGCTTATCAGTCCACCACTTTGAACCACAGTACCACTTCTGGTTTTCTGAGGGCTAATTGGAGATAAGAATCTCACAAACTTTCCTTCCAAGGCTTTGAACCATGATCCTCATATCTCAGCCACCTGAGTGGCTAGGATTACAGGGATGAACCACCAGAGCCTGGATTAAGATGGATTAATTTGAGCAACAAAATAGGTGTTGAAACATACCAGTCAGGACATTAAGATAATAAAACTAGCTAATACCAGATAAGGTTGTGTGAAGTCCAGTATGAGCTGTACTGGGAAACAAACTTAGGGAAACACTCTAGGTCTCATAGTCTGTACTATGCTTTTATTGATACTTAACTCCTTTCCAGTGATGTAGTGTCATAACATGTTTAAAATATTTGAATTGGGACTACCAATATACATGATTACTGATGTAAATTTGCCATCCTAAATGGTGATTACACATGAACATTTTAAAGTACATGAGAGTAGATCACCTTTTCACCTTTTCTTGAGTTGCTTATTAGGAAATATTTAGCACTGTAAGGAATTCACATAATATGATCCTTACTTGGATTTTTCTTTTAGTAATTACTGATTTTCCACTACAAATTTCTGTGAGAAGAGCTATCCTTAGGTCTGGACAAGAGAAGATCTACTCTAGGGGTATGTTCCTATAAAATATCTCAGTTCCACTGGTTTTTTGAATGATTTTAACTATTAATGTCATGAGAATAGGAACTTTAAACTTGGACTGAAGTCTACTTCCTGGATTCTATTTGATGCCAATCACGAACCCATCATCTCTACGTTGCATGCTGTGGCCGGGCTTCAGTACTAAGAAGGAAGTCTGGAACTTCCCGGATGGTCAGTGCCGTATTTCTTTTATCAGTTGACAGGAAATGACTTCCCATTTAGTTTCCACTGAGAGAGCCAGCATGGTGGATTATGAACACAGCGGAGGTGAAATAATGGTCTTTTGTGGCCTGCCCTCAAGTCACTTAAATTTTAAATTATGGTTACCATTTTCTGTGGTGTAAGGCCAGTACTATTTTAATCACATGGTGTTTGTGATGATGGGGAATATCCTGTAAGTCATAGGGCACAATTCCTGGCAAATGAATGGCCACATTCTTGTTATTGTAAATATGAAAAGAGAAGATGAAAAGTGTTTGTGAGACTGGAAGAGTGGTTCAAGTGGCATAGCACCTATCTAAAAATGCTTCTCATCTGTTTGTATTTAATCTTATGGTCTGACAATATAGCATACATTTATAAGTTTTAAGCCTTTTTCATAACTCTCTCGATAAAAATTTGATTCTGGAAATTACAAATGAGTGCTTCTTAAAATGAACCATAAGACATGAATAAAATAAAATTTCTGAATAATTATCTCACTTGCAGGTGAAATGGGTTGTTCTTTGTGATGGATAGTTTAGGTTACTCAACATGGCTTCTAATCAGATTCCAAGAACCCAAAAGAAAAAAAAATCTATTAGAGCTTTCTACTACAGCAAAGGAATATGATAACTTCATAATTAGCCTTTGGGCAGCATAGGCATTACTAATAACTTTCTAGTTGATTTATGTGATCTGTTGACCTTTCTTCCATCAAGACTAATACACTTTTTTTCTATTAAGAAGATAGGAACTTTTTAAAGCCCTATGTAAGACACGAATTTGGAATCTTTAAGAATAAACAATTTCCAGTTTTGAATGGTTCAAGGCTCTGCAAACATAAGGCCAACTCTTCACTGAATGTGCTAATAATTGTTAACATAAAAAGTCAGATGTTCAGAAAAAGTTTTATTTTTTTTAGTACAAATGCACTGTGGATGGAAAACCAGAACGTCACTGCTAATTGTTTTCTCCTATAGCCTTACAGTTTAATTTTGAGAATAGAAAGTAAATTATGTCTCTGCAAAGGGAGAACAATTGTGAAATTTTTCTTCTACAATTTTATCAGCAGGTGTGTAGGGAATGATTCCAGTATGAGGACTGCTCCTAAGGGGAACTTCCAACTGAAAATCACAGGTGTGAATGAAATCTCCATTTGCGATTTTGGTCAAATACCAAAGATCCAGAGATATTCCTACAATGGAACAGTGCATCATGACTTATCCCTTGCTTTTCATTAAAGTGCTTCATCCACTCACGTTTGTAATACTCATCCCCCATTCTAAAGCATAATTGTGGAGAAAAGCATAGCTTAGTACTACTGCTAATTAATCCATGTCATTGCTCTCTCTCTCTCTCTCTCTCCCTCTCTCTCTGTCTCTCTCTCTGTCTCTCTGTTTCTCTCTTTCACACACACAAACACACACACACATTCTCTATTTTAACGAAATATATGGAAATGGGAACACTTCAGTGTCAAAAATTTTCTTTTTTCTTATGTGTGACCTTAAAATATCTCGGTCATGATACTTGGGGAACATGATAGAGAGGAAAGTTGCAGGGAACAGACTGGGAAACAGAACAGACTGGAAAGCAGATAACATAGAGAATACCTCTGACATTTACAATACAGATTATTGATTCAGTGTTTGGACTTATGATTGTTATTTACCTTTAATAACATTTATTTAATCATTTATGCAACTGATATTTAGTCTTCACATTCTTGCTATTTATTTATTTATTTTAGGGACAAAGTCTTCCTGAGTAGTCTAGGTTAGCCTTCTCCATCTATCTTCCTGCTTTGGTTCTGTGAGCTTTATCAGGGACATAGGACTCCATGCAACGTTTGTGTCCCAAACTCTCACTAGTATAAAACATAATGTTGATTATTTTCCATTAGTTCACTATTTGTAAGTTATTACATCAAAAGAAAACCCAATCATTTGTTTTTCGATTTATGGAGCAAAATTAAATCCTTTACTTTTATGAGATATACAAGAGAAAAAGGAGAGGGAGTTGGGAAACAAACACAAAAGCTGAATAAAGATTCTCCTAAATTCTCTCAATTACGAGGAGGATATTCTGATTTTGGCCCATGCAACTGAGTTTTCTCCTCATGGAAACACCAGCCTTGTAATGATCTCTCAAGTGAAACAAAGGGAATTTCAGCAGATCAATAGAAGATGCTGTTTTTGCTTGGAATGTCAACATATGGATTGCTTTACAAATAACTAACAGGAGTTACAAATAAATCACTAAATATAGAAATGCCTTCACAAATAAATTTATTTTCTTTCAATTCTCTCATGCATACTCACAAACAAACCATGAAAATATTTTTTTAACTTTAAAAAATAACTTTTAGTGAAGCCGTGCTTGAAAGCTATGGCATAGGACTCATGAGCCTGAGGAAAAGAGAAATGCTAATAAAATGAACATAAAATGATTAGGCAAGCCCTTTTATTTACCTGAAATAAATGAAAAATAAATACAATATTAGAGAGTAGAGTGATATTCAAAAATCACTTCTGTTTTCTTGTTTGCTTCTGATAATTTACTTGTATTTTAAAAAATACAAGATACTATTTATAACTAGCCATCCTCTTTTTGAATTTGGTGTCTTCTTTTTCTCTAATATTGACTTTGAAAGCATAGTTGAAACCACATACACATTTCTGAAAAATAACAGCTTTTTAGTGGTGTGGCAACAACTTAGCTTGATTTCCTATCACTTATATCTGAGGCAGAGAAGATGATAACAATGTTACCTAAGGATCAACTAAGTTCACAGAGCACAATAAAATAAAAAATCATGGATATCTAGAAACATGACAATTTCCAGTGTTAAAGATGACTCCATACTTAAAAAGTTTAGCTCCTGTGCTTGGAGCCCTAATGTTTCTGCTATCCCTTCCTATGATATTTTCATGGTTTCTCACTTTACATTAAGGTCTTTGATCCATTTTGAATTGATTCTGGTGCAAGGTGGTATATAAGAATCTACATCGGTTTTCTGCACATGGATAGCCAGTTTTGCAGCACCATTTGCTGAAGAGACTATCTTTCTTCCAACCTATGTTTCTGGCTCCCTTATCAAATATTAGATGGCTCTAGGTCTGTGGGTTCACTTTTAGTTTTCTGTTCCAATGATCCTCAGACATTTTCTTGTGCCAGTACCAAACTGTTTTTATTACTAGGTCTTTGTAATGGAATTGAAGTTTGGTATTGATATCCCCCGAACACTTTTCTTCCTGCTAAGGATTGCTTTTGCTTTTGCTGTCAAGGTCTATTAAGTACAGATAAAGAATCACATAAATCTCAACAAATCAAAGAAAGACTGGATAAATCGGATTTCACCAAACCTAAAAGTTTCTTCATGGCAAAACACATAGCTAGCAATCTAAGTAGAAAACCCATGGAATGGGAAACAATTTTTACCATCTCTACATCAGAGAAAGGCCAAATATTCAAAATATACTGAGGGCTCAAAATCAGTTTCCCAAATAAACACTCAAAGAAACAACAGTTCAATTAATAAATAGGTTAGGACTTTAGAGAGACTTCTCCGCAAAGGAGGAGACAACCATGCTTGATAAGAAATGTACTCATTACCTTGCTCATGTAACTGTAACCCCTTCTCTGTACAGTATTCTCTCAATAAAAAAAAACTTATTAAAAAAGAAGTAAAAATGGTGAATAGACACATGAAGAAATATTCAACATCTCTGGTCATAGAGGAAATGCAAATCAAAATGACATTGTTACTCCATCTTACCAAAGTTATAATGGCCAATATCAAGAAAAGTAACAATAACAAATGTAGGCATGGATATGGCCAAAAGAGAATGCTATGACACTGTTGGTGGGAATGAATGCCTGTTCAGCCACACTGGAAAGCAGTTTGGAGTTTCCTCAAAGAACTAAACATAGGCCCACCCTATGATCCAGCAATCTTACTCCTGGGCCCTTATCTAATAGAGCACAAACAAGGCCACACTAAAGCTACCAGCACAACTATGTTCATTATAGCATTATTTACCATAGCCAAGAGAAAGAATCAGCCCAGATGCCCAAACATGGATGAATGGATCAAGCAAATGTGATACATATATGGAGTGGGATTTTATGCTTCCGTCAGAAAGAATGATTTTGTACATTTGTAAGGAAATGGAAGATTTTTGGGAAAAAATTAAATTAAGTGAATTAAGCCAGACCCAGAAAACATAGGTTGCATGGATTATCTTGTTTGTGGTACCTAGAATGTGCCTGTAAATCTGCAAGTAAACTCAGTGGTAAGCAATGTCTTATAAATGGGTCAACTGAAATGTAATAGGCTATGGAGAGTGCAAATAGTGTAATTTTTTAAAATGACTAATCAAAGTCCAATAAAATAAGTACTAGGGAATGGGTGCGAGAAGTGAGTGTGGGGACAGAGGCAGTGGGATAAAAGAATGAAGCGGGGACTGGAGAAGTAGGCATATATACGTATTTCTATATGCATATTTGTTATATATGTGTGTGTGTGTGTGTGTGTGCATACACACACACATATATATCTCAGAATTGAGAAATATAAGGGAAATAGTAGAAGTAAAGAAGTTGGGGTATGAAAATGTTGGAGTGGTGACACAGATACAGATGCATTGGATATATCAACTGCTTTGTTAAATATCAAAAAAATCATTACATGACCTAAAATTAAGATAAGTAAGGGTAAAGGTGAGTTATGAGGGTTGTGTAAGAATACTGAAAGGGATGATATTAATCAAAATACACTGTATGCATCCACTGTGCTGGTGAATGGAAACTCCATTGTACAAATACTTAAAGATAAAAATATTTAAAACATATGTATATCCATTGAGCACCAGTGATTAATTTTTCTCTGAGGACTTTAAAAGACAAAACTGAACATTGTGCAATGATGGATATTGTAATTGTTAGGACTTGACGGTTGGAGGGGGTGGGGGGAGTGTAGTTGTGGAGGTGGGGAGGGAAGGGATGGTAGGGGAAATACAAAGGAGGAGGCAACAATGCTTAATAGTAAATGTACTCATTACCTTACTCATGAAATTCTAAACTCCTCTGTCCAGTATTTTAACAATAAAACTGTATTAAAATTTTAAAAAAAGACTATGGTTTTATTTTGTCTTTTGCCATTTTTTGGTGGGTTGCATCTTTGTCAAATGAACATTCCATTTCGTCAGCTGGAATCATGAAATGTCTTTAGGAATATGTTAGTTTGAGTGTACAGGGATCCATTTAAGAAATGAGATATTTGTGTCAGCAATATAATTATTTTCTGAAGAAGATCCAAAGTGGATTTCACTGCGTCATTGTAATACATGTATATAACGTATTGATCATATTCACTCTCTATTTTTCATCTCATGTTCTCTTCCACTTGCTATTAAAATCCTGCTTCTGATTGATCATTTTTTCTTTCATGTATCTTGCTTTTAGATTTGTATCTGAAAATCAACATTAAGTAGCTTAAATCAACACTAAGTATTGCCTTTTTGTTACTTCCACATATGATATATATTTTTAGAATTAATACGTTCCCTTAAAATACATTTCTGTATGATATGAAAGGTTGATCAATGTACATTTAAGTTTTCTTTGAATACTGTTGTCTTTGAAAAAATTTCTTTCTTTCTTTCTTTCTTTCTTTCTTTCTTTCTTTCTTTCTTTCTTTCTCTCTCTCTCTCTCTCTCTCTCTCTCTCTCTCTCTCTCTCTCTCTCTCTCTCTCTCTCTCTCTCTCTCTCTCTCTCTCTCTCTCTCTCTTTATTTCTCTTTCTTTCTTCTTTTTCTTTTTGTTGGTCATGGGGCCTGAACTCTGGGCCTGGGTGCTGTCCCTCAGCTCTTCAGCTCAAGGCTAGTGCTCTACCACTTGAGCCACAGCACCCTTTCCGGCTTTTTCTACTTATATGGTACTGAGGAATCGAACCCAGGGCCTCATGCATGCCAGACAAGCACTCTATTACGGATCCACCTTCCTAGCCCATCATTGAAACATTTTCTAAGAAGTGAATAATTCTTCCTTCAGTTTGCTTTTGTCAAAACACATTTGCTAGTATATGCATGTATGTACAACGTGACTTTTGCATCTTTTCCATTAGATTATCTTAATGTCCACTGTCACTTTACTTGACTGTTGTAATTTAATAATTAACCATTAGACTTGTTAATCTTACATCTTTTTAAACTTTTATTTTGTCTTAGATGACTTTAACACTGTATATTTCTACATGAGTTTTAGAATTAACCTACCAGTAGCTACAAAAATGTTAGTCCAAGCTGGGCACCGGTGGCTCACTCCTGTAATCCTAGCTACTCAGGAGGCTGAGATCTGATGATGACAGTTCAAAGCTAGCCTGGGCAGGAAAGGCCGCAAAACTTTTATCTCCAATAAACCACCAGAAAACTGGAAGTGGCTCTGTGGCTCAAGTGGTTGAGCACTGGCCTTGAACTGAAGAGCTCAGGGACAGAACTCAGGCCCAGAGTTCAAGGCCCATGACCGACCCCCCCCCCTCAAAAAAAAAATTAGTCGAGATTTTGGTTAGGGCTGTCATATTTCAATTTGTACATAATTTGCTTTAAAAAAATCTAATATCGAGAATTTTTCATTTATTTGTGTTTTCTTTAATTTTTCCCAGTAAGGTTTTATACTTTACAGTGTATTAATTTTCTAAATCTTTTCAGATTTCTTTTAGGATTTGTTTGTTTTCTTTGTTATTGTATACATCTATTTTCAAAGATTTAATATACAATTATTGTTCTTAATATAAAGTAATAAAATTATTTTGTATTTATTCAGTTAGATACAAGTTTGCTGAAAGCCCTTATTATTTCTGATAGCTTCTTGTAGATTTTAAGATATTGTCTTTCATAGGCAGTTAAATCATGTGCCAGTAAAGAGAGCTGTACATCTCCTTTTATTGCCTTTTGAATAGGTAGGCTTACAAGCAAGAGTCACCAGGCTTCCTGCAAAACTCTTGACAATATCAAACACTTTTTGCTAGAGCTAGGACATAAGTATTAAAAAGAAAATATGGAGAGTGAAAGAGATAGGTTTATGGTACCCAGGTTAACCAGAAGGAACAGAGTTTTAATTAACAAAATGCCCAAGGATATTATCCTTCATATGTTCTAGCTAAGACTATAGTTTAATTCTTAGAAAAATAAAAAAATATTCTGAAAGATTTAAAAATGTTATCAATATAAAATAATTAAATATGAGTTTTCCCCAGTTTTGTCATTACTAGGGTATCATATGTCATTGCACTGAGCCATATTGTTGAGTCAATTTTGCTTTAGTTATAGTTGGAGTAAAATCTTCCATTTTTGCCTGATCCAGCCTAGTCTGAAGTCCTCTTGTATATAGATCCTACATAGATGGGTTGATAGATGTATGCTACCATATCCACATATTGGGAAGCATTCTCACTAATGATTTTCCTAGAATGGCCTTGAAACATTATCTTGCCAGTATTGATACTATCAAAAATTAAGCTACTCGTGAATTTTTACTTCCTGAGTAGCTTGGATTAGAGATTTGTGCCATAAATTCCCAGCCAAATATGAATTATTTTATTTGGTTCATTACTAAAAAATAAGTACTAAATTACTTGAAATGTTAGCTGAGTTAAGTCTCTTAATAGACCTGAGAAAATTTCTGTTTATATATTTATTTATTTTTATGAGTACTGTCAAAGCATTGCACTCAAACTGTCTTGCGACCTTTTACTAGAATTTTAGTATCTGCTTCATAATAATGCAATGAGAGGAAAGAGATATCTGTTCTTTCCTTTTTTGCTTTTTTGTTATTGTTTCAATTGGCATTATACACTTCACAACATGGATTCCAGGAAACGGTAATCATGTTTTATCAGTAATTAGTATTTTAAAGAAAGGTACTGAACCTCTCTTGTATATTTTCCACATGCCAAGTGGCACATTATTCAAACATCACAGGTGCACAGACATATGTGGGTTGTGTACACAAAGTTTCACTCATATAGCCACACACATACACATTCACACACCCACAGACACAAACAAATGCAACCGGCTTTTTTTGGCAGTTGCTCTGTGTTGGATTTCTATATAACAGACGTATCATTTCCAAGAGGGGTAAGATAAGGAACTAATATTGAACAGAAATCATTTCCACTAATTTCAAAACAAACTATGGTTACAATGAAACTATTTATTCGATGTATTTGCTCAAACCTAAATCAATGAAAATACATTTCAACTGCTATGGTCTTTGAGTAATAATTGTAGCTTGAGCGTATCTTTCAGTGATCTCAAAGATTCAAATTTCTGAACTTCTATAAAAGTTTGGAGCCCAAAACTGCCTGAAGCTCAGACCTATCCCTAAGCTAGTAAATTGTGATTCACCTCACATTCTATTTTTCTTTTATTATTTTTTTATTTATTTTTATTTTTATTTTCATGTTTCATAAAAGTGTCCTCATCTTAAGTGTTAACATGGCAAAGGGTGACCAGATGTTAGCCATTTTTTGTGAAAAATAATTAAATCAAAAGTTTCCTCACCTTGTCTTGTTTCTACTTTTTGGTTCACTATGCACCATATCTGACATGTGTGAATGGAATAGTCAGATGCTGAAACACAAATATGCCATCTTTCGAGTCTCATATTCCATTCTCTTGCTTTACCTTATAAGTTCTTTGAATGACAAAATAACGTAAAGCGTATCCAGAGCTCACAGAATTGCTGAGATACAACAAACAATATGTTATTCCTATACCCTTTCTTTTTCATGTCAGGTCCCATAATTAAAATTTTAAGGGAAGCATAATAAATAATGGAAATCTTACTGGGTTAAAAATCCATTAGAGTATATTATGGCTCATTGTAAGGTTATAATTCCTTATGTGGTATAGAATAAACAGTTCTATTTATACATTGTATGTTAAACAGAAAACAGTACATTCAACAACTCATCATTTATAATTCATTCATGATGTAAACATTTAATGTCCTCTCTTTTAACATTTTTGAGATGTATGGTATGTTATTTTGCACTATATTGTCATCCTCTATGTAATAAAATAGCAGAACTTACTCCTCCAATCTGGCTGTAACTTGGTAACAACTTGAGCCATATCTTACTATTGTCTCCTTCCTTACTTTCTCCCCACTCTCTGGGTACTGCTGTCTGGACTATTTCCATGAGATCATTAGGTGTTTTAGATTGTACATATGATTAACAGGATGTGGTTTTTGTCTTTCTATGCCTGGTTATTTCACCTAAGATTTTGACCTCCAGGTTCACCCACATTGTTTCAAATTAGAGGAATTATTCCTCTTCATGGGAGAATATATTTCTTTACAATGGCATTCTCCAAGAATTTCTTTGCAATATATTTATGAAATTCCCTTTCTACTTAATGATAACCACCTATGTAGCTGAGGTGCTACATATTCTCACCTACAAATTAAATAATATTAATATTCTACTTTTATTGTTAATATAAACCTGCTTTGCTGAAGTCAATGAATTCATCTAAGAAATAAAAAATATTGCTAGCTTAACAATGAATAAAGTTATATATATAAATAATTAAGTTGTATAGGTATTATTACATAATTATATAATACACAGTTATAAGGATGAAATAACAGTAGTATTTTTGTTATTGTTTTCCTGTGTTGTTGTTGCTGCTGTTACTGTTTTAACTCTGGAAACTTTTCTCTCATCTACTTTTATTATCCTACTCATAATTCAAATGTGTTTGTGTCCCCCTTATAACAGCGATATTGTGATAAGAGAAATAGTTATAGCTAAAACATACTGTGTGATAAATCAGAATGATAAGAAGTCAATCTCTGTTGGAATCATTGAAATATATCATGCTAAGTACTGTGCACTTTGATCTCTTGTTATATGAGACAAATTAATCTCTTTCATTCAAACCACTATTAATTAGATTTTTCTGGTATTTTCAGCCATGGGCATTCTTAAGTAACAAATCTCTCTCTGCCTATAACTATCAGTATGTCTTTTGCCCAATGATTCTGCATAAAATGTTATATAGTTAGATTTGTGTGCATTTGATGAGACAAAAGAATCAGAGTGAATGCTATGCACAAAAGCAACAAAATTCAAAACCTTGAGTCTAAGAAACATTAATCAGTGAGAAATGCACTAGTCTCTTCCTGTGTGTAGTAGCACCTTTGTGAGATGTTTAGAAAAAAAATCCCTTTGCAGGTAACGCAAGGATTCTGAAAAGCTTGGGGTCTGACATCAAGTCTTCATCACCAACCAGGATAATATGGAATGAAATCAAGTTGGTTTGGCACTCTTGGTGTAAACCTATCATGGCAGAGATTTACTTCTGTAAACCTGATCTTGGGCCTCTTTTATTTATTTAGTATGTCTGGTTTGTGTTTGCATAGTTGCAAAAAGCAGATGATCAAAGCAGGAGTTCATGAATTGTCACACAAAGGAATTTTCTTTTCCTTTTGATTCACAATGCTTACAGAAAGTGAGGTTAATGAGAATAAAGCTCCTCCTCCTGATAGAGGAAGAATGTTTGCTACACAGAGAGTGAGTTCCAAAGTTATTACTATAGTCACTCATTTAAAATGGAGCAGGTCTCAGTGGAAAATGAAATCTAAAGTTTGAAATGGACATTCATGCAAACATTTCTGCTGAGTGACTGGCTTGACCAATAGAGCCAGGATCTCTGAGGACATGTATTATCACTTAATGGAAAAGGGTAGAATTGAAATTGAAAAACAAGGCTTCAGAGATTAGGCCAAAGGCAAACAGGGTGTGTCTCTTAGTTGTCAAGTATCCTGTCAAAATCTTCAAGTTATGTTCAATCATGAAATTTAGTAGTTGGGGTCATTAACTTTCATATGGAGTGTGATAACATATGATGTCATGCTCTCAGAAGAGGGAAAGTTCATTCCAAGTTCTTATCACAGCAAAACATGTCAATCATGTAGCAAACTACTTAAGTGTTTGAGATTGTTTCTGTAGTGTACAATCCTCATTCCTTCATACAGTAAATATTTCCTTATTGTCAGAGTTTGTGTCCTTCAGTATAGGCCAATGGTTTTCATAGTGGTACTTTCCAAGATGAGGCCGTTCTGTTCCTAAATCCCAGTCACACCCTCCCCATGGCTGTCATGTCCCAATGGTCCTGTGTCCATCCTCACTCCAAGATTGCCAATTTCAGAGTTAGGAAAAAAGATTTTCAGCCTGGTTGTCTCAGTTTCTCATAATTTCTTAGTCATATTCTATTGTGTCAATCTTCAACGAGGTCTTTTATGCCTTTATTGCAAATATCTTTAAATTTTATAGATATTGGTTCTTGTCTCGTATTTTACATTTCCAGCTCCAAGATTTCATCATGTCATTTTTTTTCCTCTCATCCGTTTCAAAGATCATATAGCATATTACAGATTTAAGAAAGTTTAATGATCATGGGTTACAAGTCCTTCATTTTATAGCCAGGAAGCAGAAAAATGTTAAAAGATTGAATGCTGCCAATTGTACCAATAGAAATTAAAGTTATAGATAATTAAAAGGCAGGGAAAGCATCCTTTTCTTTCATAACTGAAATTCATTTTATCTACTAGTATTACAAATGAATTTTATTGCAAATGAAGGATAACATTAAATGTTCTATTTTATATCTCTATTGGGCATTAATTAGTTTTAGCATTATTATCTAAGTTAATTGTAATACTGTTTTTTCATTAAATTAATGTAGATGCATTTATTGACATGCGATCCTATATTTGCTTGAATTATGCTATTAACTTTTGAAAGTGAAGCTTTCTATTTATCAATGAGGCAATGATGATTCTGAATGTTACAATAAATAGGAAGCTATCCACCTACTAGGAATTCAGATTATAGTCCAATTCTGCCTACAAAGGTTTAATTGTTATAAATACTAAAGCTTTTCATTTTTACCTTCTATGTAATTCTAATTTTATAAATGATTATCTATACATCTTCTTACTTGCATCTCTGTCTCTCTCTGTCTGCCTCTGTCTCTCTGTCTCTCTGTCTCTGTCTCTCTCTCTCTCTCTCTCTCTCTCTCTGTATACCTGCACACATGCACAGTGTATTCGATAAAAGAGCTCCAAAGTTAATGTGAATGGCATTGCATTTTATTGCAGGGAATTTTTTCTTTTGCTTTACTTTGTCAATGTTAAAATAAATAAGTTCTAAACAAACAAGAATGACCACAGTGTAGAAATCTACAACTTACATTTCTTCTGGACACTAAAATTGCTACAGCTTCAAATAAATAATCACTATTGAAGTGTGAAGGGCTTTTAAAGATATTATGTTCTTGCTCATTGTAGGAAAAAGTAAAATATCTTATGTAAAGTTAAAATAATTATTTTTTTATTGTGAAAATACCATACAGAGGGGTTATAATTACATGGGCAAGATAATGAGCTCATTTCTTATCAAGCATTGTTGCCTCCTCCTTTGTTTCCCCTTCACCAATTATTTTTATTATATGTAGCAGTTTTGTTTTTTATGAGTACTACTTGATAGAGAACTGTTGGGACTTCTTAGCTTTCCACTGTCTTTTTTTTTTTTTTTTTTTTTTGTCGTGGGGCTTGAACTCTAGGGCCTGGGCACTGTCCTTCAGCTCAAAGCTCAAAGCTAGTGCTCTGCCACTTTAGCTACAGCACCACTTCCGGTTTTCTAGTGGTTTATTGGAGATAAAAGTCTCAGGGACTTTCCTGCCCGGGCTGGCTTTGAACCATGATCCTCAAATCTCAGCCTCCTGAGTAGCTAGGATTACAGGCCTGAGCCACTGGCGCCTGGCTTACCTTTCCACTGTCTTAACAGGGCAAATCTAGGACTGGGAATGTGGCTTAGTGGTAGAGTGATCCCCTCACATGCATGAAGCCCTGGGTTCAATTCCTCAGTACCACATACACAGAAAAAGCCAGAAGTAGCCCTGTCGCTAAAGAGTAGAGTGCTAGCCTTGAGCAAAAGAAGCTCAGGGCCAATGCTGAGGCCCTGAGTTCAAGACTTAGAAATGGAAAAACAAATAGAGGGCAAATCTAAATAGACTGTTTGACCAACCTTTACACAAAACTAGAAGCTCTGGGATGGAAAGAGAAACATGCCTATGTTTCTGTGGAAATGGGTTTCAGGACTATCTTGTAGAGCAAAATTCATAAATAAATTTTATATAAAAATGGAATATTTGCATAAATCTTATGCATAGCCTCTTTTATACTTTGTCTCAAATAAATGTGATAGCAAACATAATGTAAATGGTAGGTAAAAGATATTGCAGTGTACTATATAACGATGGCCAAAGACTGGTATATGTTTACCACAGACATAATGTTTTCTGAAGTATTTCTGTCTGCAGTTTGCAGAAATTTGCACTTTAGAAGACAAAGATATGGAAGGCTAATTTTACTACAGGTCTCTTGCCTTTTCCTGTACTCTTGTTGGCTAGCATTATAGATATGCAATAACTGTTTTGTAAATAAGTATACCTTTTTCACAAACCTATTAACCGTGTGTTTTCTAACTTAAGTAAGTCACTTTACACTTGGTCTAATAAAAGTATTTTTGTGGGGCTCATATTGCATTATGGACATGAAACATCTTTGAGGATTATAAATGGTATTTGTAAGATGATGTAACTGATAGAGTTCTTGGAGATTACTTGGTTCCAGTAATTAATGTGGCAGTCAGGAAAATTGAAGTTAGGTGAACAGGGTCATTGGCTCATTATTGCCATGTTTCCTACAACTAGAACCCAGCTCTCATAATTTCTACTTCAATTCCCTTGACATTATGATTATTATTCTTATTTGCTGTTGGTTGTAGGACATTTATTAAGCAATAAATTTAGTAGGAGGATTAAATCATATTTTCTACCACTGTATGTGAGGCCAAAGGGAAAAATAATTCAATAATTGTCAGCTGCAATAGTGTGTCCATATTAAAACTGTGCATGATAATAAAACTAACAGACAAATGAAAATACAAAAGACAAATCATGCCTAAAAGAGTCCCCAAGCACAAAGATTTTTTATAGTTTTGAACTTACACGCCTATGTCCTTAGCCAGAACATTTTTATGAGGAATTATGTAAAAGAGTAGATTAATTTGACTTAACTGCCAAAGAGATGAAGATGTGGCCTGACAGTGTTTATGATGTCCATTGCTTTCTGTCTCGCTCTCTTTCCCTTAACATAATTGGCTTTGACTGGGCAAATCATGTTGTTTTCATTGCAATGTCATTGCAATTTATGGTTCCGTAAGGTACAGGAATAGATTTTTTTATTTCATTTGCTTTGCATTTCATTGTATTGCCACCCAAGAAAATTACCTACACAACTATGCATGCTACCTTTTATTAGCTTCATCCCATTTCCATTTTCATATTTTTGATCATCATCAAATTTTGTGCTAGCTGTACTATAAAATTAACTCTGCTTCTGCAATTAGATCATTTACCTTTACACCCATTTCATGTGAATTCTTTTCCTATAGTATTGTAGTAAATGCAGACACAAACCCAGTAAAATGAAACTATAATATAATCTACTTATATTGCACAATGTTTGCCATACAATTTTATTCCCAAACAAAAATCTTGCTTGAGATTGTATTGTAGTCATTCCTTTAATAATCTTTAAGAAGCAAGCAAAGGGCTGGGAAGGTGGCTCAGTGGTAGAGCGCTTGCCTTGCATGCATGAGGCCCTGGGTTCGATTCCTCAGCACCACATAAGCAAAAAGAAAAAAGCCGGAAGTGGCGCTGTGGCTCAAGTGGTAGAGCGCTAGCCTTGAGCTGAAGAGCTGAGGGACAGCGCCCAGGCCCAGAGTTCAGGCCCCACGACCGGACCCGCCCCACCCCCCCCAAAAAAAGAAGCAAGCAAAGACATCAAGCCTTAAATTAAAGATTCCTTTTTGGGGGTGTTGACAAGTTAGTTGTATCAACCTTTTACTATATGTAAATGCATAGTTTCTATTCATAAGATTAAACACAAACATAATCAGGATAATGATATTTTATATACTTTATGGTAAATGAGGAGTCAGTGATGAGATTGGCATGTACTGGGGAAATAATTTGACTCTAGAAATTATGCTCCTCAAAGATAAATTATTTCTCTTGTGTGTGTTTTTCTTTCAGAGTTGGAGCCAAATTATTTTCTCTCTGCTATCTAGTCATCAGTATCTAGCCTGCTCTATAGCCATCAGTTAGTAATTTTCCATTTGCATTTAGCACTTAGTCTATATTTATATTTATATTTTTTGCTTTCAACCACTAAATTAATCTGTTTCACAGTATCTTAAAATTCTAGTTTCTCTCTTATGGGCAGTGTACAATTCAGAGGGTAAACTAGAACCATGGAATGAAATCTGAGTTTTATGAGAATTGGACATATTCACACATGTCAGAAATGTCAATCAAGCCCTAAATTACAGTGGAGTCAGTTGAACAAAGTGCTGACTTAGGGTTCTGTACTTCACATGGTGTAAGCCTGTCATTCTTTCAGGTAAATTTTATTCCTACAGGTGACTATGTGTGGCAAGAGAGTGATATGACTATCAAGGATTAGGAAAAATATTACACACTCACACGCACACACACACACACACACACACACACAGAGATGCCATATAGAGGATTGAACTTGAATTTGCATATACTACACAAATGCTCCACCATTCAACTCTACATATTTTTATATCAATCTAGTCTTTATTTAAAGCTATGCATTTCATGAGAATTTACTGTGACATCAGGAAAACTAAGTGCTCAAAAAATCAGAAAAAAATAGACTAGTGTTCTTTCTATTAATGGAGGTCTCACTGATTGAGAAAGTTAAATAAGGGGATGAGATCTATCTGGATAAAATAATGTGAATTTAACAATATGACATAGATAGATGATAGAAGGGTAGATCGTAGATAGACAATAGAGAGATAAAAATGATAGAGATAGAATGAACACATTTGTAATTATGGAAGTGTTTGAACTCTATTGGGCGCAGAGTAAGGTCGATAAAGAGTGAGCAGTACCACAGTACACCACATCTGTAAATGAAGCTGAGAAAATGAACCT
The DNA here is from genome assembly GCF_024711535.1 of Dipodomys merriami. NCBI lineage: Eukaryota > Metazoa > Chordata > Mammalia > Rodentia > Heteromyidae > Dipodomys > Dipodomys merriami. The sequence continues at coordinate 22,662,730 of NW_027203381.1, forward strand.
TGCTGAAAGGGTTGGATAATGTGGAAGCTAGAGTTTTAATCTGGTTAGAATACTCTGTGTGTGTGTGTTTGTTTGTTAATTCCACAGATAAATGAGGTAAAACACCTTTAAATAGTTAGCACACCCGAAGAACAAATAAGGGCAAGAAGTAAAACACATCCTGTCCAGGGATTCACAGAAGGGGAGATAGTGAATAGGAGAGAGTGGAAGAGAATGAATATGGTCAAAATATGTATACATGGGTAAAGGGAACTCTGTGGAGTTTGTTGAGATTGGGTTGGGAAGGGAGAGAGAGGATGAAAGAGTGTATATGGACACGTCAACATAAAACTCCTTTGCACAACTAATTGATGGTAATAAGAATGTGCCCCCCAAAATAATAAAATCAATTTAAAATGAAAAAAGATGAAGTTCGGGGTTTACACAAATTTTCATATTTTAGGATCAAAAGTAAGCAGAAATAAATATTTGATTGCAATTGATAAGTGTTTCATAGTGTTGGAATCATTTTTAAATTTATTTTTTCATCTAGATAACAGGGATATTTGCATAGCTGTCACTAAATATTTGTCACTCAAATACTTGTACAATTACGTATTTGAAGTAGAAGAGAGTTTTAAAGAGAGAGTGATCTGTGTTTGGAGAGGATAATGTTAATTGAAGAGGATGATATATTTGAAGTTTAGCCTAGAAATAAGGCAAAGCAGAGTTTTATAACAGGCTTAATTCCAAAATCAACCTTGTAGTGCTTAAGCTTAAATTTAAGAAAAATAGAAGTAGAACTTATACCATAATAATGTCCATTTGTCAGATACCTATTTGTTCTCAGTTATTCAATTTGCTCTTAGGAAAAAGCCTATGTAAAATAAAAATGATGTATAATTTTAAAATATATGGGTGCATATAACATTGAACACGGCTTACGTCTTGTTTGTAAGCATACCAGTTGATCCATTTTGGTTGGGTTAAAGAACAAATACAACAGACACTATGTAGAAAAGGAATTGGCCAGTTTATGGGTAGGAATGGGAAGGAAAGATTGTGAGTGATGGAACTGTGAGAATGGCCAAGAAGAATTATACTCATAGTACCTGATTCATGTAACTGTATTCCCTCTATATATCAATTACACAAAAGCAGTTTTATAAAAGGAAAAATTACTGAGATAAGGAATATTCTTATTATTAAGAATGGTAAAAAATTAACTCAAAGTCAGTTTTTTTTACTATACTGTTTGTTACTATTCATATTATATTTAATAATGTGAGCATTAATACAGAGACCATTAGTATATGACTAAATATTATGTATATGATCAATTCTATTATAGTTATTTTTGTGTGTTATGTTTAGAAACTAGGAATACAATTTCATTTATTCAGAAGAAAAGGAAAGAGAAATCTAAAAGAAACCAAGTGCTAAAGCCATGAAAACTCTCCCTAGGAGGAGAGGGTATCCCAAACTTGGGGCCTTTGTCCTGGTGGTCAGAGAAGACTCATCCTAGAATATCCAAAGTGTTCTCTTCTCAACCTTTCATACAAACTTCCATCAACCTTTTGGCAAAGCATGCAGTGTACTTACATAAATAAAGAAGGATAGTTTACCTCAGCAATCTGGTTTGCATCATAGATTTGTTCTCATTAGGAGTCAGAAAATTTCCTTTCAGATTTTTACATCATGATGACATTTATGCCTAAATTCAAAGACATCTTTAGATTTGGTCAATTTCTCTGGGAATCTGCCACAAATACATGAGTTACATATGGTACTAAATGGGTTCTCCCTTATTAATTTGCCTTGTGTTTGCTAGATCCTGTTCCAACCCCAAACCATGAAACAGAGAAAATGGTTTTGCTCCCCCTCACAGCCTCACCTATGAAAGACAACCATCTTCTAGAGCTTACTTTATGTATAATTTTATTTTGAAATGGCAGGAAGGTAGACTACCTACACATTTGTAATAAAAGTTCAGAATGGTTATAAATAACCAGTATTACTTTCTTTGGGATTGAGGAGGGTCTGCATAGAAAAGGATTTGCTTTATCTATGCTCATGTCCATGGCAATAAACATGGATTAAATTGCAGAGCCTGGATATGGTTATTTGGAAAATGTTTTAATGGAAAATGAAATATAATTACTCAAATCTTGATTTTACAGAGAGTAAGAGAGAAAATATTCAAACAAGTTCCAATATTTGAATTTGGGGCATTTATAGAAGATGAAGTACTTGAATTAAGTTTTACTCACCTGAAAGATTTTCCTATGTAAATATATGAATTTATCTTTTTCTTCAGAGTTTAGTTTTTGATATAAAAATAAAAGTGAGAACTAATACTTCTCACAATTTCCACTCCTAGATAATGTTTCAGAACAGAAAATGGAAACAAAATTTATTATGACTAATAAACCTAGGTACAGTGTGGCTTGTGCCTGTAAGTCCAGCTACTTGGGAGTACAGATAGGAGGACCAGTGTTTGAAATCATCCTCCAGGAGTTCAGTAGGAGCCTCTCTAAAAATTAAGTAAGTAACAGAGGGCTAGAGGCATGACTCAAGTTATATCAGATTGAGTGACAAATGAGTGTAAGATCTTGAGACTAATCCTTTAGAAACACACACACACACACACACACACACACAACTGTGACATTATAAAGTTTTATAGAGATATGTAAACAGCACATGCATAGGCATTGTAGTTCTCATTCAGTGAAAAATGAAATGGAGACATTGGAAGGGAAATATTTCCCCAACTAGGTTGAAAAGAACACTAATTAGAATTCAGATATGACTGACTCTGAAGTTCATTTTTTCTCTTGCCCCTCACTTTTCATCAATCTTGAGAAACTAAAACATTTCAAATGGACAGCACTGGAGATATTTTTGAAAATCTTCAGTCTACTTTACATATGGACCCTTTCTCTATTGCCAACCTTTAGAACTTACATTCTAATTTTACTTTAACTTATTTAAATGCTACATTTGTAGATGGCAAGGCAAACTGATTAAACTCAAAATAAATGTATAGTTCATTTAAAGTTTCTCTGGATAAAAGACTAAAGAAGATGTAAGGGAAAAGTTGTCACCACACTCATAGCTCACTGACCACAGAATACTTGTTTTATATTCCTTGTACACAATTCTTCACAGTGCACATTGCCAACTCTAATGTTGTATCCACTTGACCAATGAGATGGAACAGTATCTAATTAAATCGAATGGCTGAATTTGAGCCAGAACCACTGAGGCTAGACATGTTTCCTATTTTTTCTGCTTATTTAAATACCAATTTTGCACTAAGTTTGACTAATTGACTTAATTCTTCACATGATTGATGTAGTTTAAGCTTCAGGATGCATCACATTGCCAAAATCCATTGTGAGTCACCACATTGGTTTTTAAGGCTGAAATGCTCAAACAAGCCATTTGATCACAGGGAAGAAGAGAACAAAGGAAATGTTGATGATATACTGAGTCAATTAAACACAGTGATTCTCTGCATGGGGAAAAGCCTTCTTAACTAATGAGTCTTCGGAAACTTCTGGAACATCAAAAAGTTTCCAGAAGATGTCTTTGTGATCATCTCTCTGTATGTATGTGTGTGAGTGCTGGGGCTGAACCCAGAGCCTTGCACATGCAAGACAAATGCTCCACCACTGAGCTGCAAGCCCAGCTGACAGGTATCTCAGTGAATAAGCAGACATATGTCAGAAACAGAGAAATTGGATTTCTTTGAAGTGTACTGTGTCCCATGGAGAAAAGGAGGAGCATTTCTTTAATTTGAACATTGTGTGTGCACCCCACTTACAAAGGATGGTGGAAAAACTTCACACCAGCTTAATAATCTTCAAAAAATAGGCTATTCCGATAACAGGTTATATCTCCAACTTGAAAAAAGGTTCTTCAAGTGGGAAAGCATGTTGAAAATATATTTTTATATGATAATCAACAGAAAAAAGGAAAAATAATGCCATTTTCTTTTGAGAAGGTGAATAAACAGATGGAAGAGTCTGAGTATTATAGCTTATTTTCAAGCATGTGGAAAGACTAAGTCATTCATACGCAGGTTAAAAAGCAGTAGTTCAGATAGTTCCATCAGTAACAAGTGATAAGCTAGTTTTTTAAATGACTAAGTTAGATACTTGTAAATGAATAAACACCCTGGCAGTGATCATAAGAGCCAAAAGAAGGAAAAGGAGTGTCCGTTGGTGGATGAATACATAAGCAAAACGTAATATATTCTTATAATGGAATATTAGCTATCTTTGAGAGGGAATGAAGAACCGATGCATGTTGCATCATGGGTAACCTCAAATGCATTAGGATTTGTGAAAGTAGCCAGACACAGAAGAACATCTTTTGCCTGCTGTTATTTTATGAAACACATGAAAAAATAAATTCAGAGTCAGACAGCAGATACAATGGTTCCAGTGGCTAGAGGGAAGAAGAAATGAGGAGTGACTGGTTAATGGGTGTGAAATTTCTCTGGGAATGATGCAAATATTTCATGTCTAGAAAGTAGTTTTGGTCATACAATATTATGAATGTAGATATGCCAGTGAACTGTATACTTTATAATAGCTTATTTTCTGTGCTGTGAATTTCATATATGTGTGCATATACAATACACATATGAACACATATAATCTATACCTTTTAATGTATATGACATATAGTAAAGACATATGTTCACATTGTCAACCACTCTTGTTTGCTTATTTTATAATAATGTCACTTAATTAGCTGCCATCAGAAAACTGTATGCATTTTTCTATACAACTATCAAATCAAATTTACAAGTAAAGTATGAGAATCTTTACAAAACTTACAAAACACAAACTAGCAGCATAATTTAATGTGAGAGATAATCTTATGCTGCAACTAAGTTACTCCTCTAATGTGAAGAGGACTTGCACCGTGACCTTAGCTCTCTCCTAGGTAACAGTCTGCCACCACTGCACATAGTAATGACATAATGTTCCAACACGTTCTTTATTCTTTGTTGTGGCATTGGGAAGCTCCATTTGTGCAGCATGGCATGCTATCAAATAGTCTCATACTCAGGCATATTTGTGGAAAACAAACAAGTAAAAGACATAGGCTGAGTATGGAATTCTTATGGTGACATTCAATTATAAGTAAAGAGATCCTGTAATTTGGTTTCCAAGTAAGAGGGATATGAAGGTAAATTAAGAATATTATTAACAATCACTCCAGAATAGCAGATTAAAAAAAGAAAAAAAAAGAGGAAAAGCTACTTCAGATAACAGAGCACATATAAACACTATTTATAACTATGGTCCATTCAAAGGTCAAAATTCAATTTTGAATCCATGTAATTATCTTACATTAGTCCCCGAAACTTGTTTCTCTATGGCCCTTTCCTGATTGTTGAACATAATATCCAAGTTTGTAGAAATTCTGCCCACCAGGATTCACTATCATTTTCCCATGGATGGAATTTAGTTTCTTGCTTTTGCACGTTGTGATTAGTGCCACTGTAATCATTTATATATGTGTATCTGTTTGATGCATTCATTTATTTTTTAAATCTATGATGCCATTTCTCACAGGTGGACATTTTCAGAAGTACTGCTTTTGACATCATGAGTGACTTAATTTTCCCACACACCTGAAAATATCCATCTGTTTCTTCACCTTTGTAAAATATAGTGGCAATACTTTTCATGTTCGCATCTTAGATTGCTATGAATATTTATTTACTACACTGATGTCCAAATTGGATATGGGGCCATACTTTTATAAAGATTGAACTATTTCTGATCTGAGGAGAGCCAAGCTCATCATCATTTTCAAAGTAATCTGAATACAAAACAAAATCAATAAAGCTGAGTTTTTGGAACCCTGCACTTCATCTGTACTTTCTTGTACTGGTATGAGCAGAACGCAAAGTCTTGCACATCCCAGGCACCGCTCTCCCACTTGAGCCTTGTCTTAGCCCATGTACTGCTGGTTTACTATGCATATCCATGTTGCACTTGAGCACAGAAATATTTGTAGGTAGCAGGGTCATCAGGGTCCTTGTAATGCTAGAGTTTGGCATTCTCCTTTGAGATTGGTATCATTGAAATTGTATGTTTTCCCAGTATGTATGTAGAACCCCAAAGCAGAATTTCACATTTAATCTTGGAGAAGTTCTTTTCTGCCTGACACCATCACTTAACAAGAAGAAATCATGTGGATTAAGAAATTATAATATTCTTATATAAAAATATATTTATATCTATAAATAAGAGATATATATATAATAAATATATAAGTTATATGTACATATCATAGATATATAAATATATATTCTTATCTATATAAGAAATTATATATGTGTGTGTAAATATAAGAAAAGAAACTAATACAATCTTACAAAGGGCATCGTAAAATTTTTTACATGAGAAGGCTGATAAAAGACTATATTGGACTTCCTTCCCCCAACTTTTGTTAGTACTAAATTATATGAAGCTAAAACTTTAAAGAGCAATTTTATTCTACTTCCAAAAAGAAAAACATTTAGTTTAAATACTAAGCACATAGAAATTCTATATAGCACAATTTTATATTCATCTGCAACGTAATTAAAGGACCAAAAAATACCTCAAACTTTTCAATGTCAAGTGAGTTATAAATTGAAATGGCTATAGGTTATCTGTATATATGAAGCATCAAGTTTTATCAATTTGTTGAATGTGTACTAAATGACTTTTATAACTTCTGCATGCCTTAGTAAGACTGCCTTTCTAATATCCTTACTCGATTTGAGTATACCTGATTTAAATTGCATAAAAGCACTGATATTAAGGTAGACAGTGTGGGATGAGTATCCAGCCCATATTCATAGACAGATTTGTACTTAGGAAACCTGTGGGTATGGTAACCAAATTTTCCATTTCTTGATAACTCTGACTTCTAATCCTGAATCTCTGGCCCTGAGAATGCTGTCAGAATGTGGTCCTAACCACAGCTGAAGAATATCTCTGCCCACAGTGGTCTTTTTTTATGGGGGGGTCTTTGAGCTTCTGTAAACCCCCACCTGTGTGTGGTTCTGACCTATATGAGCTCTGCTCCACTGGAGGTTGGTGCTGTTCTTGGTCTTCCTAGGATGAAGCAGTCATTGGCCTGCCAAATAAAACTTCTTATCACCTTTAACCATGCCTCTGTGGATTTTCTTGACTCTGAGGACATTACATGGGGAACACCAAGAAATCAAAACCTCAAATCTACCAGCACAACTATTTTTATCTCAGCATTATTCACCACAGCTAAGATATGGAACCAACCCAGATGCCCCTCAGTAGATGAATGGATCAAGAAAATGTGATATATGTGTGTGTGTGTGTATGTATGTATATATATATATATATATATATATATATATGCATATGTATATGGAAAGACTTGGAAAAATATATTAATATAATTATATATAGTTACATTAAGCCAGGCCCAAAGAAATATAGGTCCCATGATTTCCCATATTTGCAATAACTAGGGTAAGCAGACAAGGTCAAAAGCAATGTACATATGACCATATAAAATGATGTTAAGCACAATGAACCCCAAGACAAGGACACAGTGGTTTTATCTTTCTTGCTATTATATTTAACGTACTTATAATGTACTATGTGATTTTTTTTGTTTCTTTGGGGTGTCCCTCCCCCACAGTATAACCCGTGCTTTCACTGTATTTGATTCCAGTGTGCTGCATCTTGTATATACACTTATCTTATTTGGGGAGGGGAAGGGGGAAAAACAAAATGCTTAAATAGGGATACAGGGTGACCCATTGTAACAAAGAGATGTACAACACACTATGTTGAAAATGAACTTTACAATTTGTGGGGGGGGGAGGGTGGGAGGAGTTGGTGAAGAGGGGAGGAAAGGGGTGGTACGGAGAAAACAAAGGAGGAGATAACAAGTCTCGATAGGAAATGTACTCATCACCTTACTCATGTAACTGTAACCCCTCTGTACACTATTTTTACAATTAAAAAAAGTATTTAAAAAATCAAAACCTATAAAGAAAGAAGAAAGGTGAATTAGGCAGAGGAAAAGGATGAACCATATGTCAAATAATTTGATGGGACAAAGCTTTAAAGAGAAAAAGGAGGTTGTATACCTTACATCAACAAGTCACTGGATGCGCACTTCCTCCATCATGTGATTAAAGTTACTCTCTTCAAACAATAGGATTCCTGGATATGGTAACTTGTCATTTTTCCCACCAGCTGAAGAGAGTAGCAGGGAAAGTCGGAAAGTTGGCAACTGGGCTGTGTATGGGCATTTACTCTATCTTAAGTTATCAAACGTAATCCCTTGAGGACACAAATGAATTATGTAGCTCATATACCCACAAAAACTTCACTTAAAATTTTAGCTAATGTGGGACAAGTATGTGAAAGAAGTTGAAGTTGAATGTCCCTAGAAAAGAGCCTATGTAAAGACGTCGCTGACTTGTACAAAGAAAGACATTGAGAAAAACTAAGAGATAAGACTGAGAAGAATTGATAGCATGTTTGGTCTTGAGAGCCAAACAGAAATAAGACTGTAAATATTAGCAAAAATATTTTTTCATTAAAGTATGATGATTAGTCAAGGACATTTAAAGTTCTTTACTTACCAAAGGAAACATATTGAATGGTTACTTCCTGAAGGATTCCTTAGGGAATTGCAATGGTTAACATTTACAGAGACTCAATGAGTGTCTATGGAGGTAACAGGATGTAGAAAATATGGTAGATTTCAGAGTGTGTGGAGGAAGGGACTGTCAGAGATAAAAGGGAAATGCAGGTCAGAGAGCACCTGTCTTTCACATCATGAAGCCTGGAGAATGACATAGTTTTCATATACCAGAAGTGAGAAAATAAAACTTTAGGGGAAATATTAGGCTCTATTTTAGATGTACTAGGTGAGACAAAATTTTCTTATTAGTCTTGGACATGTCATCACTAAGGAAAGAACCCCAAGGGATTCCATTGCAGTTAGAACGGCTACTGTAACCTTCCAAAGACATTTGGAAGACATGTCCCCTTCAAAAGACATTTCTAACTTAATACTTTGCTACATCTAAGGGAGAAGTGTTCTTTTTGCCTCTATCCCATCATCTTTAATCTATGATGAAGACCAATTAGAATGTCCTTAAAAGGAATTCACTTCCAAGTTTTTGTCAAGTGGGGCACATGCCTGGCTGACCAAGCTACAATCCACACAGACTGGATGGCTGCACTTCACTGAAGGACAAAGTGATTAATGCACAGCCTTTACTTTGCCAAGCTTTGAGGGATTAGAACAAAAAAGAGCCATTTATGTATTAAATAAATGATAAAGGTATTATTTTTTGCCAGACATTAGATCCCTAAATAGAAATGCATTAAGCTTGACTGTGATTTCCAAATAATTTTCCCCAAGGGTGGAGAGATTCTGGGAAATACATCTCAGGGTGCCTGGAAATTGACTTTTTAGGGACACCATCAGCTGAATGGACAAAATTTCTATTGTTGGCCAGCTTGATTAATCAGCATACAATGTTAATGAAGTCAAAGTCAGAGGTTGGATCTTTCTCTGAGTCATTTGTTTTGGCTCTTTGGCTAACAGCTGAATTTGAAGTCACCTCCCTGACAAACTGGGAAATCTTAACACTGAATGCATGTACAGATTCTCCAACAAATTGTATCATTGCCACTAAGAAAATAAGAAAATGACAACACATTAATGGTGGTTAAAAATGTTGTTATGGCCTATGGCCTGTAGTTTACACACTATACGGTTTCTAATTGTATGTATTAATAATTTTATTTTATTCTGCTCCTCTGACTATCATCAAGCATCATTAGCTGTGTATGTACAACCATAAAGCTTTTCACATATGCACTGTTTAATGAATTGTTATCTCTGTTATCCAGTAATAAATCCCAGGAATTTACTCCATGCATATTTAGTGAATGTAAGAACACAAATATTTGATTGGATATCAATGTCTTTGGGATACACAGTGAATGGCTGTTTTGCCCAAAGTTTCACAGATGAAAATTGCCAGAAACAAGCTTTAGATCAGATTTTCTGAATTCAACACTAGCATCCCACAATGCTCATTGGGCCGGTGAAAGCAAAGAATCTAAAACAGTGAATAGTAATAAAATAGCTACGTGAAACTTCATAATCACTCTGAGAATATTTTTGAGTTTACAGGAAAGATAGGTTTCATTTTACTTGTCATGAATAGGGAAGACGTAGAGAAGATAAGATTTAATTGAGTGTATAAGATAGACTAATAAACATTTTTCTTCTTACCCCTTTCTTATGAATGCTAACATTTTATTAAAGGTCAAATAAATAACACAAAGGTATACATTTGCTTATGATAGAGTTATAGCTACCAAAGTAGTAATATAATGATTCATTAATTATTCATGGACATCTATGATACCCAACTATAGAAAAAGAAGACATTTAACATATTTTTTTGGTAGGTTGTGGGGCTTAAACTCTGGGTCTGGGTGTTGTCCCTCAGCTCTTCAGTTCAAAGCAAGTGCTCTACTGCTTGAGCCACAGCACCACTTCCAGTTTTCTGGTGGTTTATTGGAGAAAAGTGTCTGATGGACTTTTCTGCCTGGGCTGAACCTCAGATCTCAGCCTCTTGAGTAGCTAGGATTATGGGCATTAGCCACCGCACCTGGCCCATTATTCTTAATGCTGGTAGGAGGATGGTATAATGGAACTCACTGTTCTCTTCTCTGGAGTATGGCATGCTACACATTTTCTAGGCTGCAGTTTGGTGACACATTTCAATAACTAAGATTCTGATTCTTTCACTGAGGCATTCTCCTCATCCCTTTCACAGGATGCTACGCTTAGTAAAAGAATCAACAACCGGGAAAATATTTGGATACAATGGTATTTTAACAGCATTATTTACTCAAAAAAAAGTAACATTGTGGATAAGGCAATTGATTAATAAGTCAAACTACAGCTATATAGTCACGTGCGGTAAAATGCTATTATGAGAAAGCTATAACTGCATATTAAATTAAAGTATATAAAATGAGGTATGCAATATGTCTTCATTTTGAGTGCATATTTAATGGGATATGCAATATGTCTTCATTTTGTATGTATATATTTTATATTCATGGGTATGAGTTAGTTTATTCACCTCTCATTGAATAACTGCAGACATAGGCAGTTATTTTTCCTATAACTAATACGACCTTCAACATAAGCTCCACGCTACATTAAGAAATAAAAACTAATTTACTTTAAACTTCTCAGCTATTAATACATCAGTTGTCTGTTGAGTATAATGACCTCTATTCAACTCACATGCATTCTATTATCCACGATGGGGTTGGATGTATAAGGATAAATAAATAGGAGGAAGATAACAGGCTTTGAGTCCTTTTAAACATGGGCTTTCGATCTTTCCTGATACATACTGAGAATAATCTACTAGAGGGATATTCTTCATGTTCTCAACCTGCTCTTTCTTTGCTTTATGCTTTTAGGGAAACTTCTAGTCATAACATCCGACATAGCCTGTTTTCCCTTCTATAACTTTTTTTTTCAGTATATATTAGAAAGGGTTTCACCATAGTAATTAATATGCATATATTATAAGTTACTTAGATTAACCAGTCAGAGCACATGGTCCCAGTCATCACTAGCATCCTAAGCTAACCTTCGTGTGCTTACATTAGACAGGTACACATCTATCCCTCAGTCATTCTGATTTCTCTATATGCACTCAAGGAAACAACTCAAACTTAAATTTTCTTTAAATGTCAGCCATAGCCAAGGACAATAAGGACAGAGTTAGTTCCCTGACCTAATTCCTATTGCCACTACTTTATATTCTATGCTACAGTAGCTATAGCTCAAAGGCAAAATCTATGTTCACCTTTTTGATAATTGTCAATGGTTTTAGAGTCTGCTTTCCTCAGTCCTTTGAGGTAGGCCTTGCAGTGGGGATACAGAATGATGCAGATATTGTTACAATCTTCTCGATCTATTTTGTGTCTTTTCTTCCTGTGACCAGTAGGTGATCCCAGAAGAGATGACAAATCAATGACTCCATTCTATATTCTATGTTTTTGAGGTTGGCCTTTGGTTTTAAGTCCTGATAAGTTAATTAATAGCTACAGAAATTTGGAGATTAAAAAAACAGTTCTTTTCTTCACTGGTTATTACTTTCTAAAGTCCAGGAAATTAGACTCAAAACTTCCAATTTTAAGATGATTTCTTTATGTATTTAAGAAATATAGCATTGAAATCAGATGACTGTCTTTATGGTTTTGTTTTTAATTTTCAATGTAGAATCTAATCTCTATATTCCTAATAAAACGAAATTCAGGGCTCTGGAAGTAAAGACTATGAGGAAACATGACTTTAAAACAGAATCCTGTACGTTTAAGAACTTAAAATTAAACTATTCTACTACAAACACAGACATATAAGCCAGCTAAAAGGAAATATTAAAATTTTAAGGTTACTTTTGGCTAAAATTTTTATATTTTAATATTTATAGCTTTAAAGTTTTCAAATGATTTAAAGCAAATGCATGAAATTTATAGTGATAAAATAATTCTGAAATAATCTCTATTTATTTGATCTCTTCTGTAAAATTTTCCTTTCCCTGGGGAAATATGCCAACATCAAAATATTAATTGTGCAATATTTTGGCTGCAATTGTCTAAACTTTTGAAACTATTGGGGGGAGGGGGATTCCCACTGCTTTTTTCCAAAAGGAGAGATGTTAAAAATATATTTATGAATTTCATTTGAATTTTCAAAGTAAACATTTCTCCAGTAGACAAGTCTGAAACAGAGTACAGTTAGTTCTTTATTCCTTTATGGTGAGTCTTGCATTGCACAACATCTGGCTATGGCTCTTTCTTGCCAGTAATATTTCATCCAAGACGTTTTGTTCCCATTAATTATCATACATAAGAAGGCATCTTTGTGTTACTTTTATGGTTCCAAGTCTCTTATAAGGCAGGCAATGGGGTTTTGTGAGGTGGGGAATGAATAGTGGCTGGAGACAGATCCCAGTGGAATGTCTTACAAGCAGCCAAGATGATGCTACATTGCTGCAAACAGATGTGATCCACAAAACACAGGTCACATTACTGAACTAGTGTTTATCATTCAGCATTTGGCCTGAGGATTTTATTATTGATGGAGATTTTAGCAAGTCAAAGTTGAAACTTAGTTTCAAAAGAATCATTCAGTCATTATATTATGTAATCATTCCATAACAGTTTATCTAAATGGGAGCATGAAGTTCTGGTGTAATGGGGTGAATGTAAACTATAGTTGTACACTGTATTTTTCAAGGATCATAAAGGAAGTATATTAACAATTTTTACTCTGAAGAAATCATGTGTCAAAAATGATAGATATTTTTAACCTGATTTAGCATTATAGGATAAACATGACATCAGAAGATGTAATTTTTATGTTTTTAATCAACTCGATTTAAATTTTAAAAGAGAAAAATAGAATTTACAAACATAATGAAAAAAGTGTAATGCCAGCAAGGAAGAGAGGGGATGAGATTGATAGAAGATGAATAATAGTAAAATACATAGTGTTTGTGTATGACATTAGCATTAGGAAACTCACTGAGAGCTGTGGAAGAATAGGAGGTGGGAGAGCAAAAAAGAGAGAGCATTAGATGAGGTTCATCTGACTACATTATAATATAGGTGTATATGAATGTAACACTGTGTATTGTTAATATATACTGAAATGACTATATCATGGAAAAGAATACTGAGTAACAACAGTAGGGGATAAAGACAACAGAGAGAGCTCAAAGAGTGAATATGGTTGAAACACTCTATATGATGTATGAAATAGAGCAATGAAACCTGTTGTAATTTTTTTGAGAAGAAAAGAAGGTGAATGAGGGAGAGAGATGGATAGAATGAGTTTGATTTGGTCACATTGTATGCATATATGGGAATATCACAGTGAAATGCTTTCTTGTAAAACCAATATATGGTAACACAAGATTTGGGGGGAAAACTGTGTAAACATACAGAACTAAAATGACTTATCAAAGACTAATTAGGATTCAATAAACAGAGGACTGAAGGAGGGAGCTCCATGCAGAAGGAACAAATAAATGATAGAAGGAGACCACAGTCATTAACACATGTGTTAATCGCCAGGAGGTGCCAGTTTCAGATGCCAAATTTCTTAATTACAACTCCTCTCCATTCTATTTCCATTGCCCTCATTGTTTGTGATTAATCTGTTACAGTAACTTCTTCACAAGAGCTATTGTTAATTGGACATGGTAGCACATGCTTGCAATTCCAGAACTAGTCTGGTAGAAGCAGGAGAGTTACAAATTTGAGGAGAGCTTGATGATATCAGGGAAAAGAATGAAGTAAGGGAAGAAAGGAAGGAAGGAAGAAAGAAAGGAAAGAAGGAAAAGAAGGAAGGAAGGAAAGAAAAGAAGGGAGGAGGGGAGAGAGGGAAGGAGGGAGGGAGGAAGGAAGGAAGGAAGGAAGGAAGGAAGGAAGAAAGGAAGGGGAGTAAGGGTGAGGGGAGAAAGAAAGGAAGGAGGAAGGAGAGAAAGAAAAAAGAGAAATTTATTGTTATATATAATTTGATTATTGTGTTTTGGTATATACTAGGTATTGTGTTAAGCACTTTCCATGTAATTTCAATTAATGGTGAGGTAGAAGATATTCAAATTTTCCTCCAGTTTCACAGAGGTGAGTTTTGAGGCCTATAGACACTAGTGGAAAAATGAACCCTAAGATCTGTATTCAAATGTTTTTTTTCTAACACATTAATAGGATTACTTCTTTGTTGCTTTGTATGTCCCTCCCCCATGGTATAACCCCTGCTTTCACTATATTTGAGGTTGGTATAATTTGTGGAGGGAAGGGAAAAAAATCGTTTAAATAGGGATACAGGTGGACCCATTGCAACAATGAGATGTACAAGTCATTATGTGGAAAAAAGAACTTTACAACTTTGGTGGGGCGGGGAGGAGGATGGGAAGGGTTGGGAAGGGGAAACAAAGGAGGAGGCTACAATGCTTGATAAGAAAGGTACTCATTATCTTGCCTATGTAATTGTAACCCTTCTGTACAGTATTTTCACAATAAAAAAGAAAAAAAGAAAAAAGAAGACTATAGCCCCACACCTAAGACTGTCATTTAAGTCCTAGGTGATTCACAGATCTTTTACCAGGGGTCAGTTTACTACTGTATACACTAGACAACTTACTATTGTTCACTCTGTTATTACAAATATAGTTTTCTGATAAATATTCTATCTGCTGGGCACTGTGACACACACCTGTAATTCTAGATACTCAGGAGTCTGAGATCTGAGGAGTTCAGTTTGAAGGCAGCCTGGACAGAAAAGTTTGTGATACTCTTATCTCCAATTTAAACACTAAGAATCTGGTAGAGCACCAGCCTGAACCAAAACTATCTCAGAGACAGCACCAAGGCCCTGAGTTCAAGTTCATCCCCAAGATTGGCACACACACACACACACACACACACACACGCACACACACGCACACACACACACACACACACACACACAGTGCAGGGGAGGGAGACAGGAAACATTGCATCATCTATTTACATAATGTCTATGGATGTATTTGTGCAGAATTGGTAGAAAGTAGAAGAGCTGTAACAGATAACAGCTGGTACAACCATAAAAATATTTATTACATAGCCTTTGACAGAAGAAGTTTAGACCTCTATGGATATTCTTGATATTCCATTGTGTTGGGTTTCTATAGAATATCTTCTTGCTATAATAAAATCAATTCATTTGGAAGCATTTTATTAAAAAATTTATCAAGTGATAGACATTATGGTATCTGCTGGGACAAGAGTAGCATTCAAACTAGAAAGTAATGGCATTTTGTATAACTTACATTTTAAAATGATCAAAATAGAGAGGAAGGGCCACAGTGAGCATGATAAACTAACATAGCAATGTATATGCTACTAATAAAGATGAACAGATGTGGTGGCAGGCCTTGAGCCCCAGGATGGGGTGGAATCAGACTGATCTGTGCAGGTGATGCTTTGGGTTTTTATGAATGGGTTGGCTAAGAGATGCTATCTGAACAGAAACGCCTAGATTGAGATCAAAATATCACACACAGAACAGGAAGTGCAACGTGTTCCAGAAAAAAATGAGTTTAGAATGTACATGGTCATTTGAATTAAACAAGCAAAATTTATGAGGGACCAAATAAACTAAAACTTGATGAGAGTCAAGCTGATAACTACAGTGCGTGTAGAAAACTGTTGAGAGAGTATCTGGCTCCAAGAGGATACAATTTGGAACTAAAACCAAAATATTAACTGTTATATAGATGAGAGGGAGAAAAAGAATGAAGGACTATATAATCACGTTGAGTCAGACAATAGTGCTATTTACTTATAGTTGGTTTTCCGTAACTCTTAGGCAAAGTAGACACTATTTTTCTTTATTGCCTCTCAATTAATCTTGAGCAAATTATTTGAGTTAAGCAAAAATATGTAACTTTTTTTTGTCAGTTGTGTGGCTTGAACTCTGGGCTTGGGAGCTGTCCCTCAGCTCTTCAGCTTGAGGTGAATGCTCTACCCCTTAAGCCACAGCACCATTTCCAGATATCTGGTGGTTTATTGGACATAAAAGTCTCATAGACTTTCCTTTCCTGGCTGGCTTTGAACCGTGATCCTCAGATCTCAGCATTCTGAGTAGCTAGGATTACAGGCATGAGCCACTGGCGCCCAGCTATGTAACATTTTTCAAAAAGGTATTATTGTTGTCACCCTTTAAAAATTCACACATGCAACTGACAATTTTCCAATAATTATTTCAGTTTTCACATGGTCACAGAAGCATGTGTCTGTAAGGAAGGGACATGAGCTCAGAACTATCATGTAAAATGGACCAAGATATACAAGATAGCTTCTCTGGAGAGTTACTTGGGCCTGTATCAAACTATATGGTTGATAAGAAAAAAATAATTAATAGTAAATCATATAAGCATTAAAGTATATTATGTAGTATATAGCTAATTTTCCTATTATTCAAAATTTACTTGAATTTTAGTACTGAAACAATATGTTTTTTTCCATTTTTTAAAATAAGTTTTTTCTTGTGAAAATACTGTACAGAGGTGTTTCAATTACATGAGCAAGGTAATGAGTACATTTCTTAACAGTATCTGCTGTGGAAAATCTTCATCACAGACAGAGCACATCACAGGTGTCCATTAATAGCTCCAATTTTATTTAGTCATGGTGGTAAATCATTCATCCCATCCCATCTCCATAAAATTCAAAGACTAAAATAAATAATGAATTTATTGACCACAAACAACAGACTGTTACATCAGATGCTAAATAAGTGTTAAAGTTTACTTTGTTAAAATTGTGTGTATTAAAAACAATGAGAATAACTAGCTGGGTAAAGAAGCTCAGGGGGGCATGTTTAAATAATTATGATAATTGTGTTTTCAAACACTATCCAATAATTAGGTAGACACTATTTGAGAACAAATGAGCAACAATCTCATCACTATCATAGCAGTTTAGAGATGAAACAGACCTTAAGGTATTTAGCTAAATTATTTTCCTTCAAATACTCAGAAAAAATTGCATCAGATAATTGGTTGTAAGTTTTCATTTAGCCTCTGTGGAAATTGAAAGCAGTATTCTCTGCAGTCCAACTTCAGCTGATACTAGTGTTCATGCAGGTTTTATTGTATTTGTAATGGAGTCAATCAGAATGGGTTGACCAAGAAATCAGACAATCACAGGGCCAAGATCAGGTGAGTCAGAAAAGACATTGCAGTCCGTTTATCTGAACTAGAGAAGTGAAGAGAAGCAACAAAATGGTGAGAGAATGGACAAAGTTGGAACCTATGCTACATCAATACTCACAGGACAATATGTTAGATATGATCTGTACAACTTGCGGGGAGGGAGTTGGGGTGATGGAAAGAGGGAGAAAAATGAGCTAAGGGGTAACAAGTTAGACAGGAAATGTGATCGCTAACTTATTTATGTAACTTTAACCCCCCTGGACATCACCTTGACAATAAAATTAAAATTAAAAAAAGACTTCAGTTTGCTCTATAGTTAACTCCAAATAATCCAAAACTAGTGCCCACAGCCAGCCAGCACCGAGAGCCCAAAAGACTAACTTGTGCAGAATATAAATAGTTAACAGGTAAAAATTCAGGTGAGCAAAGTGCAAGCACAGACAAGATCCCATGTTTACTGGTGGGGAGGGTTGGCAGTGGGTAACTTACAAGGCCTCCATCTTTCCTGTCTCCATCTAGTCTTCTGTTGACATAACCTTTCAGGTATTTATTTTTAGTTTTCATTTTTTATCATTTATATATCAGCTCTTTAGTACATACAGTTTTTTCATTATTTGTGGGGTGTTTTATGCATATATACATTCCTCACAACCAGTTAATTGTTAATTATAGCATCCTAGAAGAAGCTATCTTATATTGATCCCGTCATGCTTTCAGAGTAGTTTGTACTTAATTAACAATTGTTTAATTGGCTAACTTATACTTAACACTTTTATTAGTCCATCTTCATTCTCTGAGATGGGTGACCATGGCTCAGGCTGTCACAGGGTGTTCGGGTGAAACACTTTTTGAATTGTAGTCTTAATGAGTAGCCATGATTGTTTTCAGGCCAGCATTGTCACCCTAAGCCAATACTGTGTGCCCTTTCCCCATAAAAAGAGTCTTCCTGTGTCACTTTTGACATGTGGAGCCAAAGACAAAATATTTTCTGGGAAGAGGTTCAGGCTTTATCAGCTACTATTTCTGTCCCCAAATCAGCAGTTTCTGTGTTTAATTAAGAAGAAAATAAAGACACTTCATATGTGAGTTAGCACAGAGCTGACACATCCGGGTATTATATTAAGAAACATTCATGAAACCTGGCTCAAAAATGACAAAAAAAATGCTCCCAGAATGTGAAGTGAAACAGGCTGACTAATTCTTCATTTGGAGACATGAATTATTAATTGGTAATGCATTAAAGCCGAATGTTAATCTAGTGAAATCTCAACATTCCAAGACTTGGATACGAATTCAGATTATAAAATCCTCCCCACGTGTGCTTTCACAATGATGCTTTTGTAACTCACGCTCACAGATACGGGGGCATCTGAAAAAGCTAGATAGGAGTTTTAGACATACATTTAATCCAGTCTACCTAACTAGCTATGCAACTTCCAATATTTCATTTTCTGTCACCTCGCCAAGGGAGGAGAGCAGCCTGAAAAGGCCTCAAGCTGTAGCATTCTGCAGTGTAGATGTCAGAGTAGCACCTTAAAATAAAATTCCCTCTTTTCCCCTTCCTAAAATGGGAGGCAGCATGGCAAGGATTCTCTTCCTGTATCCTTATCCTTTCTCTTTCTCACCACCCAAGTTCAACCTCTTCCTAAAAAGTTACTGGCTTGATGCATTAAAGAAATATGCAAAGCCATTTATCTTGAAAATACCCAGCTGGTATAAGATGTTGGCCTACAGTACATACTAATTAAATAGAGAAACATTTGAGATTAGGGGGGAAAAAAACTTAATTTACCAATAAAATGACAAACAATCTTCTCAAATTGTCCCTTCAGCTTCCTGTGCATTACAAGAATTAATTAACAATACAATCAGGCTACAGTTGTGAAGTGCCAATATGGATGTGATTTGAAAATGCAGCTTCTGTTTTCCATGATGATTTCCTGTGCTTTTTATGTTTTTAGGTTTTTTTTTGGTTTGTTTTTTAAATGGGAGCTGCACCCTAATGAAGACACTGAGTCTTTCAATTTGTCTGTGTAAAATTAAAATGAGTTCGTAGAGGGTTGCAAGCTCTGTACACAACTCAATGATACATTTAATGGTGCATTGCCTAGCCCCTGACACAGGCATGTGTCTTGATTAGATTTCTTTAATCGTTTACTAGAAATGAGGAACATAAAGTCAGTTTGGGTTGTGATGATGTCCATATGTTGAATACGTTTGAACTGGGTGATAATAATGCCTCCTGGGTGTAGAACCAGCTCATCTCATAGACTGGAGTTCAAAGTAGGTTAATGCCCTGAGGTAATGAGGAGAGTAAAAGCAGAAATGTGCCTTCTCCTTTTTTCCTTTTTTTTTTTTTTCTTTTGGCCTTGAAATCTGAGGTGGCCAGAAGAACAGCATTAAAATGTGGAATGTGAATCTTGTTATATTTGGATTCAGTAACTTGCTTTTTTCTTCGTGCTTCCTCATTTTGCCATGATCTCACTCCATTACTTGTCCTGCCCTGAAAAAAACAAAACAAAACACAAAGAACAAGTTGTTCACCCCACAGCCTTGGACTGAGTGGTGACTAGAGGAAAGGATTTCAAATGTGTTGGTCTTGGATAAAAGGATACTGGTCAGGGGTGCAAGTTTCTCTCTTTCCTAGACTAAATTTTGCTCTAAAAATCATTTCCTAAATTATCATATGTTCCTTACCATAATACTTAGCCTGTGAATAATTTCTCCATATAGTTGTGCTTTGAGATAACTATTTGATTTACAACACATACTGTTTGTTCCCCTTTAATAAGAACCACCAAGTTTAGCTACTTTGATCAATACAATTCCTTTGGGAAAGGGGTAGAAAAGGTCTGCCCTGGAATCTCATCAATTATCCTCATGGGGCTATTGGATAAAGTTGAACAGCATTGTGATTCAGTCATTTCAAAATAGATGCTTTTTAATTTGCTACTCTAGATATTATTCTTTTTTATTATCTTCAAGTAATTGTACAGAGAAGATTCATTTGAATGAGTCAGCTCTAAGTACATCTTTATCAATATCACTACTTTTGTAATTTTTCCCCTATCTTTCCCAAACCCAACTCTCTCTCAATTTTCAAAAGTAAGATTAGCCACACAGTAATATACATCAACCCTTTTAGACACCAGTCAGGGAGGCTCTACAATGGCTGTAAACACCATTACTTTGTCATCAATTCTTGGCTTTTCTGGTCATTTCTGGGAAAATGAAATCTGCAAAATTAACTATCATTCAAAACACAATAGTAATTAAACTTCCATATCATTAGGGACAGAAAAAATATACTTTATAAGGTCAAATGAAGGCTTAAATAAATGCTATTTTCTCATTTTTCTTTATCTTAGTAGCTTGCTTGCCTGCTTCCTTTCCTTTCCTTTCCTTTTCCTTCCTTCCTTTTTTCCTTCTTCCTTTTTTCCTTCTTCCTTCCTTCCTACCTTCCTTCCTTCTTCCTCTTCTTGCTTTCTTCCTCTTCTTGCTTTCTTCCTCTTCTTTCTTTCTTTCTTTCTTTCTTTCTTTCTTTCTTTCTTTCTTTCTTTCTTTCTTTCTTTTT
The DNA here is from genome assembly GCF_024711535.1 of Dipodomys merriami. NCBI lineage: Eukaryota > Metazoa > Chordata > Mammalia > Rodentia > Heteromyidae > Dipodomys > Dipodomys merriami. The sequence continues at coordinate 22,684,113 of NW_027203381.1, forward strand.
CTTTCTTTCTCTCTTTCTTTCTTTCTCTCTTTCTTTCTCTCTTTCTTTCTTTCTCTCTTTCTCTCTTTCTCTCTTTCTCTATTTCTCTCTTTCTTTCTCTCTCTCTCTTTCTCTCTCTCTCTCTCTCTTTCTCTCTCTCTCTTTCTCTCTCTCTCTTTCTCTCTCTCTCTCTCTTTCTCTCTCTCTTTCTCTCTCTCTCTCTCTTTCTCTCTCTCTTTCTCTCTTTCTCTCTTTCTCTCTCTCTCTCTCTCTTTCTTTCTCTCTTTCTCTCTTTCTCTCTTTCTTTCTCTCTTTCTTTCTTTTTCTTTCTTTCTTTCTTTCTTTCTTTCTTTCTTTCTTTCTTTCTTTCTTTCTTTCTTTCTTTCTTTCTTTCTTTCTTTCTTTCTTTCTTTCTTTCTTTCTTGTTGGTCATGAGGCTTGAACTAAGAGCCAGGGCACTGGCCCTGAGCTTATTTGTTCAAATCTAACAATCTGATGCTTTGAGCCACAGCACCATTTCTGGTTTTCTGGTGGCGAGTCTCAGGGACTTTCATGCCCAGGTTGTCATGGAACTTCAATCCTCAGATCTCAACCTCTCAAGTAGTTAGAATCAGAAGCATGAGCTACTACTGCTTGGTTCTTGGCAGCTTTCTTAAAAGAACCTTTTTAAAAACTCCTCAGCAATTTTGGTAAATTTTTTAACAATTTGTTTATCTTGTTACTTAAATCATGTGTCTATGTGAAAAACATGAATTTTGTGATCTGTCCCTCATTATTATGTCTTTTTGTCAATTATTCCTTAGTCTATCAAAACATTTATCATAATAATGAAAATAATAGTCCTAATAGGTAAATTTTTTGAGTACCAAAACTATATCACTGTGCTGAAATTAAAGAAACAATGATCCACAGTTTCTGTCCTTAATAAACTTGGAATCTACTGGAAGAGACACCTGCATAAACAATAATACTAAAATGTGTTTAAGGTAGTAAATGCAATTAGGGAATATGGAAACACAAAACAGAGGCATTGAACTCAGCCAGAAACTCACAAGTTTTTCTGAGGTTAGTGGTACTGTGTAGTTACTTCCATAGTGCCAAAGTTTCGGTATTTGGGATTCCACAAAAAGTAAAAACATACTTTATTTCCATGCATCCTTTAGATTTCAGGGAGATAAAATAATAACAAGGAAATTCACTTCAGCTTATAGATTATTTCCATCTAGTTCATTGAATCATTCATCAAACTCAACTCCTTAGGTTCAAGAATAGCTTATGTTGAAGGGTAATCTAAACTTATCGAGGTCCAAAGAATCAGTAAGGACTCTAAGCTGAAAAGAGGAGCACAAGAATGAAAAGAAAATTGATTGAAAAGAGAGTTGATTGTGGCTTCAGGCAAAACATGTACAAAAGAGCTTACCATCTTCAAAGAACTGCGAAGACCTATTTTAGTTCTTCATGATTTCCCTCAAATTTAGGACAATCTATGAATGTTATTAGTAAATTGGTACGATGGTTGGACAAATTCCAAGAGGTCTTGTACACTCTTTTCAGATGTTTGAGCTGTATTTTGAGTATAAACATAGATATCGAGAAGGTTTGAAGGTAAGAGTTAACATGGCTAATACATAATCAACAATGTTGACTTGCTGTTACTAAAATTGAACTAGAGTCTAGGCCTTGGGATTTGGCTAAGTTTGTGCCTTGGGCTCACTACCACAGATTTACTCTTTAGAGACCAGCTATTTAAATAACCAACATGGTGGGGGGAAATATGATTCTGAAGGATTTTCTCCCTTCTCCTGCTGGGATAATTTTATCTATCTTAGATGGATAGATAGATATAGATATAGATTTATTTCTAATTTAGATGTGTGTAATTACTCTATGGTATTTATCTGGTGTTCATTTTGTAGGTAATCTTTAAGAAAATTATCATATAGTTAGAGATGTTCCTTGTTTCCAGTGGCCCAAGCAAATGAATATTCTGGAAGTCTGGAGTAAGGCTTCAGCAGTGATGCTCAGTACTAACTGTAGGTCCTGTATTCTTGATGTTTTAATATCTGCCATGTATACTTTCTTCTGTATAGCCTAATAGTATGCAGGAGTCATCTGACCTTGGCTCCCCTATCACCTCCCCTTTTCAAGAGGAGTGCATCTCCTAGGAATGTACTTTTCAAGTACCCATCAATGAATCCAAAGTCTATGCTCTCAGTGACTTTCACTTCACGCTCTAAGAACTCAGACCGAAATGTATCTAGCCCAATAACTCCTAGGTCCAGGCACTGGTAAAACAACAGATATTCTTAATATCAGAGACTGTTAGAATAATTCAGACTAGCCAACCCTAAGTCAATTTAGGCTATCTCTCTTTTTTCTTCTCATTCTAGCCATAATAAAGCATTTTTTCACAATTCAACTCTTCCCCTTTGTGACTGATCCTGATGATTATAAGAGAAAAAATATATATTCTTCCTTTCTTGAGGTATATGTGGATAATAATCTGATTTTTTAATAGTATCTATTGGTTTAACCATACCTAAGTGATAGCCAAATGATGTCAAATCTGATGTTTCTCAGAGATTAGTTGGTCAAAGGGCTGTTTCAGATAAGCCCTCCTTCAATCATTTCACTGATGCTTAGAGTGAAGTTGTTCAGGTGTGTCTCATCCCAATTAGGCAGAGAGAGAAAGGCAGAGAATCATTAATTTGTGCAGTATCATGTGGATATTAGGTGGTAGATGCAGAACTGGGAAAGATATGACCTCAGCTGATACACAGCTCTGAGTACTGTGCCAGGTCTGGTTCTCACCAGAGGAGAGAGACTGGACAAGAATTTTTGTACTATCAATCCTTGGAAATGAGAGAAAATTGGCATGTGGGGTCATCTGAAATCATGGAAGGTCTAACTAAATATAGTCTGCATGTAATATATCAAATTAATTGGGTAAGAAAAGTTTCTAAGTCACTAGCGCTACCCCCTCAAAGTTGTAGTAGTAAGAAATATTCTTTCATAATTAATAACATATCAGTCTATACACTCATGATTTAGAACATCTTTAAAATAACTGTTCCTTTAAAATAGTTATATTTTCTTAGTGTAACACTATTAACTTGATTCATTTTATGTGTGAAGTTCTTTATTGTTATAGAAAACAAAGATATACAAATAATAGAAATAAATTAACCACTTGCAAATTAATGAAGAATTGTATAGGACACTAGATATGATAAAATAAAATTTCTTTTAATTTTTACACAAAACTGGGCCAGATTTCTCTAAAATACTGTAAGTCAGGGATGATGGATTCAAAACAAATTCATGTTGTCTGAATCTTATTCTTAGTATTCAAGAGACTTTGTATTGCCTTTTGAAAAAATATATTATTTTTATCTCCTCTGCCCTGAGTCTCTGGGATATCATCCAATGGTACAGGCAAAATGTGTTATCCTATTCCAGTCAGGGTAAGTAGGACCACATAAAACTTCATTGATCAGAGTCATGAAGCCACTTGCCAGTCTGCATATCATAGGCTGGAATTTGAATGTTTTCTGCATTTCACTCTATCTTATTGTCATTTGTCAAGAAATACACCAGGAGTAGCCACTGTCCAAAGAAGATGTGGAGACCCATAGAAAATGTCTCAATCCAGCTGGGTGCCAGTGGCTCACGCCTGTAATCCTAGCTACCCAGGGGGCTGAGATTGGAGGATCTGGGTTCAAGGCCAGCCTCTACAGTAAAGTCCTTGAGATTCTTATCTCCCATAAACCACCAGAAAACTGGAAGTGGATCTGTGGCTCAAGTGATAGAGTGCTAGCCTTGAGCTGAAGAGCTCAGGGACAGCGCCCAGGCCAAGAGATCAAGCCCTACCACCAACCAAAAAAAAAAAAAAAAGTCTCAATCCACACTCCAGTCTGGAGCCAGGCCCAGCAGAGCTCCAGTCAAACTGCTGACTTTAGAATAGGAAACAGATAGATACATGCTGGAGTAAGCCACAGACTTTTGAAGTGCTTCCTTCCATCAAATTATTGCAGCACCAGCTGACTCATACACTAGGCCACTGATTTTCTGTCTTCTATTTCAAGGTGTTTCCTTTTTTTAAAATTGCAAATACATTCCTCTTTAAAATTTTGGTTTAGCACTATTTAATGTTTCTAAAGATACATGAAACCCTGCTGAAAATGTAATCTCATTTACTTTATTTTAGGATTTTGATATACATCTTTGAAGCAAACAAAACCTGTCAAGTGCAAAGGATACTGAGAATAGCCAAAAATCCAATGTTGAACTAAATATAGATCTGCATTTTCTTGAGGCAAGAGCAGCCTGTTTATACACTAAATAGTTCACTTCTCTACTTTGAGCTACTTGAGGTATAAATAAGATACCAAATCTTTCCAAAACTGTTCTTAAAATACTTGGTATCTGTTTTTCTTCCAGTTCTATAGAGTTATCAACCTTATTTCATTACCTTTTAGAAGTTACTCCCTTTGGGGATAAAATGCTTTATGGACATCCCTGAATATGTATAAAGTGGGGACCAACTTACAAGTCACCTTCTGCACTTCGTTAGTAGGTAGACATGTGTAAGTTGTAAATTCCAAATCTACAATCTCAGTTGAGCTTATCAGGACATAATACTGTACCATTTTGAAGGAGAAAGTAGAAAAATTAGATCAGCTCATGCAGCTAGGAAATATGCCCCAAATTTCATGTATTTCCCAAATGTGATATTGAGGTTTAGATATTAAGAATGGAAGTGAGTGGAATGAGGAATATGGAACCGAAAATCAGAATCTTTGTGTTGTTAGGAAGACTAAGACTAAGACTAAATCAATTCGGCAGTCTCCATTTCCCCATAACAAGATGACTCTCCCCTTCTCTTTCTTTTGTGTGTGTCAATCAAGGTCTGGGAACAGAAAGGAAACATCTATCTGCTTCAGGTAGTTTGGTTGATGAGATCAACATGAAAATCTAGCTGTAGGAGTGTTATAAAAGGGGAAACCATAAATACAAAATGAGAATATCACCAAAATGTTTGAATGAGCAAGTATAAGCTGCCTCTCCAATCTCCAGCATTCTCAATAGGAGGAAGGTCACTACAGACCAGAAACTAGTCACCTGCCAATTAGAAGTCAGGAAAGAGACAATGGTCTCTTTCATGAGAAAGATGAGGCCAGAAAGGATAGATGGCAATTCTGAGAAGCCATCAGTAGCTAAAAGGAAGGGGGAATCCCCTTTGCTTTATTGTCCTTCTTTTTGTTCTGCAATATCTTGAGAGCACTAAGACATAATACTTGCCATGAGGCAAGTTCATTGCAGCACTATTTACCATTGCCATGGTATGGAATCAGTCCAGATGCCCATCAATGGATGAATGGATCAAGAAAATGTGGTATATATACACACTGGAATTTGATTCCTCCATTAAAAGAATGATGTTGTACCATTTGTTAAAAAATAGAAAGACCTGGAAATAATTATGTTAAGTGATGTAAGTAAGGCCAAAAGAGACAAGGATGTATGTTTTCCCTTATAAGTGGAAGCCATATTTAGCTTACAAACTCATAAATTATTATGTCGGGTGGTATGCAAGTGTATACAAGTGTATTAATTGAAATATAGTAGATTCAAAGGAGATCTCAAATAGTGGAAATCCTTAGAAATACAAAATCAAATTTCAGCAAAATAAAACACCAGTACTCAGAAGGGTCAAGGGGAAAGAGAGTAGATGAATAAAGACTAGAAAAGGGGAGAATGCAAACAAGAACCCAATGTATATCCTACAAAATTAAGAAAAGTAAGTGAAGTAAGTAGAAGAGGGATGGGTGAAAATGTTGAAAGGGGTAACATTGGTCAAGATACATTGTCTTCATAAACTGCTTTATTAAATGACAATTCCTTTGTACAACTACTTAAAGGTAATAATAAAAATTAAAATACTTTTTTTTATAAAAAAAAGTGGAGGGAGAATGGAAAATGGGTCATTGAGATGGTATGAATAGCCTGCTAATAACAGGCTTTGAATCTACAGGTGCTTGTTGATTTTGTTGTTACTTAATATGTCTTATTCTTAAGTCTTATACCATTGATTCAAATTTCTTTATCTTTTGAAATTAAAAGAAATTCTGTCACTCCACCCCATTTTTCCCATACAGAACACATGAATACGCGAGTGTGAGAAAGACAGAAACAGAGAGAGACGGAAACAGAGACAGAGAGAGAAGCAAAGGCAGAAAGACACAGAGAGAATGTGTGTACCAACAGACTCATTAGAATCAGTGTGTCACAGTCATAGCAGGGGGCTTGGCCCACGTTTCTTCCCGGCTGCAATTGATCAATGAAGGAGACACAAGACAGTGCATTGGTCCTGTGTGTCTGGCAACTTATCCAAAGATGGAATTCGGTATACAAAGAACATGCTAGCCAGGGGCATAGGGATGGAGTGGAAAAGTACTCCTGAAAATGTGTCTAATTCTTTTCAGATGTCTTCCATCAGCTGGTTGTTGGCAAGCTTTCCTGTTTTCCATTTAGTACCTTTTATAGTCTCATCTTCAAATATGAGATGAGTGAAAATAGAGTTCTTTAAAACAAATGTTACACATCCATATTCATATCCACCCATAAAGAATATTCAAACATAAACATGCATAAAATACAAAAAGTATGTAAAATACACACACATCTATGTGTGTGTGTGTTTTAAAGAAAAACTTTGCTTATTTTTACTTAATCAACTTTGATTTTTTTTCAATCTCATTTATTGATGCTTAGAAAGAAAACAATAATAAATCACTCATTAAAATGACCCAGTCATTTCTATTGGGAAATATAGATAGAATTTCATATGCATTGTTTAGAATAATACAAATCTCAAGTGATTGTTCTGTGATTTTTTATTCAATGAAGACAATAATGATCTTGAGTTTTGAGACATGATTTTATTGGGTGTTGGGGATAGACTTTACCAAGGGAAGAGGATATGTTGGGAAGATTTTACATTTTAACAAGTAGTAATAAAAGGTCCTTCTTCAGATCCTTACCAAACAACACAGAATGTTACTTTTAGAAAAAAAAAACCAAACCAAAATAAAAATAAAAGCCCTAGTCTAGAGAATCAAAACAACAAAAATATTGTTCTATGAGTAAAATAATAATTACAATAGATAGACATGTATAAATTTATCTTTACCCCTTCTGGACCTCTTTAGAAGTTTTTCTCTTATAGAACATTTTGTGCTGATTCTCCCAGATTGGACATTCTTAGCACTCCCTTGTTTATCCACCGAGAAAGAAACATCTTTCCAGCCTGGATGCTTGTGAAGTGCCTTTTCTTAGATTTACCCCGAATTTATTATTTAAACATGAGTTGTGTTTTTTTCCTTCTAAGTAAATCAATGCAAGGGGAAATGTTTAACTTATCTAAGAGAAACAACTGTCCTAATAGATATAAAATATGGTCATGCAAAAGAAAGGTGAATAGATGATAAGCAATTCAACAGCATTCTGTTTGGTTCAGGAGGCCTAAGGCGTTCCTCTGTACACACTATTCCTGTCACATCACAATGAAGTGGTTCCTTATGCATTTCTGTTGGTAATAAGGTTTGGCCTATGATGTGCTATCACTCAATTTAAAATAATAGTGCAAAATATTATATATTATTACTCTACAAACTCATTGAGAAATCAAGTATCTATTACATTAATATTATCTTATCTAGTTAACCAATAATCTAAGGTTGAAGATGTACATTAATTGCCCTCAGTTTTTTGTCATTATCAAAGATGCTGTGATGATGCAAACATCTTAACAGAAAAATCTTTGTTTTCATGATTCGTTCCTACTAATCATTCCTATAATTATAATTTCCAGGTCAGAAAGTGTAAATATAGCCTCTTTGTTATGTATTTAGATGCAATTAGAAATGTTTCTGCAATTTTTGTTTTTATTAATGGTAAGAAAGTGATCATTTATTGCATTTTCCCTAAATCTTAGCAATGTTACTTGTAGTCTAATATTACTTTTACTATCACTTTGATTGCTAGTGAAATTCAAGGCTTTGACCATTATGTTCATGGTCTCACTGATATTGCTATATAATGATTTATGACTTCTTCTTACTATTCTTCAAAATTTAAAGTCTAATATTGCTGTTTTAGTCTTTGCAATATTTCTTCATGCATGGTAATTTGTATACTCAGCCATGAATGAGCCTTTCTTCTACCTCAGTAGGCTCGCTTGAGCAATTCTTTAATTATTGAAACTCTGTTTAGATGGGCTTTGTTAAAATCCCCATAGGTTGTGGGAGGGGAGGAATGATGGAAGTGGTGACAATGACCAGAATGCCTTGTAAACTGACAGATGTCTCATAAATCGACATATTCAGTTGAAATCCCTTGACACCTACTTAAAAATGATAACAAATAACTGTATTACTGAGTAAATGAGAGACAGAAATGCTCTGTCTGCTCTTTACATTTCTTTTCTCCTCTCTAAGCATTTTTTCTTTTACTATCCCACTGAATTCTGTTTACATGAGCTATTTCTGTCTAATTCTTTCTTAGTTTTTCAAGGAAAATTTTGTATCTGGAATTTGTGTGTGTCTGTGTGTATATATATGCGCATGTACTTGTCCCGGGGCTAGAACTCATGCCCTGGTCTCTGAGCATTGTTGCTCAAAGCTAGCAGTTTTCCACTTGAACCACAGCTCTACTTTTTGGTACTTAATTGGAGATAAGCGTCTCATGAGCTTTCTTACCTGGGCTGGTTTTAGACACTGATACAAGATCTCCACCTCCTGAGTAGCTAGGATTGCAGGCATGAGCCCCAGGCATCTGGAATTTTTTCAATATCCATGACATTTCACCTTTATGATTGCTTGCTCTACCATCTTGAAGCTTTCTATAAAGAGAAATATTCTAAGCTTTATGTCTGTTTTCTTAAGGATATATTTGTTAGAGTGACTCTATTCTAAAACTCTTCATATAACTACCTACTTATTTTCTAGTATCTTTCCAAAAAGATTTTCTTTTCCAAAATTTTCTCTGTTTTCTTGAGAGGAGTTGTTTTCTCATACAACTCTGTCACCATATCAGCCTGCCTTTGCTCAATACTGTGCTCTGAGAGTCACTTACAAGCAATCATTTTATTCTTGCTGTGACTTCTGGACCCAGACAAAAAACTACTCACTGAAGAGGATTCATGAAAAATACGCATTCCATCACCAGTCTCTTAGCCAATACAAAATTATCACTCAGCTGAAGTGGTCTTACCTTTTTGGTTGGGGTTGCTTGTTTTGATCACCTTACTGGTTATCCCAAATGGGATTTAAAAATGACAACAACAACAACAACAACAACAACAACAATAGCAAAACTCTTCTACCAAAGTAGAACTTTCTGTTCTTTGCAAAAATCACTCCAAAGGAGTCTGATCAACTGGCTGAAAAAGATAGCTAGAATGTCTTTCCTCAGTAAGGGATATCAGTGGGTTTTAGATATGCCTCCCCTAATGACTTCCTAGACAATGTGCTTCTTTAAAAAGAGTAGAAACTGATCATTGAACTATACCTTGAAGGATTATGCTGTCAGTGATAGAAGGAAAACCGTATCTGCTAAAAGTAAATTGTAATACTTGGGCTTAGGTTAGCAGCTCAATGGTAGAGCACTTTTCTATCATGTATCGGGCCCTGGGTTTGATCCCCAGAACCATGTGTGCACAATCACATATATATGTAGCGTGGGGCACACACTCATACACAAATTCTATATTATGACAGACATGATGAGAATTTGCTATTTACCAACTATTTTCTTAGCATCCTTTTGTTCAATCTTCCTAGTTGTCCTTTTAATGAACAATAGCCTCATCTCCTAAGAGAAGAATCAAATGCTTCCTGAAGGATATAGCCTGAATTTGATAAGTCTGAGTAGAATTTGAGGTATAAGATTTTTTTTTGTTTTGTTTTTATTTGTTTTTGTTGGTCACAGGGCTTGAATCTGGGTCTGGGCGCTGTCCCTCAGCTCTTCAGCTCAAGGCAAGCTCTCTACCACTTAAGCCACAGCGCCATTTCCAGTTTTCTGGTTTATTGGAGATAAGAGTCTGATGGACTTTGCTGCTGGGGCTGGCTTTGAACCATGATCCTCAGATTTCAGCCTCAACTATGATTGCAGGCATGAGCCACTAGTACCTGGAGAGAAATACGATTTTTTTTTAAATTGTATTTTATTTTATTTGGGAACATACTGTACAGAGGGGCTACAATTACATGGGCAGGATAATGCATACTTTTCTTACCAAGCATTGCAGCCTCCTCCTTTCTTTACCCTTCACTTCCCTTCCCCGCCTCCCCCCTCCCCCCACCCAATTTTCCCCCCCTCCCTCCACCCAATTATACCCCCCTCCCCCCCCCCCACACCGACATTGTAAAGCTGGTTTTGACATGACATTTTGTACTTCTCATTGTTGCAACAGGTCCACCTGAATCCTTAAACGACTTGTTTGTCCCCATCTCCTCCACATGTTATACTGACATCAAATATAATGAAAGCGGGGGTTACACTGTGGGGGAGGGACATACAAAGCAACAAAGAAATAATCTTGTAAATGCGTTAGAAACACATGCATGAAAGAAACGAAAACATTAACATACATATTTAAGGGTTCATTTTCCTAACATCACATTATCTGACCTTTTCCGCTTGACTCATACCTATACTAGATATTGCAAATAAGGGAAACCATGGGACCTATGCTTCTTTGGGCCTGGCTTACTTCACTTAATATTATTTTTTCCAAACCTTTCCATTTCCTAACAAATGGGGAAATGTCATTCTTTCTGATGGAGGCATAGAATTCCATTGTGTATATATACCACATTTTCTTGATCCATTCATCTACTGAGGGGCATCTGGGTTGGTTCCATATCTTAGCTATGGTAAATAATGCTGCAATAAACATAGTTGTGCTGGTAGCTTTAGTGTGGTCTTGTTTGTAAACATTTGGGTAAATGCCCAAAAGTGGGATTGCTGGATCATAGGGGAGATCTATGTGAAGTCTTTTGAGGAACCTCCATACTGCTTTCCAAAGTGGTTGAACAAGTTTACATTCCCACCAACAATGAAGTAAGGTTCCTTTCTGTCCACATCCCCTCCAGCATCTGTTGTTGTTAGAGTTCTTGATTTTTGCTGTTCTAACTGGAGTGAGGTGATATCTCAATGTTGTTTTGATTTGCATTTCTTTTATGGCTAGGGATGTTGAACATTTCTTCATGTGTCTATTGGCCATCCTTCTTTCTTCTTCAGAGAAGCTTCTCTTTAAGTCTTTCGCCCACTTATTTATTGGGCAGTTGTTTCTTTGAGGATTTGTTGTTGGGTGGTTTAATTTTTTGAGTTCCAAGTATATTTTAGATATGAGACCCTTGTCCGTTGTATGGCTAGTAAAGATCTTCTCCCAATCGGTGGGCTTTCTATTGCTCTTGCTAGCTATGTCATTTGCCCTGCAGAAGCTCTGCAATCTTATGCAATCCCATTTGTCCAACCTTTCTTTGATTTGTTGTGCTTCCGGGTCTCTATTCAGAAAATTTCGACCTGAGCCAAGGAGACCTAGGGTTTCTCCTATTCCATCCTGTAATGTTTTCAGAGTGTCTGCTTTGACTCCAAGGTCTTTGATCCATTTGGAGTTGATTCTGGTGCAGGGTGATATATAAGGATCTAGCTTTAGTTTTCTACATGTAGTTAACCAATTTTGCCAGCACCATTTACTGAAGAGGCTGTCTTTCTTCCATTCTATTGTTTTAGCTTCCTTATCGAAGATTAGATGGCTATAGGTCTGTAGGTTCATTTCTGGGTTTTCAATTCTATTCCATTGGTCCTGAGGTCTGTTCTTATGCCAATACCAAGCTGTTTTGATTACTATGGCTTTATAGTAGAATTTGAAATTTGGTATTGATATTCCTCCAGCAGTGTTCTTTCCGTTGAGGAGCGTTTTTGCTATTCGGGGTCTTTTATTGTTCCATATGAATTTTTGGATTGCCTCCTCTATTTCCTTGAAGAATGAGGGTGGAATTTTGATAGGTATCGCGTTGAATTTGTAGATAGCCTTGGGAAGTATTGCCATTTTCACGAGAAATACGATTTTAATTGATTAAGCCTTACTTCACAACTGAAGAATCATTATTCAGACTGAATCTATAATATGTGAATAACAGTGGTGTGTTCAGAATAAAGATGAAATAGTAAATATCCATGGGGAGATCTTTGAGAACATCATTGATCAAGAATATTTGGACTTAAAACCTGATTTTCATTCACATCCATAGCATGCAATTGATTGAGTGATATAGTATTTTCAATTATTAAGAGAACATTTGCTTTTGTGTTTTACCTCTCAAAAACTTTATATGATTTTGCTAAAAGGAGATCAATGGAGGGGATACTTAAAAAATGCAAAGTTGTCATCTACTCAGGTACTGTCTTGGTAGGAGCTATATACCACACAACATCTGCTTACCCTGGAAGGATTATTAGAGGAACTATGACTGAGTGAATTCTCCAAAGATTTGGGCTGAACTTTCTTGATATTTATTGTCTTTACCTGGAAACTAAATAGAAAGCAGAAAGGATTTGCCTTTATACTTCTTTCCTCTCATTGCTTTAGAATTAACATTTCATAATTAAGTGCTTGAAAGTTATCTGGAGGTACTGTGTCATATCTCTGACCTGAGGAAGGTTTAAATTTCACCAGTAGTGAAGAAATTGCTTCATGATTCATTTCTGCTTTCCTTAAGATTAGCCAGTACATCAAAAATTCGTCAGATACAGCTGATGACTCCAATATGATCTTTCTTCATTTTTCTTCTATGACCAGCTTTAATCAGACTATTTTAGATTCCTCCCTGACATATGCTTTTCAACCAGTCACTACTGCTCCAGTACTCACTGCTCACTACTACTCCTTTGGCCATCTTGAAGAAGGATGAATCACTGTGAACTTGAGAAAATATTGTGTGAGAGATACTTATGAGAGTATCATCCATAAAGGGATGAAATCCACTATTCATTGCTATGCATTCTAAATAGTTTGTATGTACCAACATCTGATTTCTTCTATATTTGAGTTCTTTTCTTTGTTATCTCCAGGTGATTTTCCCACTTATAGTGTGTATTTAACTTATGAAGACAGATATTAGGTTGAGATATTCAATGTGTAACCCAATGTAGCTTTTCTTTGGCTAATACAAAGACTGGTGGAAATCTTCTTAGTAGGCATTTTAGTAAGCTGCTCTTATCTGTACTCATTTCACATGCTGAAAATTTTTGTGTCCTTGATTCCTGAGATTGGTCTTCTATGATTTTATCCCTCTATTTTCCTCTTGACTTGATTTTTGCTTGTAGCACAGCATGGCCATAAGGCTGACTATAGCAAAGTGAGCTTCAAAAGCCTGATTTAAGCCAGGCACTGGTGGCTGTAATACTAGCTACTGGGGAGGTTGAGATCTGAGGACTGAAGTTCAAATCCAACTTGGGCAGGAAAGTCTGTGAGACTTTTATCTCCAACAAGCTACTCAGAAAAGGCTGGTAGTAGAGCTGTGGCTCAAGTAGTAGTGTACTAGCCTTAATCCAGAGAAGCTCAGGGACAGACAGCACCCAGACCCTGGTTCAAGCCCCAGGACTGCCCCTCTACACACACACACACACACACACACACACACACACACACACACACACACACACACACACACACACACACACACACACATTCACACACACCAAAGCATGATTTACCCTTGTTTAAGCCCATGTAGCTTTCAAGCCATGCAACATCTTGGTATACTGCCTGAATTCTGTTACTTTTCTTGATAGTCAAGATTAGAAAACTTTACTTGTCTCTATTTCAAAACTTATGATCCATTGAACTATTAACACCTACTGGTTGTTTCTGATATTAAGGTTACTCTTAGCTTTCAGCTACCACTACAATAGAGGTATGTGTGCCTTGCTCTGGATCTATGACTGAGCAAACTTTTTAGGCGTTTTCATTACTGCCTTATGGTTAGGGTTTTTCTGAAAACATATTTCACAATTTTATATTATTATGTCAACTTATTTTCTCAAATCCTAATAGTTCAGGCAATAGTTGGGCATTTACCCAAATGTTTACAAACAAGACCATACTAAAGCTACCAGCATAACTATGTTTATTGCAGCATTACTTACTATAGCTAAAATATGGAACCAACCCAGATGCCCCTCAGTAGATGAATGGATGAAGAAAATGTGGCATATATACACAATGCAATTCTATGCCTCCATCAGAAAGAATGACATTGCCCCATTTGTTAGGAAATGGAAAGGCTTGGAAAAAATTATATTAAGTGAAGTAAGCCAGGCCCAAAGAAACATAGGTCCCATGATTTCCCTTATTTGCAATATCTAGTATATGTCTGAGTCAAGCCGAAAAAGTCAGATAAGGTGATGTTAGGGAAATGAACCCTAAGATATGTATTCAAATGTTTTTATTTTCTTTCCTGCGATGTTTCTAACACATTGATAAGATTTTTTTCTTTGTTGCTTTGCATGTCCCTCCCCCACAGTATAACCCCTGCTTTCAGTGTATTTGATGTCGGTATAATTTGTGAAGAGGAAGGGGAAAAACAAATAGTTTAAATAAGGATACCAGTGGACCTGTTGCAACAATGAGAAGTACAAGTCAGTTATGTTGAAAACGAACTTTACAACTTTGGTGGGGATGGGTGGGAGGATTGGGGGGGCGGTGGGAGGATGGGAAGGGATGGGAAGGGGAAACAAAGGAGGAGGCTGAAATGTTTGATAAGAAGAGTACTCATTATCTTGCCCATGTAATTGTAACCCCTCTGTACAGTATTTTCATAATAAAAAATAAATAAAAAATTTTAAAAAATTAAAAAAGTGAAAAAGAAGAGCAAAAACAAACAAACAAACAAACTAGCCCTCAGCTAGAAGCCATAAGATGGCACCTCTAATCTTCACTAGCCATACAATGCATAAGGGTCTCATATCTAAAATATAGATGGAACCTAAAAAACTAAATCCCCCAACAACGAATCCTCAAAGAAACAACTGCCAAATAAGTACGTGTGCTTAAGAAAAAAATTCTCTGAAGAGGAATTAAAAATGGCCAATAAACACATGAAGAAATGGTCAATTTCTCTGACCATAAAAGATGCAAATCAAAACAACATTGAGATTCCACCTCACCACAGTTAGAATGGCTATAATCAAGAAATCTAGTAACAGCAGATGCTGGAGGTGATGTGGCCAGAAGGGAACCCTACTACATTTTTGGTGGGAGTGTAAACTTGTTCAGCCACTTTGGAAAACAGTATTGAGGTTCCGCAAAAGACTCTACACAGAGCTCCCTTATGACCCAGCAATCCCACTTTTGGGCATTTACCCAAATGCTCACAAACAAGACCACACTAAAGCTACCAGCACAACTATGTTTATCGCAGCATTATTCACAATAGCTAAGATATGGAAACAACCCAGATGCCCCTCAGTAGATGAATTCTATGCCTCCATGAGAAAGAATAACATTGTCCCATTTGTTAGGAAATAGAACGACTTGGAAAAAATTATATTATGTGCAGAAAGCCAGGCCGAAAGAAACATAGGTCCCATGGTTTCCCATATTTGCAATAGCTATTATAAGTTTAAGACAAGCAGAAAAGTTCAAAAGTTATGTACATATGAGCATATAAGATGATGTTAAGTGAAATGAACCCCAATACAGAGATACAACTTGTGTTTTTTTTCTTTCTTGATGTTGTTTTTAACATATCTAAAATGCACGATGTGATTTTTTTTTTGTTTCTCTTGTATGTTTTTCTCCCGCGGTATAACGCCTGTTTTCACTGTATTTGACGTTGGTTCCCGGCATCATGTATATACATTTTTCTAATTTGGGGAGGGGAAGGGAAATAACAAAAAGCTCAAACAAGGATACAGGTTGACCTATTGTAACAATGACATGTACAAAACACTATGTTGAAAACAAACTTTACAACTTTGGGGAGGGACGGGGGAGTTGGGGAAGTGGAGAGGGAAGGGATGATAGGGGAAAAACAAAGGAGGAAGTAACAATGCTGGATAGGAAATGTACTCATTACCTTACTCATGTAATTGTAACCCCTCTGTATACTATTTTTTTTACAATAAAAAGTGTAAGGTCCATTCCTGGACGACGAACAGACCTCGCCCAGTACCTGCGTTACCTAGGCAACTGGGATACCTGGAAGAGGTCACGTCCGCATCTGCTGAGGTCACATCCTAACCTGATGTGGCCACACCTTTCTCCCACCTGATCCCACTTCCCTTTACCTGGACACACCCTTCCCCGCCCCCTACCCTATATAAGGCCTAAACCGCCGCCAGACCGCCCTCTTTTTTTCTTTTGCCAGCCGCGTGGAGTGCCAACCTTGCCTGGTCCCAGCAGGTCTACTGAATAAACCCCTTACCTGAATACCACGTGCGTGGTGCAGTTTCAGTTCTTACTCGGTCACCTCTTTTTAAAAACCTAACATAAATGGTGCCGTGACTCGGATAAAGGGCTTAAAGTCAGGACAGCCGAGATTCCTCTCTGTTTTTTTTCTTTTTTTCATTTTTGTTTTTCCCTTTTTGCTCTGAGGAATACCCACAGTTCTGACGGCCTTTTATGAACCCGTCTATCTGCTGCGGACACAGTGCATCAATTCTATTGCTGGCCTCTGCATCTTCCTCGACACTTCTACATTTTGGTGAGTGACCTGCTCCCTAAGGGGTCTCTGTCGTTCAGTCTCTTTACAGATACCACGCCGGAGAACCTACTAGGCCTTTACTTGACTCCGGTTGTTTGTCACTTCTCTCTAGAGGGCTCGGTGGTAAATTGGGACACCGCTTCCATTCAGTAAGCCCTCCTTCACTCACTAAATTTTTCCCCCTACGTTTTTCTCTTTTGCATTTCTAATGGGTTGTTGTAAGTCACGCCCAAGGGAGGAAACTCCATTGAAATGCCTCCTGCGTTCCCTGGACGTCTTGTCTATTGACTGCATCGACAAGAAACGCCTGATTTATTATTGCACTCAAGTTTGGCCACAGTACCAACTGGATAATCGTTCTCGATGGCCCAGAGATGGGACTTTGGACTATGTCATTCTCAGAGATTTAGACGATTTTTGCCGTCGTAATGGTAAATGGTCTGAGGTCATTCATATTCAGCCATTCTTTGCTCTCCGGGACAACCCGGCCCTATGCCAATCATGCCCGGCCTTTCCACTCCTCCTGGCACGTGGAGAACCCAACTCTAGCGCAGGGCTCCCTCCGGAGCCTGAGGTGCCTGACCCTCTTTTTGACTCTGCCCCTCTTCCTGCTGAGCATCTGGTGCCTTCCCCACCTTCTTCACTCTCCTCTCCTTCACCCTCTATCTCCTCCCCCCCTGCAGCTCACACCCGGTCTCGCACTGGTGGCACACAACCTCCACCAGACCCCCTGTGCCCTTTGCGAGAGGTGGCAGGGGCTGAAGGTGTAATTAGGGTGCATGCGCCATTCTCAATGTTTGATATTGCTCAGATTGAGAAGCGGCTGGGATCTTATGCCCAAGATTCTAATAATTATGTCAAGCAGTTTAAGAACCTGGCTCAGACCTATGACCTTACTTGGCAGGACATATATCTAATGCTATCCTCTACCCTTACTGCTGAGGAAAAAGAAAGGGTGTGGACTGCAGCCCAGGCACATGCCGATGAAGCTCACCGCCTAGATATTAACTTTCCAGTGGGAGCAACAGCTGTGCCTAGGGAAGAGCCCAATTGGAATTATCAACATAATGCTCCTGGGCGGGAAAGCAGAAATAGGATGATAACTTGCTTAGTGGCTGGCCTTCAAAAGGCAGCCTATCTTCCTGTTAATTACGACAAATTAAACCACATTACTCAAAGGCCCAATGAAAACCCGGCGGAATTTCTTGAACGCCTTACAGTAGCGCTCCAGCGCTATACAAGGCTGGACCCAGAGTCACCAGAGGCTAAGGTGGTTCTCAATACTCATTTTATTGCCCAATCAGCCCCCGATATTAGAAAAAAGTTAAAAAAGGCTGAGAACGGTCCTCAGACCCCTCAACGAGATCTGGTGAGTATGGCATTTAAAGTTTTCAATAATCGAGAGGAACAGGAGATTGCCGATAAGACAGCCCGTGAGAGGGAAAACTATCAAATCCTGGCTGCTGCCATCCGGCCTCCTCTGAGGAGACGCACCCAACAAACACCACCTGGAGCATGCTTCAAGTGTGGGCAAGAGGGCCACTGGGCGAAATTCTGTCCCTCACCACGACCTCCACCTGGACCCTGCCCAAGGTGTGGACAACAAGGACATTGGGGAGTCGATTGCCCCTCCTCACCTCCACAAGGTAGGCCAGCCCCTCCCCCACCCCGCCCACCCAGGCAGGCGGAGCCAGACCGGTCGGAGATTTTCTGCTTGGCTACAGAATGAAGGTGCCCAGGGCCACCTGCTCCCAACAACCAGACCATCACAATGACGGAGCCCAGGGTGTGTTTCTATGTAGCCGGTAAGTTAATATCTTTTCTCTTGGATACGGGAGCGACTTACTCGGTGCTATGTCAATATACAGGCAAGACTTTTCCCTCCCAGATCTCGGTGGTGGGTGTAGATGGCCTGCCTAACCCATATACTCTCCTTTCACAGATACCTCCTGGTACCACCCACTTCTCGGTGCTGGACCTCAAGGATGCATTCTTCACAATCCCCCTGCATCCTGACTGCCAAGATTTCTTTGCTTTTACTTGGGTGGACCCAGACACTTCAAGGGCACAACAGCTGACCTGGACGGTCCTCCCTCAAGGGTTTCGAGACAGTCCCCATTTCTTTGGACAGGCTTTATCAAAGGATCTCCTCTCTCTTCAGGTGTCTCCTAGCATTGTTCTCCAGTATGTGGATGATCTTTTGCTTTGCAGCCCTTCCTTTGAGTTGGCTCGCCAACATACAGCTGACCTCCTCAACTTCCTGTTGACAAAAGGATATAGAGTCTCTCCTTCAAAGGCCCAGATAGCAAAGTCAGAGGTAACATACTTGGGTTTGTCCATAACTCCTACAGAGAGAAGAATTACCCTTGATAGAAAAGCCTACATTGAGTCTCTCTCTGTCCCACAGACCAAGGAGGACATTCTGTCTTTCCTGGGACTTGCAGGCTTCCTTCGTATTTGGATACCCGGTTTTGCTACATTGGCCAAACCTCTTTATGAGGCATCCAAAGGTTCCCTACTGGAGCCGCCAGACCCCACAAAGCCCATTGACACCCCATTTAAAGTTCTGAAGCAAGCGCTTCTTCGGGCTCCAGCACTGGCTCTACCTAACCTCAAGGAACCCTTTATACTCTATGTCACTGAGAAGTGGGGAATTGGCCTTGGGGTTCTTGGACAAATGTCAGGCCCCTCATTTAGACCTGTGGCCTACCTCTCAAAGCAGCTAGACCCAACGGTAAAAGGCTGGCCAGCATGTCTCCGAGCTTTGGCCGCAGCAGCCACCTTGGCACAGGAGAGCACAAAACTCACTTTTGGCCAACCCACTACCATTCGCTCTCCCCACAGACTAAAGGACCTTTTGTCTCATAAATCCCTGTCTTCCCTTTCCCCTTCCCGCCTACAGCTGTTTCATGTTACTTTTATTCAAAACCCTGACTTTTCACTGGAAAGCTGCTCCCCGCTCAATCCAGCCACCTTGCTTCCATCCAATTCTAACCCTCTTTCCCATTCCTGTACAGAGACCTTGGAGGAATTCACACCCCATTTTACAGGTATCTCGGAAACTCCTCTTCCTGACCCAGAAGACACCTGGTACATCGATGGCAGTTCCACATCTACCTCTTCAGGAAGCCGAGTTGCGGGCTATGCCATCGTTAATAACTCTACCATTCTTGAAAGCAGCCCTCTGCCCCCTAGCACTACCTCACAAAAGGCAGAACTTATAGCTTTAACTAGGGCCTTAATTCTAGCCAAGGGCCGGAAGATCAATATTTATACAGACTCAAAATATGCCTATCATATTCTCCATTCTCATGCAGCAATTTGGAAGGAACGTGGCTTCCTGACCACCAAAGGGACTCCCATAACTAATGCCTCACTTATTCTTAAACTATTAGAAGCTGCTTCCCTTCCCCAACAGGTTGCGGTCATCCACTGCAGAGGACACCAGACAGGATTGGATGCCATTACAGTCGGCAATTCAAAAGCAGACCGGGAGGCAAAGCTAGCAGCCCAGAGACAACTCCAGGGACAACTTCCAGCTCCCTTGCTTCTGGTATTGCCTTCAATTCAACCCTCTTATACCCCACAGGAGATCGAGGAACTTATGCACCAGGGAGCCTCCCAGGAAGCACAGGGATGGTGGTCTCTGGAAGGACGAGTTGTTCTTCCTGAGACACAAGCAGACAGCTTTCTTTCCCAGGTTCACCAGGCGCTGCATATTGGATACAAGCCTCTCTCCCACCTTCTTAAACCTTTAATCCATTGCCCTAGCCTAACTACTCGACTAAAGGCTGTTACCCAAGCCTGCCCCACGTGTTCTCTTACTTCCTCACAGGGTGGTCTCCGACCAGCTGCATTCCCCACACACCAAGCACGGGGACACACCCCAGGGGAAGACTGGCAGATAGACTTCACTCACATGCCCAGATGTAAGCGGCTCAAATACCTTCTAACTATGGTTGATACCTTTTCAGGATGGATTGAAGCCTATCCCACAACGTCGGAGACAGCTGACACAGTTGCCTCTGTCCTTATTAAAGAAATTATTCCTAGGTTTGGCTTACCCAGGTCACTTCAATCTGACAATGGACCTGCTTTCATCTCCAAAGTGACCCAACAGGTGGCATCCTCTCTAAACATCCAGTGGAATCTTCACATTCCTTATAGGCCTCAGTCTTCTGGAAAGGTTGAAAGAGCTAATGCGCTCCTTAAGACACAACTTACTAAACTTTCTCTAGAGCTCCAACAATCCTGGCCAGAACTGTTACCCCTGGCGCTCACCCGCTTACGTGTTTCTCCCCGCAGCCCTACTTTCCTCAGCCCCTTTGAGTTAATGTATGGAAGACCTTTTCTCCTAGGTAATTTCCCTACTGACAATACCAAAACTCCACTAATAGACTACCTTCCCGTCCTAACCTTTCTTAGGCACATGCTGCGCCAACATGCTGACCAGTGTCTCCCTCAGCCTCATCAAGGCCCCTTTCCCACTCCCCCAATTTTGCCTGGTGATCAAGTGTTTCTCAAGACCCTTAATCCATCTGGTTTACACCCTAAGTGGACAGGCCCTCACCAGGTTCTGCTGACCACCCCCACAGCAGTCAAGCTCAAGGGACAGCCACAGTGGATTCACCTGTCAAGAATAAAAAGGTCTCCTGCTCCTGCCCCTTCTATGCCAACACTGACTTCGAGGTACACCTGTTCCCCCCTTGGGCCTACCAAGGTAAGGCTATCTCGCATCCCTGAAGATCCGGGTGAGTAACACTGAGCTAACTGCTCTCCTCCCCAAAGACCTCACTACCTCATCCCTTAGGTCACCTCCAAGCCATGGACATCCAATCTTTTCTTTCCAGTAATATATTTGCTTTTCATCTTTGTTCAGCCCCCTGCCTGAGAAGACTTCCTCCAGACTTCATCGAAGAGACTCACTTCTTGCAGACATCATGGAACTGGCAGACCAGGAAGCAGTCACCTCCTACTAGGTCACCTCTCTTCCCCCCCCTTTCCTTTTTCAGCCATGCTTCTCCACCATGCTGGGTGGGACTACAGTTCAGTAACTTCTTTTCCTGCCTGAATAGCGCATGGTGTTCTTTTCATCTACCCAATAACTACCCCTTTTGTGTGAACCAAAGTGCCTTGACACCATGCGAGATTTTTCACCAATACCATTTCTGGCCTTCACATCCACGTCCACACCACTTCTCTACTCTGGTGAGTGAAACTACTCTACGGCTCTCTGTCACTCAGTCTCTGTCCAGACGTGGCGCCACGCCAGAGAGCTCCTACGGCCTTTAGCTGAAAGGCCGGTCACCTCTGAAGCCGAGGACGCTTGGCTTTGGGGGCTTGGCCATTTCTCTCTAGAGGGCTCTGGGGGAAGTCGGGACGCCGCTTCTGCCTGGTCAGCTCTTATTCACTCACCAGACTGACTCTACTTTTTGGCTTGTGCCCTGAAGAGTGTGACGCAGGCTGGGTCCCGGGGACCCTCCCCTCTAGGTTCCCTCTCAAAGGCTAGCCATTCTAGGTTTAAAAATTGTCAGAGTTTCCATTTGTTCAGGTTTCCGTCAATGCCTCATGAAACTTCTCCAGACTCCGTCCAACAGACTCGCCTCCTCCAGACTTCATCGAGGAATCAACACCCAAGCGACAGCTGCAGCCTGCTGCCTTCTCCCAGCATGGACCACATCCCAGCCTTTTACCCCTACGACGCCCCTTGCCAGCAGGAAGTAGCCAGAGAGAGTCTTCGCCCTTTTTCATAATTATCAAAAGGCTGGAATGTAAGGTCCATTCCTGGACGACGAACAGACCTCGCCCAGTACCTGCGTTACCTAGGCAACTGGGATACCTGGAAGAGGTCACGTCCGCATCTGCTGAGGTCACATCCTAACCTGATGTGGCCACACCTTTCTCCCACCTGATCCCACTTCCCTTTACCTGGACACACCCTTCCCCGCCCCCTACCCTATATAAGGCCTAAACCGCCGCCAGACCGCCCTCTTTTTTTCTTTTGCCAGCCGCGTGGAGTGCCAACCTTGCCTGGTCCCAGCAGGTCTACTGAATAAACCCCTTACCTGAATACCACGTGCGTGGTGCAGTTTCAGTTCTTACTCGGTCACCTCTTTTTAAAAACCTAACAAAAAGCTTACAAAACAAAAAAAAAGATGGCACTTCTATTTCCTAATAAATGAGGTGGTGTCATTCTTTCTGGTGGAGGCATATAATTCCATTGTGTATATATGTACCACATTTTCTTGATTCATTCATCTACTGAGGGGCATGTGAATTGGTTCCATATCTTAGCTAAGGTGGATAATGCTGTGGTAAACATAGTTGTGCTGGTAGCTTTAGTATGGCCTTGTTTTTGATAATTTGGGTAAATGCCCAGAGGTGGGATTGTTTGGTCATAGAGGAACTCTATGTGGAGTCTTTTGCAGAACCTCCATAATGCTTTCCAAAGTGGTTAAACAAGTTTACCCTCCCACCAACAGTGAAGTAAGGCTCCCTTTTGACCATCCAGTGCAGCATCTGTTGTTATTAGATTTCTTGATTATAGCCATTCTAACTGGGGTGAGGTGGAATCTCAATGTTGTTTTGATTTGCATTTCTTTTATGGTCAGCAAAGTTGAGCATTTCTTCTTGTCTATTGTCCATTCTTTTTTCCTCTTCAGAAAAGTCTCTCTTTACATCTTTAGTCCACTTATTAATTATATTAAGTGAAGTGGGCCAGACCCAAAGAAACATGGGTCCCATGATTTCCCCTATTTTCAATAAGTAGTATACCTCTAGGATAATCTTAGCAGACAAGCAAAAAAGTTCAAAAGCTATATACATATGACCATATAAGATGATGCTAAGTGAAATGAACCCCAAGATGTGGGCACAAGAGGTTTTTATTTTATTTTGTTGCTATTGATTTTAATGTACTCTGTGATTTTTTTTCTTTTGTATGTTCTTCCCCCTTTGGTACAACCCCTGTTGTCACTGTGTTTAATTCTGGTGCCCTGCATCTCGTATATACTTTTTTTCTAATTTGGGGAAGGGAAGGGAAATAAGAAAATGCTGAAACAAGGATACAGGATAACCTATTGTAACAATGAGATGTACTAGATACTATGTTGAAAATGAACTTTACAACTTTGGGGGTGGAGAGTAGTTAGGGTGGTGGGGAGGGAAGGGATGGTAGGAGGAAAACAAAGGCAGGGGTAACAATGCTCAATAAGAAATGTACTCATTACCTTACTCATGTAATGGTAACCCTTCTGTACAATATCTTTACAATAAAAACTAAATAAAATAAGTAAAAAAAAAAGATGGCACTTCTCTCAATTTTCCTAAAAGTTCATTAAAGTCACTTCCATCAACTAAACTATCAAAATCACGCTTCAACTGAGTAGATGATATCCCTTGTTTATTTTCTTTAATTGTGATCTACTCTTTTTGTCTCCTGTAACAGAAGCTTCCATATCCTTCATGGTTAAATTCATTTGAAAGACATTGTCATAGCGTTGCCAATGTTTTCTCCACTTGGCTTAATTTAGTTTTTCATTATTCCTTCTATATGGATGGGTATCCCATATTTGGAAAGCAAATCATCTAACCATCCTGATAAGATAACCTTTTTAAATTTGATTTTATTTTGTTGTAAAGGTGATGTACATTGGGGTTACAGTTGAATAAGTAAGTTAATGAGTACATTTCCTGTGGAACATTGTTACTAGTATGTTTCAATGTCATGTGAGCCTCCACAATGTTCTTATTATTAATTCCCAATCTTTGTCTTCCCAGCAATTTCAGACTTTTTAAGTCTCTTTCAAATTCTCAGTTAATAATAATCCTACTTTTATTCACTGGTGTTTCAGTGTCTGAGGAAATTGGAGCCAATAGGAGTAAAACTTTCACATATCCTTCACTACCTCCAATCTTTTACATGTCTGAATCAAAGAGGTTTCATATTTTTTTCTATGGAGAGTCTCCTTACTTTGATCCTGCTTATTCAACATTTTTTTTTGACATAGTTCACCAAATATCTCCCTTTCCACATCCATTTCTCCTCCTCTGTTGATGTCATTTATTTTGTCTGACAATGTTTTCACATGTCCACATCCTACGGAAACTTTTTCTTGCACCAAGGTCCCTAATTAAGCTGTAGTCTATAATGCTCCAGTAAATGAGTGCTCTTATTACACAGATCCTGTTATTTATCTCCAAGCCTATATGTCAACTTTTCATTGTCAAATTTTAGCTACAACTTCTCATAAAGAGTAGCCAAACACATCTCTTCACGTGCCTTTACTGTTCCATTTTTTTCATGAGTTTGTGGAAACTGAGAATTTGACCCTTCGTCCTTCCATAGTTTGAAACTCTTCATTGTAACATGAATGATAACTGATACCTTTGTATTTTTTCTCTTCTCGTCTATTCTATAAATCATAAAATAAAAGCCTTGGGTAACCATCAAACTAAGCCAGCAAACTGATAATTCTCTCATTCTCATTTATGAAATTAGCTCTGGAAATGAGAGGAAAATAAAGCTAATAAGTAGCAGGTCTAGTATTAGTGTGGATGCATGCCAGTTTTTCTGCCTATACTAAGCTCTTTATATGTAATTTTATCCTCAGCAGTGATTGCCCATACTTGACCTTTTCTGTTCTCTCCTTCTGGAGTTTTGTTTCTACCTGTGCTATATATTTTGGGTTCTGCTGAATTTTCATATCTGATCATTTCTGCACAAGGCTCTGGCCAGACCATGTTGATATTCTCATGTTCACAAATCCTTACTTTCCTCCTTCTTTACTCTATACCCCAGATTATCACTGGCATGCAAGGTAGACAAGGTAGCTTTATAAATTCACTTCTCTCTGTTCTCTCTCTATTCTCTTCTCTCTACCTACCTCCCTCCCTCCTCTTAGGTTTAAAGTCCTCCATTATGTTTTCTAGTTTTTACACTGTCCTAGATTTTATAAACAGAAATTTTACCCACATATGTATATCAGAATAAACTCACTGAACAAACCTCTATTACAATGTTTATGTTTTCTTAGCATAATATATATTTTAAATATAATATATTACTAAAGTGTATTAATGTAGGATTGGCTTTCTTCATCAGAAGATATCAACATGCCTTCTATATAGCATAACCTCAGCATGAGCAAGAGGAGTAAATTTTTCACCAGATTCGCATTAAAAATAATTTTCTAGTTGTCATGTGATTGTTGTGTCTTGCTAGTTTAGAAATCATTTTCTGGATGTCAGGGAAGATAAATACAAATATTGTTTATATAATAAGGTAGTTAATGAACATCCTATTATATTAGCATATTATATACTAATAATAGCAAATTATAAGTAGAAATTTTTAATTGGGTAAATACATTTCATGAAAACTTCCTCTTCCATGTATTCATATCCAAATTCTACCCAAAATTAGCTGAAAATTCATCCCTTTTGGAGTCTACCCAAGATCATGCAATAGCAAGGTTTTTTTCCCCTCAAAATGTTCTATCTCTCTAGGTATACCTTGACCATACTGCAACCTTTATGTATCCTTGAGAACAGGCCTGTTTCTTTTTAAAAGAATTTTTCTGCTTTTGAAGCTTGAACTCAGGGCCTCAGGGCCTTTCCCACTTAAAACGGTGCTCTACTATTTAAGCTACACTTCCATATATTTTTTTGCTAGTTAATTGTAGATAAATGTCTCATGGATTTTTCTGCCTTGGCTGTTTTAAGTTTGTTTGTTTTTGTCTTGTCCCTAAGCCTATTTGTGCTCAAGGCTAGTGCTCTACCACTTGAGCCATAGCACCGCTTAGGGTTTTCGAGAGTGTAATTGGAGACAAGAATTTCATGGGGACTTTTCTTCTCAGGCTGGCTTCGAATCAAGATCCTCAGATCTCAGGCTCCTGAGTAACTAGGATTACATGTGTGAGCCACCAGTGCCCAGCTCTGCCTTGGATGGTTTTGAATTGGGATCCTCAGAAGTGTTAGCTATGCTAACAGGCATAAGCCACTGGTTCTTAGCTAAGGCAATCTTTCTTTCTTTCTTTTTTTTTTAAATTTAATTTTATTTTATTTGAGAACATACTGTACAGAGGGGCTACAATTACATGGGCAGGATAATGCATACATTTCTTACCAAGCATTGCAGCCTCCTCCTTTGTTTACCCTTCACCTCCCTTCCCAGCCTCCCCCCTCCCCCCACCCAATTTTACTCCCCTCCCCCCCCCACACCGACATTGTAAAGCTGGTTTTGACATGACATTTTGTACTTCTCATTGTTGCAACAGGTCCACCTGAATCCTTAAACGACTTGTTTGTCCCCATCTCCTCCACATGTTATACTGACATCAAATATAGTGAAAGCGGGGGTTACACTGTGGGGGAGGGACATACAAAGCAACAAAGAAATAATCTTATAAATAAGGCAATCTTTCTTAATCTATGATTTTCCTTGTGCCTAGCACAGGTTTTTCTTTTTAACACTTAGGTATACTGTGAGAACAACATACATGTGGCTAGTCATAATTTTCCCCAAATAACTAATCTTAAGATATAATTGAAATGCTGAGACTTGTTGATTCAATCCATTAAACATCAGTTAACTGTTAACACTGTGCACAGCTCCATGCATTTTCTCTATGAAGGGTGCAGAAGAAAAAGTAATGATTACGACTATTGTAGATTTTATAAGTGAGTTGGACGCATACAACTTTGCCCAAATGAGACTGGGGAGCTGCATGTAATCAAATGAGTGATTCTTTTCCAATTACATCATCACCATTTATATGATGGAAGAGGATTTCTTCTTCAGTTCTTAATTATGTCCAATGATTCTGAACTTCAACAGCTGGAAGTGAGCAGTTTGACTGACAATAGACAGTGGAAACTCATGCTTGGGAATGAGTTCAAAGCACTATGATTACCAAGAAGAGAACTGTCAAAATCAAGTTCAGTCCATAGAGGAAAAGCTCTCTTCATGAAGACTATCTAGATGGAGATGGAGATGAATTGATGCAATTGGAGACTCAAGCTGTGAAACTGGAAGCTATTTGGGTGAGGTTTGATGCTGAGGTCACTATTGAATTTAATGGTTTCGTATTGCTAACAGTAACTGCCAGGCCAGAGTTAGGAATAATTTGTCCCATTCCAGGAAGAATGCCAATCTGAAGTACATATGTGTCCTAAACCTATCCATTAATCTCCTCTGTGACCCTGGGCTGTTTTCTTCAGTGTGCTTTGTTGGAACTGAAAATTCAGTATTTATTGACTGTTAAGATATTAGCTAGAATTGCACACATTTTAAAAAATATAATTATGTGAGTAGGCCACAATTTGTTTAAAATGGCATTTGGCTATGAATGCTGCCTCGTGAAATTTTATTTAAAAGGTTGACAAAGATGCAAAAGATTAAACTTTTCAAATGAGGAAGAGTATTGCCTAAACAGTGAAGATTTATTTTCCAATCTGGGAAATATTAACTTTTATTATGAGCTTGATGAAGATGGTTATTAGCCACAGCTCTGGTGAAAAGAACATTGCATTCTGATTTAACCTTGGCTCCATATTTCCTGCTTCAGAGGCACAATCTGTGAAGAACACAAATCACAACAAGGGCCTGGTCTCTGCTTCTGTACAGGTGCCATTCTTACATATTACCTAGTAACTCACTTTTACCAAGTTAAAATATCTTCAACATTTAGGTATTGTAGTGTCTCAAAAGCCCAAGTATCTTAAGATGAAATATATAAATAAATGCCATAACTAGCCTATGGATTAAGAAAAAAGGTTGTTTTTATTTTAAGATGCTTTGTTTCTATATTCTGGAAAGCTATCATGACAGTCCTGTTCGGAAGGACATTTCACTGTCATTTCCAAACATTTTTTTTCTTACGAATGAGTAATGTCTTGATGTCTGTATTGTGAAATGACCCCTAGATGTGTTCGATGTACAGACTGTATAGCTATTCCTGGAAAATCTATTTGACATTTATAGTATAACCCTCTAAGTAGTTGTACTTCATCAAAACATAAAACTAGCCATAGATACCTTCATTTGCTAGTAGGACTGCTATAAGATCATTGAAGGAATTTGTGGTATCTTTGTTACTCCTTTCTTTGTTGAGGGCTGACATTAATAGCAACATTACATTTTTAGTGTTATACAGTAAATAATTTTCCTAAGGAAATGTCATTTTTCAGGTCAAAAATTTCAATGTCAACCATTTCCTGAGTTTCCATTGAATAAAAACTAGCATATGTAAAAAGTAGGTGAACCTATAAATATTTTTACGGAAATCTTGTTTTAAGTTCTATTGCATTTTTAAATGACTGACACATTCAAAATGGGGTGTGCAAATAAACAAAGCATCTAGTGAAAATGGGTAGAATTTCCTTCTCACTATTTCTTTTAGTCAGTGCAACTAAAAATCCTGATTATTATATATAAGAAAAAATAAGCCTGGAGGGTCAAGGGGAAATTTACCACTGACCTAATGACAGAAAGACTGACATAGTGACAAATTTTGTGGGCTCTCTTTTTTATTTCTTATTTCCTAATCAGTGATGTCATCCAAGAATATCACATGAAACAGAACACCAACAAGAACATCTTGAACAAAAGCTTACATCAATCTACTCATTATCTATATCTATATTCTTTATATGTGCTTAATAGTAGAATAAATATAACAGAAAATGGAAAATGCTTTATGAAAAAATAATAGGAATTACTCAATCTGAGAAATGGAGCAGAGGAAGATAAGCCTAAAACACCTGGTCCTCTGAAGAAAAGTTCACTTTCTACATGTAGTTAACCAATTTTGCCAGCACCATTTACTGAAGAGGTTGTCTTTCTTCCATTCTATTGTTTTAGCTCCCTTATCGAAGATTAGATGGCTATAGGTCTGTATGTTCATTTCTGGGTTTTCAATTCTATTCCATTGGTCCTGAGGTCTGTTCTTATGCCAATACCAAGCTGTTTGGATTACTATGGCTTTAAAGTAGAGTTTGAAATTTGGTATTGATATTCCTCCAGCAGTGTTCTTTCCATTGAGGAGCGTTTTTGCTCTTCGGGGTCTTTTGTTGTTCCGTATGAATTTTTGGATTGCCCCTTCTATTTCCTTGAAGAATGAGGTTGGAATTTTGATAGGTATTGAGTTGAATTTGTAGATAGCCTTGGAAAGTATTGCCATTTTCACGATGTTAATCTTTCCAATCCAGGAGCATGGGAGGTTTTGCCATTTTTTTAGTTCTGTGTTGATTTCCTTTTTCAAGATTTTAAAGCCATAGCTAAGATATGGAACCAACCCAGATGCCCTTCCATAGATGAATGGATCAAGAAAATGTGGTATATATACACAATGGAATTCCATGCCGCCATCAGAAAGAATGACATTGCCCCATTTGTTAGGAAATGGAAAAACTTGGAAAAAATTATATTAAGTGAAGTAAGCCAGGCCCAAAGAAACACAGGTCCCATGGTTTCCCTTATTTGCAATATCTAGTATATGTATGAGTCAAGCGGAAAAGGTCAGATAATGTGATGTTAGGAAAATAAACCCTTAGATATGTATTGTAATGTTTTTTCTTTCATGCATGTGTTTCTAACGCATTTATAAGATTATTTCTTTGTTGCTTTGTATGTCCCTTCCCCACAGTATAACCCCTGCTTTCACTATATTTGATGTCAGTATAACTTTTGTGTGTGTGTGTGTGTTTCAAGCTCAGATTTATTTTTACCAGACATTTCTGCTCTTGTACAAGATCTCATTAAAGCTCAACCAGTCGTTTATTGCAGCAGGAGATTGTCAAGGTTAGTACTTCTGCAGTGCATCCCCCTCTGTTAATTCTTTTTTTTTAAATTTAATTTTATTTTATTTGTGAATATACTGTACAGAGGGGTTACAATTACATGGGCAGGATAATGCGTACATTTCTTACCAAGCATTGCAGCCTCCTCCATTGTTTACCCTTCACCTCCCTTCCCAGCCTCCCCCCTCCCCCCCAATCCCAATCCTTCTCCTTCCCCCCTTTCCCCCCCTCCCCCCTCCCCCCGCATCGACGTTGTAAAGCTCGTTTTGGACATGACAACTTGTATTTCTCATTGTTGCAACAGGTCCACCTGTATCCTTAAACAACTGGTTTTTCCCCATCTCCTCCACAAATTATACTGACATCAAATATAGTGAAAGCAGGGGTTATATTGTGGGGGAGGGACATACAAAGCAACAAAGAGATAATCTTATAAATGCCTTAGAAACACATGAATGAAAGAAAAAAAACATTAAAATACATATCTAAAGGTTCATTTTCCTGACATCACATTATCTGACCTTTTCCGCTTGACTCATACATATACTAGATATTGCAAATAAGGGAAACCATGGGACCTATGTTTCTTTGGGCCTGGCTTATTTCACTTAATATAATTTTTCCAAGTTTTTCCATTTCCTAACAAATGGGGCAATGTCATTCTTTCTGATGGAGGCATAGAATTCCATTGTGTATATATACCACATTTTCTTGATCCATTCATCTACTGAGGGGCATCTGGGTTGGTTCCATATCTTAGCTATGGTAAATAATGCTGCAATAAACATAGTTGTGCTGGTAGCTTTAGTGTGGTCTTGTTTGTAAACATTTGGGTAAATGCCCAAAAGTGGGATTGCTGGGTCATAAATTAGTGGGCGAAAGACTTAAAGAGAAACTTCTCTGAAGAAGAAAGAAGGATGGCCAATAGACACATGAAGAAATGTTCAACATCCCTAGCCATAAAAGAAATGCAAATCAAAACAACATTGAGATATCACCTCACTCCAGTTAGAATGGCAAAAATCAAGAACTCTAACAACAGATGTTGGAGGGGATGTGGACAGAAAGGAACCTTACTTCATTGTTGGTGGGAATGTAAACTTGTTCAATCACTTGGGAAAGCAGTATGGAGGTTCCTGAAAAGATGTCAGTTTAACTTGTGGAGGAGATGGGGAAAAACAAGTCGTTTAAGGATTCAGGTGGACCTGTTTCAACAATGAGAAGTACAAATTGTCATGTCAAAAAGGAGCTTTACAATGTCGGTGGGGGGGGCCAGGGGCGGGGAAGGATTGGGTGAGGGGGGAGGGGGGAGGCTGGGAAGTGAAGTGAAGGGTAAACAAAGGAGGAGGCTGCAATGCTTGGTAAGAAATGTACGCATTATCCTGCCCATGTAATTGTAACCCCTCTGTACAGTATGTTCACAAATAAAATGAAATAAAATAAAATAAAATAAAAAAAGAAAAGTTCACTTTCCCTTTGTAGTTCATTTTCTCATGCGGTGTCTGTGGTTTTCATTCTAGAAATATTTTATTTCAAAGAACTTTATTGACTCACTGTATTGAGTTCCTTCCTGTGATTTTCACTGTTCAATGTACTTGAATAAAAACTCTTCTCCTGGCCTATTATTTATATAAGCAACGAAATACTATATGAATATAGTTCTGGGATGGAAGGGCTTACCCCCGGTTTAAAATTCAAGCAACAAAATGCATCATTGTAGGAACTGAACAGATAATATATAACAAATGAGTGAATGATAAAAATGAATGAATGGATGGAAAAAATTACTATGTGTAAGAAAATATCTTATCCATAAAAATAAAGACTATACTCCACTTATCTTGTTCAACATACTACCTGGAGAAATTATTTTCAGCCAGTAATTTCTCAAGTAGATAATGCAATCAGAGTGTGACTACCATAATTTGACAATTCATTATTTGGTCATTTTCAATATCAGTAGGTACTCTGTGCAGAAGTTAGAAATGCAGATAATATTAGCAAGAGAAATATTTAACTACCACTCACAGTTGCTATATATTTGCACACATATGACATTGTAATATTTACAATTGCAAGTCATGTCTTAATTAGAGAAGAAGAAAAAACACTGTTCAGAATGATATTGATTCTCCTGACTCTTAATATTGTGTGCAAGGTTTACTGTGCTTGACTCTAAAACTAAGATTTTGAATTTCAGATCTCTATTAACTGATCTTTTCATTGGCATAATTAAAAAGCTCTTCAGTAAAGTTTGACATAATCTGCACTAATAAGTTCACAACATGACATTATTGAGCTGTAGTATATCTCATCAATTATTATGCATATTTAGCCAACATTCTAGGAATGGTGTTGTAGTTTCGTCTCCCAGGATCTTCTGAGATGAATTTAGTGATATCATTAAAAGAACTTTGTCTTCTTTGTATGCATCTCATGTTGCTCTGTGTCTTTTGTCATTAAATACTAATTTCATAGTTAAGCTTATTTGAAGTTTTTTGGTCTGTACCCTCAAAGTTTCTTTCACACCTCATTATAGAGATTGTTACATAAAAATATATGCAAGTATTTGCCATGGGCAGGCATAGATAAATAATAAAATAAAATAAAAATAAAGAGGATGGAATACCTTGGGTTTTGTTTTTGGGAGTTGAAATATCATTAGGTTTACTCTGTCATTGAAAATTCAATAATAAAGTAGCATTTGTAAAGATTTGAAAGCAATGGGAAAAATTATGTTAGTTGAAGTAAGTCACACCCATTGTGTTATAGGATGAATGTTCTCCTTATATGTGGAAGCTAAATTTAGCTAATAGTTTTAGAAGTAAGTATGTTGAGTGGTATACAAGTATATATAAATGTATTAGCTGAAATTGGTACATTCAAGGGAATGTACCAAAGTAAAAGTCAAAGTTCACCAACCCAAACATCAGAAAGTAGGTACTAAAAGGGGCAAAAGAGTGAAGAGGAGACAAATGCTGTCAAAAATTCACTGTAGTCTGGGCTAGTGTCAAACTCCTGATCCTCCTACTCATCCTCCTCATTGCTTAATGGCATCTGCTACCACTAAGTCAAAGCCTAGCTATATGAATACTAAGAAATGAATACTTGCAGGAGAAGGATGTCAAGAGGAGAGGAATAGAAGAATGAATGGGGAAAATTAGCTGAATGAATATAGGCAAGAATGTATTGTATCTGCCACAGTACTGAGAAAAATAAGGGAAAGGTGGGTTGAAGCCCGGGGGCGGGGTGCTGTATGTTAAAGGGAAGACACGGATGAAGATGCATTATTGTGTGTGTGTGTATGTATGTATTGTTAAATGCAAAACAAAGTCAATATACAACCTAAAATTAAGAAAAATGAGGGAAGCTGGGAGCTGGTGGTTCATACCTGAAATTCTAGCTAGTGAGGAGGCTAAGACCTGAGGGTTGTGGTTTGAAGCCAGCTGGGGCAGGAAAGTCTGTGAGATTCATGTCCCATTAGCTACTCAAAATAGCCAGAAGTGGTGTTATGGCTCTAGTGGTAGAGTGTTCGTCTTGAGTTAAAAAGCTGAGGGACAGTGCTCAGGTCCAGAGCCCCACAAGCCACCAAAATAAAAAAAAGAGAGAAAGTAAGGGAAAGGGTGGGGTGGGAGGGTGGATGAGAATGTTAAAAGGTACGACATTGATCCAGAGACACTTTATTCATAAATGGCTCTGTTGAATGGCAACTCCTTTGTACAACTATGTAAAGAAAATAAAATAAAAAATATGAAATGTCAACCAATAATTCAATGTATATCCTACAAAATTAATAAGAGGGAGGGAGGTGTAGGTAGGGGAAGGATGGATAAGAATGTTGAAAGGCATGACGATCAGAATACATTTATCTCTTCATAAACTGCTTTGTTAAGTGGCAAATCCTTTGTAAGACTATTTAAAGATAATTCAAAATGTAAACAATTAAAAGAAAAGAAAAAAAGCAAAATAATCTAGAGGAATGGAAGAGATGTCAGAAGAGTTATAAGAAGTACAGCAGCCGTAGCAGACAGCATGAACTCTGTGCAGAACAACTTTGCACACATGTGAGTTGTAACATGCCTGTCCTGTAAGAAAACATTGGCTCCAAAGTGCATTGCAGTTTGACTAGGAGAAATACTGAGGAGTTTTGTATCTGGTGAATTTGAAAACCATTGACATTTGAAATCAGCTTGCTGGTGGCAATAATTATATATGATGGAAATATCCTCAATTTCCATATTCAAAACACATTTGAGGGAGGAGCAGCTAAATACAGGAAAACTTGGCACTAGAAGTGATTGTCTGAACTTGAAATAAATAAAGGTAATTAAAACAAAGAGTGACTATGACAAACACAATTCATAGGTGTTGAAGTTTGGACTCACATTACAACGGGCCCTACACACACACAGTGTTGGAATGACCAGGCTCTCCTGACCATGAGGG
Source organism: Dipodomys merriami (assembly GCF_024711535.1). Lineage (NCBI taxonomy): Eukaryota > Metazoa > Chordata > Mammalia > Rodentia > Heteromyidae > Dipodomys > Dipodomys merriami. The sequence goes on from NW_027203381.1 coordinate 22,719,113, forward strand.
AGCAGACAATGAGTTATGGAGAGAACTGAGTGGCAAGCAGTAAGTTCACTTTTAGAAACAGTTAGAATTTCCCCAGGTAAGAGCAAGAACATGTTCCCATTGTCTGAACTTTCAGGCACCTGTACTGGGCTTGATAGGTATTTTTCCCTTTTTTATTTACCTGTGTCCTCATAACTATAAAAAGAACCTAAAAATATTCCATGAATTTATATGATTAAAAGAATTAAAGCTCCTGTAGGACTGGCACATTATAATCACTTTATAAGTGCTAGAAAGTATTTGTGTGCCATCTCAAGTAACGTCTTTAAAAATACTTTGTAATATATAAGATATATGTGAGAAAACACATGCTCAAATACATGTTTTATGATGCAGGATAGTAAATGTATCATGTGTAAACTGACCATCTATCCTCAAGAGTAACACAGCACCAATATCACTGATATCCCTTGTGAACTCTTGACAAAAGTCACACAGGTGACCGTAATGTTTACCACATAGCCCTCGGTTTGATTCCTTAGTACCAAATAAACAGAAAAAGCTGGAAATGACACTGTGGATCAAATGGTAAAGTGCTAGCCACAAGCAAAAGGAGCTCAGGAACAGTGCCCAGGCCCTGAATTCAAGCCCCAGGACTGGCACAAAAAGAAAGAAAGAAAAACTTCTAAAAAAATTTCTTTAATCATAATTTGACCTACTCCCCTTTATTTATTTTATAAATTCACATAAATGAGGTCCCTTATTGTACCCAGTTTACACTCACACCTATGTTTAGATTCACCCTCACTACAACCATCAACTGTGTCCATTTTTTTTTTTGCTGAATAGACTATTCCATGTAGAATACGTAACCACAGATTGCATTTTTTCATCTCTAGTTTGAGATAAGATGATTAAATTTGCTGTGAATGTTCATGTACAAGATACTACATGTATATGTTTTCATTTCAGTTAAATACTTCAAAAATTCTTGGTATACTGTAGCTAAATATTTAACATAGCAAGAAACTGCCAAATTGTTTTCTAAAGTTTTTAGGGTTATTCTGTTTCTGTTTTTCTTTTTTGTGTTTATAATCTGCCATTTCACCCCATCTGAAAAATATAATTCTGTAACTCCATTTCCTCGCCAGAATTGGGTGTTGCAAGACTTTAATTTTAGTTATTTTAATTGGTATAAAATAGGTATCTCATTGTGGTTCTAATTTATATTTGCCCATGACAAAACATCTTTAATGTGTTTTCAAATGCTATTGTGCAGAAATATATCTCCTTTTCAGAAGTGTCTGCTAACAAAGTCCTTTGTTCATTTATTTTTAGGAGGCTCTTTGTTTTCTTAAATTGAATTGCAAGAATTATTTATAAATTCTGAATGCAAGTCCTTTGTCAGATGTTGGGATTGCAAATATTTACTTCTGGACAGTGACTTGCCTTTTAATTTCTTTAAAAGTACTTTGGAAGGAGCAGAGAGTTTAATTTTGATGGAATGTAGTTTATTAGTTGTTTATCCTCCCTGGATTTTACTTTGGATGACCTAAAACTTTATCTCAAATTTTCAAGGAGTTTCTTTTATTTCTCTCTTTAAATATAATAATTTAATCAAAGATTTAGTGAGGTAGAAATTATCCTCTCTGATTTAGAATTACAGAAAAAGTCTTCTAATTACTTATTTATTTTTATTTTTAAATTGCTATTGTAGAGTTAATATACAGAGAGGTTACAGTTACATGAATCAGGACTTGAGTAATGAGTACAATTCTTTTTTTTACCAGTCTCCCCTACATCTCTTTCACCGTATTTCCCGCCTGTCCCCACCTGTAAGATAACCAATTCATTTTCCACCTAGTGTCTAGAAAGTATCATTGTTGCATTTTTCATCCTTTTTCCACCTTTTATGTGTCCTCCCTGACCCTCCTAAATACAAACAAACTAACAAACAAGACAAAAGGAAAAGTAAACAAAAAGCAGCAAGAATGGCAAACAAGGAATGAAGTAAGCCAGAGCCAAAGAAACATAGGCTACATGTTTTCTGTCATTTGTGGTAACTAGGATGAGCCTATGAATCTACAAGTAAACACACTTAAATAAGTAACACTGGAACATGATCAATTATACAGGACCCTAGTCATTTACACCCAGAGGCCAAAGAGGCTATGCATAAGGGTGGTGGACAAAGGCTCAATAGCTATGCACAGATGATCATATAAAATAATATTCTATGGAATGAACTCCAAGGAAAAAGTCTTATTGAGTCAAAAATGGTATAAGTTTACAATAAAAACCAGACAGGTCTCTCAACTTTCTAATACATGGTACATGTTATAAAACAATGGCAGAAAGGTAGGACTTAGACTAAATTCTTTAAATCTAACAGACAATCTCTGTCCATGAGTTGATTCACCTTGTATAAGTAACCATGCCATGTAGGTTGGGCTGAGGTTTTCATTTGTAAACAAGAAAGCCTCCTGTGTTTGTTGAAGTTCTAATTTAATAATAAATGAAGTCTAGTCTCTTTTAATGTGATGCATCTCTTGTCCAATGGCAGATACCGCGGGCAGCTTTTCATATATGCTATAAGTGATATATAAACTTCTTTAGTTCCTACACACAAAAAGATGCAGGCATTATAGGATTATTGCTTCTGAAAGTGCTGCTGATTTTCAATTTGTGCAAATACATTTGGCAGTGGCCATCTGCCCTAGGGCTTCAGTTCAAATGGAGTGCTTCAGGTTCCTGCATTCCAGTCTGTTTTATCTTCCTCTGTTGGTAGGACCTATTGCTTTCTGCCATGATACAACTCCCAGGCTAGCCCTACAAGTGGCATCTGTACTCATGGTCCTAACAAAAATTTCAGGTTATTTTAACAGGGTAACCTTGAAACCAAAGGCTTACCATTAAATAATCAGGTTCTCCAAGGATGGAGTACTGGGGATCTAGTAACATCAATAACACTGGTGTAGGTGAAAAAACAATATGGAAGGAAAATCACAGTTAAAATATTAGAAAACAGCTGCAGCAGCAAAAACAGCAACAGCAACAGCAACAACAAACAGTTCTAGGTAAAACAGCAGCAATCACAACGAAAGCCAACAGACTGCCTCTCTTTATTTCAATGGGACCATTTTTTCAGAGTTAAGCTCACTGATTATAGAGTGTCTTCTGTCGTCTCCTTGGGCTGCTTCAAAAGTCTGTAAAGAGAAGTGAAGATTAATGTGTATGGTATTTACACACATATTCTTCAAGCACATAACTATACCTGCTTTCATATTGCACATTTCAAACACACTTCAAGCCCAATGAAGCAAATAGGTTGGATATTATTATTTACAGAAGAAATGGGCATTCCAGGTAGTTAAATAATATATGACTGAAATGGAAGAATGGTTAGATAATAAACGAACACCAGTGACCTAATCTTGCTTTTGGCTATTACAATAGAAGCAGTGATTTGAGGTTTTCTCATTTCAAAGGAGTCTCCAACCCAGGAGTGAAGGGCTGGAATCTTCTGAGATATTTCACCACTGCTCTGTGCATAGCTCTGATCCTGATGTCCTCGTGTGCATTACATGTGTGTACACTCAGATAAATGTGGTTGTCTTCCCTGCCTTTGAATAACAAGGAAATTGAAAATGAGATGTCTAGTTTTACAAATTACTTCATTGAAGAAATCACAGAACAACTCCTGTTCTTTTGATTATACAAAGATTATTTGTATTGTATGTCATTACTACACCTGGCAAAAAAATTCTAATTAAGAATCCCTCTTAAAATGAAGGGAAACCATGCTTTATCACCCAGAAATGTCCACCCTTTCATCTTTCATGGTGCTATCTTTGTTCATTGTGCCCTATCTTCTTACAACTTTCCTTCTGTTTCAACATGCAGAACCTGTCGTGAAAATAATTATCACAGAAGATTAAATGCTTACAGTGCTATCACCTCTCTCCAGTGAAATCCAGCTTATTTTCCTAAAACCCAAAGAGAAGCATTCTGTGGAAAGGATTTTTTAAAGGAGGATATGGTAGTCAAAGGCTCAATAGCTATGTACAGATGATCATATAAAATAATATTCTATGAAGTAAACTCCAAGAAAGGAAACAAGAGACATTTTTATTTGCCATCATTGCCATTTGTTAGTTTTGATTTGGGAGCAGGGAGGGCACATACATGGTAGAACAATGATGAACAAATACAACTGTGATGCTCACTACACACTACGTGGAAAATGAACTGAATATCTTGAAGGTGGAGACAGGAGGAAAAGACTGGGAGAGAGGGATGGAAAGGCAGTGATGGATGAAAAAGAATTGTACTCATTAACTGACTCATGTAAATGTAACTTCTCTGTATATCAACTCTACAACAACCATTTTTAAAAAGAAATAAAGAAATAGATGGTCTGTTTCCAACTACTGAAACTAAATGATACTGGATTGCTTATCTAATTCATAAAGACAGTATGAAAAATGAATTCATTCATTGGATCAAAATGTTTGTTGTTTCTGAGGTAAGCAATCACCTACGTGAGCCATGACCCCAGTCTTTTTTATTTTATTTTTCAAATGGAGTCCTGGTAATTCTTTTAACCTGAAACTGGCCTTATATTCAGATATTCCATATCCACCTGCCAAGAAGCTAATATCTGGGTATACACAACTCCAGTCTGTTCTGTCTTTTCACACCAAACATCCAGACAGCGTGAAGGCTGTGGTTCTTGGCTAACCTATAATAAACATTTCCTTATCTATGTTTAGAGAAGATAAAGTCAGAAAAAAGCAGAATATTTATAAATACAATTTATAAGCTGCAGAAATAATATTAACTTACCTACAACTTATTAGGAAAAATTGTTTGTGTGCACAAAGGCTCAGGGACATTGCTCATTGCTCATTCTTTTACTTTTTTTTTTGTACTTATTTGGAGATAATTGTTTTATGGACTCTCTTGCCCAGGTTGGCTCTATGCCATGATGTGCACATCTCAGCCAACTGAGTAGCTAGTACAGGCATGAGCAGCCTGTATCCAGCTAAGAATCTTTTCTTGATGTGGAGAAAACATTGAGAGAAATGTGTAAATCATTCTCTTTCACATTGAGTGCAAATGAAAATTATGATGATACCTTCTAGAATAACTTAGGATATTTATAACAATGTGAAATATGTTTCCTTAGTCCAAGCAATTCAAAATTTTAGGAATGTAACTTGCAATTATGTTGATAGAAATGATTTGTGTACATGAATATCTGTTACAGAATTCTATGTAAAATAAAATGTTTAACAACTTGGATATTCATAAAGGCTATTTCACTAAATGGTAGACACATACAATGGAATTCTATGCTTCAATTAGAAAGAGTGACATTGCCCCATTTATAAGGAAATGTAAAGACTTGGAAAAATTATATTAAGTATTGTTTCTAACATATTTATAAGATACCACATGATATTTTTGTTGCTTTGTATGTCCCTTCCCCTCCCCACGGTTTGACCCTTGTTTTCACTGTATTTGATATTGGTATAATTTGGGGAGGGGAAGGGAAAAAGCAAATTATCTAAATTGGGATACTGGTGGACCCATTGCAACAATGAGATGTACAAGATGTTATGTTGAAGAACGAACTTTACAACTTTGGCTGGGGTGGGGGGAATAGAAGGGCAGGGATGGTAAGGGGAAACAAACGAGGAGGCAACAATGCTTGATAAGAAATGTACTCATTACCTTGCTCATGTAATTGTAATCCCTCTGTACAGTATTTTCATGATAAAAAAACCTTATTAATAAAAATTATATTAAGTAAAGTAAGCCAGAACCAAAGTAACATAGGTTCCATGGTTTCCCTCATTTATAATAGTTAGTATATGTCTAGAATAGTCCTAACAAAGAATAACAATAATTCAATAGCTAACTACATATGACCGTATGAAATGATGCTAATCAAAATGAACTCCAAGGAATGGAAACAAGAGGATTTTTTTGTTTTATGTTTTTGTTTTATGTGAGCTTCTTTCTTTTTTGCATTTTTTTCTTTTTTTGGTTTATCCCATGTTGTCAGTATTTGATTTTGATGCCCTGTATCATGTATCTATGTTCATCCAATTTAAGGAAGGGAAAGGAACTAACAAAATGGTGAGACAAAGGACAAAGGATGAACCAATGCAACAGTGATACTCGCAAGACACTATATTGTACATTGAACTTTAAAACTTGGGTATGAGGGGAATTGGGGGAGAGAAAGAGGGAGGAAACCAGGGAGTGGGGTAACACTATTTGAAAAGAAATGGACTCATTGCCTTACTGTAACCTCTGTACATCACCCTTATAATAATCAAGTAATGCCTTTAAATAGAAAAATAAATTGTCTATAAGATATTTATAGAATTAATATTATAACTATGAAAAAGTTAGATATTTAATCATGTACCTAATCTTTAAAATGTGCTTTTCACTTGCCACAAAATTGAAGAGAATGGCAATATGTACAAAAGTATGATTCTATTTGTGAAAACATATTGGAACTATATACTTCTAGGAAAAATACTGAACACTTACACATAAGCATTTTATCCTAATACAAATGAAGGTGATTTCTAATAATCTGGAATATAAAGCTTATAAATCCATAATCTTTTATAATTCCAATTAAATATATTTAGAATATTTTAAAACATATCTACAACAAAGACTTCTGGGTTTAACAAAGAAGACAAATCTGAAGCATAGTAAGAAAGGACTAAGAAGTCTAATGAAATAATCAGGTTTAATGATTTGCAAAGGTCCAAATTAGGTGCAAGAGTGAAAATAGGGACAAGTGAGTAGATACAAAGATGTTTGGGGATAAAGTTTCAGGAATTGTTAATCAAATGGATAAGAGGGGTGAGAAAGAGGAAGGAAACGGAGTTTTCATGAATAAGCCTGAATTCTTAATTTGAAGCTGGCAACAAGTTTTTTTAAATTTGAATTTGGTATTGTCTTAGAAAAATGACCCATATGATGCGACAATTTTGGTTTGACTTTTATGTGAAGTATATACAGCATCTAGAGGTGAAACTCTAAACAATAGAAAATTGAGGCGAGAGTACCTCGCAGTCATTAACTTCAGCATTTCTTGGAAAACATTATCTGTAGAAATATGACAAGGTTGGTAACATCACAATCTTCTCCAAAAGTATATCTTTTACAATCTCATGCTTATTGATAGTAATCATGGAACCATTCTACACCTTGTCAATTTTCATTATTTTGCTACCAGGATACACAATGAAGAATTTTCTTAATGGAATAGTTGGAGGTGTGTAACAGTGGGAGATGCATTTCTTGTTTTACCCTCTTGTTTGTAAGCATGGAGGAGTTGAAGCAGAATATCTTCAATAATTTTCCATTTCTTCACCTATCAAAGGACAGTACCTAGACAAGAATGAACTGATTTCCAAAGCTAATCCTGATTCTATAATCACATAGCTATAATTTTACTTTGATTTTCAATGAAAGATTCTGTTATTTCAATCTGTTTAATGAAGATAAGTCAAATCCATAAAAATTCAGAAACTATGCATTGCCTGATGTGAAGAAAATACCAAATTTTGCAGCCAGTTCAGTCACGAGAGGATAGCTCATTCTTTAACAATTTCTCCAATCTAGTAAATGCTGGTTTATTCGGATGAAATGTATGATTTGTGTCTCAGTGCAAGGGACTGATTTGGGTTTTGTGGGTAGAGGTGAGTAGTTTCAGGCACTTAGTACTTCGAAGGGGAAACAAAGGAGGAGGCTACAATGCTTGATAAGAAATGTACTCATTATCTTGCCCATGTAATTGTAATCCTCTGAACAGTATTTTCACAATAAAAAATTTAAAAAAATTTAAAAAATCAATCTTCAGTTCACCAAAACTCGAAACATTCTTTCTTTGTCAAGCATTTTCTCTCAATTATTAAACCCATGTGGATGTTAATGGAAATTTAAGCCATGCGCTTCTCATTCACTTGTGTTGTTTATCAAACATCCTTTTGTAAGAACATTTGACATTAAGTTAAAGAAGCATACTGAAGTCTTTTTCCTAGAAACCAGTGCTGTTTTGCCAAAACTAAGTGAATTCTAACCCCCAAAGTTTGAAATTCTATATAAATTGTTGAAGCTATGAGAAAAAAATCCAAGACACAACAAAACAAATCATATACACAGGTGCTTCATTTGTTCAATTTTAATGCAACTCTACTATGTTTGTTCTATGATTGCTGATAGTCAAGTCCCATGGAGGGAGGGCTCATGCTTTGATTGAAGACAATAGCTCTGTCCAGGGACGCTCCTCGGTTGTAAGTGCAATTATTGTCACCAGCAGGAAGAAGTTTCAAATGTAAAGAAGAAAAAACCCTGCTTTCTGATAGAGCCTGCTATATGACTTGGACCTTTCACGTTCTCCAAATGTCCTTGTGTTAAATGTTTGCTTTCTAGACTGTGGTACTTTTGTGATATGGCACTTACTGAAAAGAATTCAGGACATTGGAAACAGGTCCTTGAAGGGGATTTTGGGGGATTCTAGCCAAAAATTCATCTATTTTGCTTCAGTGCTGCCATAAGGTGTCTGGTTTTGCTGCACCCCAAGTTCCAACCATGACTTACAGACTCAGAAACAATTTAGCCAATAGACTATGGGCAAAAGCCTCTAAAACCACATAAGGATGATCTTTACTTCTCTGTCCCTGTCATAAATATTTCTCGTTACTATTATAGGACAGACATCTTTCTTTTCTCTATATATTTTAATTCTAACTCTCATTTGTTGCTAAATATGTATATACATGTATATATGTGTGTACATACGTATATATAATTGTTTAATTGCTTATTCCATCTTCCAATGATCAGTAATATTGCATATTATTTGAGAGCTCCATCTCTAGTACCAACACGCCAGGGATTAATTGAATGCTCTAATACACCTGGACTCTAAAACTGATCAAACTGAAGTATCTACAGTTTCTCCTACTAAAATTGGATTAATAGAATTAAGTATTAGTGACAAATTTATAGTGTGCTATTGACCCATTGAGTCATTGTGAAGGTCACCTGAACTACCGTGGAAAACAAGGCCACATAGAAACCTGCTGTTGACCACTAGTCTCTAGAACTAGGGATGTATAAATTTCTGCTGTTGACATCATCCCAGTTTGTAGCAATTTGTTAGAGACACCCCCCAGAAACAATGTCTGTGCGATTATTGACATATTTTAAGGTAGATGGATTAGCATCTCAGTCTTAGCAGCCAGGTCATGGTGGTAGCAATGACCATTATGAAGAGGAAGGGAAAAGATAAAACTTTAGACTGAAGGACATGACATATTCTGTCCACTTTAACTTTGAGATTATATTCTCAATCTGATGACAATATAGATCCTGATTTTCCAAGCTCAATATGGCTGATTTCCAGCAATGCTAAAATTATCTGGTAACGTTTATCACTCACATTTTCAGTATTCTTCCATTTTTGTATCCATAATTGTGCTTAAATTACTTGTATTTGAAAAAGTAGCTTTACGATAGGGAGCTCCGTGCTTTATTTATTTTAACATCATTGGGGATTAGAATAATATCCGACTCATGGTCCTCATTGTCAATAGCCAACTAAAGTTCAGTAAATGAATCAGTGTCTTACATGTTGTTATACTTTATCATACCTTTGTGAAAAAATATGAAATTTTGAACCCAAATAGGACAAGAACACTTGATAAATAATAGATCCAACTTATCGAGTGTAACTTTAGCCTACCTAAACTCATTTATCTTAATGAGGTAAACAGGGAACTGTTTCCACTTAATTTCAGTTTTTCTCTGTAGGTGCATTCTCTATTTCCAAGTCTTTGTTTTAATATTTGTATTTAAAATCAGAAATGTATCTTTACATCTACACTGGGTATTTATTCTTACTCATTAATGATGTGCTTTTGTATTCCTTAGGCAAATGAACCTTCTAATAGGGTTATGCCATCGAGCTAAGATCTATAGAGAATTTCCAGCTGTTTATTTTCCCATCTTTCAGACAAATGCAGAAATGGGCTTCTAATGCCTATTGAGTTCTGCTTCCCATTCTAGATGGAAAATGGAATTACAATTTGGAAACAGGACTCTGTTTGAGCTGGCAACTGGCTGCTATGTAATTATCATTGCTCTTCTTTATTAACTGCTCGCCTTTGCCGTATGTGTTGCTTTGTTGATGGATGTAACCTCAATCTTGTTGCTATGGCAACAGTAACAGTAGCTGAGAAGATTTTGTTTGCAGTAAACAAATTCGGCCATATGCTTTAAACCTGGTGAAGTAGTTTCCCAGCTTCCTTTACACTGGCCTACTCCTGAATAAATTTAAAGAACCCTAAATTAGATTTGAAACAAAAAATAAGGGAAACAGTCGAGATTGTCATTACCTCTGTGTGTGTGTGTGTGTGTGTGTGTGTGTGTGCATGTGTATGTTCAAGTACATATTACAATGCTCCAATGCGAGCCTCCTGCTTGGGAGTAAGAATATCTGTGTGATATGACAGAGCAGCAGACCTACCCTTGGGAGACAGCGTTATATCATGAGGACTGATGGCATCATTAGAAAAGTTGGGGTGTAACATTAACATCATAACAATAATTGTTAGGCTTTTTGATAAATTTCTTCTCTAATAAGGCAGACTGAGCTTTCAAGTGTTGAGGGAGAACTCCTCTAACAGTATAAGCTTTTGTAAAATGTTGAAGTGGTATGCTTTCAACCCCACAGCACAAGTATCCACAGCACTGCAAGAGTCTCTGAAAATTAGTGGAATCACGAGCTATTTGTTTGCTCTTTGCATCAGTAGTCAAAGAGTTTGACTGACCCCTAGCTATCAGGATCCATGGTCCTTAAGTACATTGCCTTACAAGAAAGGCTGAGTTTTTGCACAGAAATTTATACAGCCAATTTTCAGTCTCTCAAACTCAATTTAAATTCCTGCTAAATATTTTCTTGTGTTTTAACCTTTTATTCAGATGTTTGTCTCATAAGACCACAATGCAAATATAGTGCTGCAGGCTTCAATGTAGCTCATTAATCCATGTCTTTCAACAATCTGTCTGAGGATGGTAAGGTGAGAAGTTCAGGCCAATGTTAAAGCGATGTCTCTACCCAGCACATTAATTAATGTATTGTTGGCTGGAGTAGAACATTTGTTATGATTTATCTTTATAAGTTATCAGAAAAGAAAACAATATGATTTTCTTTATGGAAGGACTCTAATTAATTTAGATAACATGATAACAATTAACAAAAGCAATATAGATTTACAATTGAAAACCATCTTTTCTTTTCAGTAAGATAAATAGGTTTAAAGGCATGATGAATAAGAAAGATGACTCCATTGGGATTCCTCAAACTTGATTTCTTTTAGATATATGGAAGACCAGCTTATGTTCGCTAATTTCTGGAAATTTCACTAAGACTTTAACTGTCATGTCTCACAGTTCCCAATGTCTGTTGTTCTGAATTAACTACAATACAATAAATATACTCATGCTGACCCTCTATCTAGGCCTTCTACAATATCTTTTCCAGTACTGAATAGAAGTTCTTTTGTGGTTGCAAGTGTTTTAGCAGCTGACTATTTTAACAATTCACTATGAATTGTTGTTTGGAAATTACATTATATCTGTGGGTGGCTGAATGAAAATCTTAACTAATAGGAGTTCATCTTCTAATTTAGTACTATCCATTAGGACATAGGTATGCTTGCTCCTGTGTATGATAGAGACATGGAGATATAGGAACATTACACAAATCCAGGAGTCAAATATGAAATCATCTGTCTCATTCCAGAATCATGTTATTAATTATGATGTCGAAATATCCCTTAGCAAAAATTCTGGTTTTCCAGGTTTCCCTCTTTCAGTCTGAGACTCTTAGAATAACTCTTCAAATGCTCATTTATTTTTCATTTATTCACAGGTTGAAGACAAACTCTGGCCAAAAGCAGCAAGTCCTCCTATATATCTTTTGCTCTTCCCCATGTTCCTCTACATTTGCTGGAGGACTCTTAGTTGTGTTTTTACCCCAACCAGAAAGGAAAATTATGATTCAGCCCTGTTTTCAATGTATTTGCTATTGGTATAATTTGGGGAGGGGAAGGGAAAAAACAAATTGTTTAAATAGGGATACAGGTTGACCCATTGCAACAATGAGATGTACAAGATGTTATGTCAAAAAATGAACTTTACAACTTTGGCAAGGGTGGGGGAGGGGCGGGGAGTGAATGGGAGGGCAGGGATGGGAAGGGGAAACAAAAAAGGAGGCAACAATGCTTGATAAGAAATGTACTCATTACCTTGCTCATGTAATTGTAACCCCTCTGTGCGGTATTTTCACAATAAAAAAACTTATTAATTAAAAAAAAGAAAATTATGTTAGGATTGATGCTTTCTCTTCATTGGTATTGTGAACTCTAGGATATTACTTCTAAGTCTGTCTTGAAAAGCACCTTGTAATGGTGGGGCGGGAGAGAAAAATGTGGGAGTAGAAATCGACAATAAACATTCAGTTATCAGACTAAATAATATATGACTTTTAACCTCTTTCATAACAATCTAACTTTGCAGATTGATCTCTAGATTTTTAGTCCTGCAGATTTTAACATTTTAGGGGAGAATTAAGGGATAAATTCATGGTGTATAGGAAATATATAGGTACTGATTTTTTTTCCGTAAGACCCATAATAGCACACATATACATTTTTATTAGAATCCAAAGCTCTGTGTAAAAAATGAACTCCATTAAAAATTATTAGTTTTATATTATTAATACTAACGTTAACATTTGTATATCAATTGTAATGAGATGTTGAACTAGCGAAAGATGTTAAAAAGGGAAAATGTGGTTTATATGGATCCATATTTTGTTTTAATTCTTCTGTACAGATAAACTTCCAAAAATGTCTGGCAATTAAATTAAAGAGAGAAAGGAAAGAGAAAGGGAGAGTTGTACATGTGCAATTTTCTGGCAAGGGAAATAGAAACTGGAGGATCTCAGCAAAAGAGAATGTTGGCTTGTCCACGTCCCTTTAAGTTGCAACTCTGTTTCCAAGTGTTTGGTTGTTCTCACCCCTACATGTCATTTATCTGGACTCTAAAGAGCCTAATGAAAGCTGTAAAAATGGTTGGAAACCCTTTCTCCGGTAAGAAAATAATTTGCCTAAGCTCCATTTCTATAAAATGCGCAGATGTGCTAGACTTTAGCAACCTCCTTAGGGTGCAATAAGTGTTGTTCTAAAGTGTTTCAAGATTCAAGCATCCCAGGGCCTGGCACTGCGGTGGGACACAGGGGAAGAGATAAAGCTCAAATTGAAAAGATGCTTTCTTTACTTGGGAAGAGGTAGTTTAGCACATGTGACAAGCAATTCCTGCCTGTCTACAAAGATTTCTTCCTTATTGTGTTCATGATATTAAAGCCGTCCTTCCCTACACCATAATTCCTTCTTCCATCCCAATGGGAAAGTGTCGTTTTTGACAGAAAGGTCACATATCATGTCCTGAAGCACCATTGTTACCCTGTTGTTCCAGTACATACAGGTCATCCAGAGCTCAGTCCAAATCATTTCTTATAATTCCTTTCTGATCATGTTCTTTACTCCTCTCAGGTTTGTTATTTCATCTGGCAATATGGTCTACTGAGATGTTTCTTACATGTATGTGTTGTGCTTTGGCCATGATCCTGTCTTCAATTACCTGTTCTTAGTTACTCTCCTCTTTCTATTACAATTTTTTTTCAATTTGATTTTTTTTATTATTTTATTTTATTTGTGAACATACTGTACAGAGGGGTTACAATTACATGGGCAGGATAATGCGTACATTTCTTACCAAGCATTGCAGCCTCCTCCTTTTGTTTACCCTTCACGTCTCTTCCCAGCCTCCCCCTTCCCCCCCAATCCCAATCCTTCTCCTTTCCCCCCTTCCCCCCCCCCACACCGACGTTGTAAAGCTCATTTTGGACATGACAACTTGTACTTCTCATTGTTGCAACAGGTCCACCTGTATGCTTAAACAACTGGTTTTTCCCCATCTCCTCCTCAAGTTATACTGACATCAAATATAGTGAAAGCAGGGGTTATACTGTGGGGGAGGGACATACAAAGCAACAAAGAGACAATCTTATAAATGCGTTAGAAACACATGCATGAAAGAAAAAAAACATTAAAATACATATCTAAGGGTTCATTTTCCTGACATCACATTATCTGACCTTTTCCGCTTGACTCATGCATATACTAGATATTGCAAATAAGGGAAACCATGGGACCTATGTTTCTTTGGGCCTGGCTTACTTCACTTAATATAATTTTTTCCAAGTTTTTCCATTTCCTAACAAATGTAGCAATGTCATTCTTTCTGATGGAGGCATAGAATTCCATTGTGTATATATACCACATTTTCTTGATCCATTCATCTACTGAGGGGCATCTGGGTTGGTTCCATATCTTAGCTATGGTAAATAATGCTGCAATAAACATTGTTGTGCTGGTAGCTTTAGTGTGGTCTTGTTTGTAAACATTTGGATAAATGCCCAAGAGTGGGATTGGTGGGTCATAGGGGAGTTCTATGTGAAGTCTTTTGAGGAACCTCCATACTGCTTTCCAAAGTGGTTGAACAAGTTTACATTCCCACCAACAATGAAGTAAGGTTCCTTTCTGTCCACATCCCCTCCAGCATCTGTTGTTGTTAGAGTTCTTGATTTTTGCCATTCTAACTGGGGTGAGGTGATATCTCAATGTTGTTTTGATTTGCATTTCTTTTATGGCTAGGGATGTTGAACATTTCTTCATGTGTCTATTGGCCATCCTTCTTTCTTCTTCAGAGAAGTTTCTCTTTAAGTCTTTCGCCCACTTATTTATTGGGCAGTTGTTTCTTTGAGGATTTGTTGTTGGGAGGTTTAATTTTTTGAGTTCCAAGTATATTTTAGATATGAGACCCTTGTCCATTGTATGGTTAGTAAAGATCTTCTCCCAATTGGTGGGCTTTCTATTGATCTTGCTAGCTATGTCATTGGCCTGCAGAAGCTCTGCAACTTTATGCAATCCCATTTGTCCAACCTTTCTTTGATTTGTTGTGTTTCCGGGTCTCTATTCAAAAAATTTCGACCTGAGCCAAGGAGACCTAGGGTTTCTCCTATTCCATCCTGTAATGTTTTCAGAGTGTCTACTTTGACTTCAAGGTCTTTGATCCATTTGGAGTTGATTCTGGTGCAGGGTGATATATAAGGATCTAGCTTTAGTTTTCTACATGTAGTTAACCAATTTTGCCAGCACCATTTACTGAAGAGGCTGTCTTTGTTCCATTCTATTGTTTTAGCTCCCTTATCGAAGATTAGATGGCTATAGGTCTATAGGTTCATTTCTGGGTTTTCAATTCTATTCCATTGGTCCTGAGGTCTGTTCTTATGCCAATACCAAGCTGTTTTGATTACTATGGCTTTATAGTAGAGTTTGAAATTTGGTATTGATATTCCTCCAGCAGTGTTCTTTCCATTTAGGAGCGTTTTTGCTATTCGGGGTCTTTTATTGTTCCATATGAATTTTTGGATTGTCTCTTCTATTTCCTTGAAGAATGAGTTGGAATTTTGATAGGTATTGCCTTGAATTTGTACATAGCCTTGGGAAGTATTGCCATTTTCACGATGTTAATCTTTCCAATCCAGGAGCAAGGGAGTCTTTGCCATTTTTTAAGTTCTGTGTTGATTTCCTTTTTCAAGATTTTAAAGTTTTCATCATAGAGGTCCTTCACTTCTTTGGTTAAGTTAATTCCTAGGTATTTTATTTTTTGTGGGGCTATTACCAATGGAGTTGCTTTCCTAATTTCAGCCACACTTTTCTCATTGTTGGCATATAGAAAAGCCATTGATTTTTGGGGGTTAATTTTATAACCTGCTACTTTGCCAAAGTTTTGAATCAGCTTGAGTAATTTGGGAGTGGAGTCTATGGGATTCTTTAAGTACAAGATCATGTCATCTGCAAAGAGGGAGAGTTTTATTTCTTCTTTCCCTATTTGGATCCCCTTTATGTCTGCATCTTGTCTTGTTGCTGTAGCTAGGAATTCTAATACTAGATTGAAGAGAAGTGGAGAGAATGGGCATCCTTGTCTTCTTCCTGAGTTAAGAGGAAATGGCTTTAGTTTTTCACCATTGAGTATAATGCTGGCTGTAGGTTTGTCATATACAGCCTTTATTGTATTGAGGAATGTTCCACGGATTCCTAATTTTTCCAGAACCTTCATCATAAAGGGGTGTTGGATCTTGTCGAATGCTTTTTCTGCATCTAATGAGATAACCATGTGGTTCTTATTCTTGCTCCTGTTGATGTGATGAATAATATTAATTGATTTGCATATATTGAACCAGCTTTGCATCCCTGATATGAATCCTGTTAGATCATGGTGTATGATTTTTTGGATGAATTGTTGAAGTCGATTGGCCAAAATTTTGTTGAGAAGTTTTGCATCAATGTTCATCAAAGAAATGGGTCTATAGTACTCTTTCTTTGATGAGTCCCTGCCTGGTTTTGGGATGAGGGTTATGATGGCTTCATAGAATGTGTTGGGTAGTGAGCTTTCTCTTTCAATTTCATTGAAGAGTTGGAGGAATATTGGTGTGAGCTCTGCTTTGAAGGCCTTGTACAATTCCACTGTAAAACCATCTGGTCCTGGACTTTTCTTAGCTGGGAGGTCTCTTATTGCTGTTTCTATTTCAGTGCTTGATATGGGCCTGTTAAGATAGTTTAACTCATCTTGGTTTAGTTTTGTCATGTCAATATTTGCTAGGAGGAAGTCCATTTCTGTCAAGTTCTCAAACTTATTAGCATAAAGTTTTGAGAAGTATTCCCTTATAATGTTCTGAATCTTGGTTGTTTCTGTGGTGATGTTTCTATTCTCATCTCTGAGTTTATTAATTTGGGTGTGTTCTCTTCTTTTTCTTATAAATTTGCTAAGGGTCTGTCAATTTTGTTAAGTTTTTCGGAGAACCAACTCTTTGTTTTGTTGATTCTTTCTATAGTTTTTTTGGATTCTAATTCATTTAATTCTGATTTAATTTTGATTATTTCTTTCCGTCTACTGGATTGGGGTTTATCTTGCTGCTCTTTTTCAAGGAGGTTTAGATGTGTCATTAAATTGCTAGTTTCAGATCTCTCCAATTTGTTGATGTAGGAGCTCAGAGCTATAAACTTGTCTCTGAGTACTGCCTTTGCTGTGTCCCAGAGGAGCTGGTAATTTGTGTGTTCATTTTTGTTGAAAAGCATGAACATTTGAATTTCCTTTCTAATCTCTTCCATGACCCACTCTTGGTTCAGCAGTGTGTTGTTCAGCCTCCGTGTGATACCAGACTCTCTTTGGTGGCTTTTGGTGTTGAGTTCTAATTTTATTCCCTTGTGGTCAGAGAGAATGCAAGGTATAACTTCAATGTTTCTGAGTTTAGACAAGTTTGCTTTGTGACCTAAAATGTGGTCTATTTTAGAAAATGTTCCATGTGCTGCTGAGAAGAACGTGTATTCTGATGCTGCTGGGTGAAATGTTCGGTAGATGTCTGTTAAGTCTAGTTGATCTATGCAGCTGTTTAGATTTGCGGTTTCTCTGTTGAGTTTTTGCCGAGTTGATCTATCTAGTGGGGAGAGTGGTGTGTTAAAATCCCCAACAATTAATGTCTTTGGATCTATATGGGATTTGAGGGAAAGTAGTGTTTCTTTGATAAATTTGGGTGCTCCATTGTTTGGCGAATAGATATTTAGAATTGTAATATCCTCCTGAAGGAGAGATCCTTTAATTAGTATGTAGCGACCTTCTTTATCTCTTCTCATGAATTTTAATTTGAAGTCTATTTTATCTGATATTAGGATTGCAACTCCCGCCTGTTTATGGGGGCCGTTTGCTTGGTAGATTTTGTTCCAGCCTTTAACTTTGAAAATGTGTTTGTTTTTACGGGCAAGATGTGACTCCTGCAGGCAGCAGATAGAAGGGTCTTGTTTTTTAATCCAACTAGACAGTCTATGTCGCTTAATTGGAGAGTTCAGTCTGTTAACGTTAAGAGATAGGACTGAGAGGTATTTGGGAGTTCCTGCCATATTATCCACCTTCTTGGGGACTGCAAAAACTGGGTTCTTCCTATGGTTCTTGGATTCTCAGTTTGGGTGCAGTTTCTTGGCCTTTGTTGCGGTCTTGTTGGTTTTCTATGTGTAGGACATCTTTAAGAATCTTTTGTAGGGCTGGTTTGGTGGAGATGTATTGTTCAATTTTTCTTTGCTATGGAAGGTTTTTATTTGGCCTTCAGTTATGAAGGAGAGTTTAGCTGGGTACAGTATTCTTGGTTGATAGTTGTTTGCTTTTAGGGCATGGCATATATCATTCCAGGCTCTTCTTGCTTTGATTGTCTCTGCTGAGAAATCTGAGGTAATTCTAATTGGTTTCCCTTTATAGGTGATTAACCTTTTCTCCTTGACAGCTTTAAGGATCTTTTCCTTGGTCTGAGTTGATCCTGTGTGGATTATAATGTGACGGTGGGATGTCCTATTCTGGTCTGGTCTATTTGGGGTTCTAAAAGCTTCTTGTATCTGAATAGGCCTATCTTTTTGTATGTTTGGGAAGTTCTCTGCTAGGATCCTGTTAAACAAATTTCCTAGACCATTAACTTCTGTTTCTAGGTGCTCCTCTACACCCATTATCCTTAGATTAGGCCTTCTGATGGTGTCTTCCAGGTGTTGGATAGATCTATCATATTTCTTGGACTTGTCTTGGATGGTTGTATGTTCTTTCTCTATAATATCTAGGCTGTCTTCAATCCCTGAGATTCGATCTTCTGCATGGTCTAACCTGCTCTCAAGACTCTCTACTTTGTTTTTTATCTCTTTTCCTTCTAGTTGGTCAGCCTTGATGGCTTCAAGTTCTTTGTTGAAGCTCTGTTTTAGGTCTTGTATGAATTTCTTTACTTCCTTAATTTGGTGTTCAGTGTTTGTTCTCAAATCACTTAGTTGATTGGTTATGGTTTCTTTGGACTCCCATTCCTTCTGTTGGGTTCCATTCAGCATTCCCTTTGTGGTCTCCCTGACTTCCTTCAGCTCTTTGTTAATGGATTCCATGAATGCTTTTAGTGATCTTTGTGTATTCTCTACCTGGTCTCTCAATTCCTGTATTACTCTTTGATTAGCTTCTTCCCGTTCATGGGATTCCTGTAGTTCTCTTTCCTCTCGTTCGTGGGATTCCTGCAGTTCTCTTTGAGTGTTCTCAGCCTGCTCACGCCATTCCTCCCTTTCTCTTTGAGTATTCTCAAGTTGTTCACGCAAATCCTGTATCAGTTTTTGAGTAGCTTCCTCATGCTTATGATATTCCTGTATAAGCTTTTGGGATGCCTCCTCTCTCTCCCTTTCACGCTCATACAGAGTCCTTTGTAAGTTGTCAAACTTCTCATTTATCATGTTTGCCAACAATGTTTGTAGAGCTATTTGGGAACTCTCCTCTGGATTATTCTTTATCTGTTCTGACCCCTGATTATCAAGATTGGGACTTGAGATATCCGGATTTGCCATTTTTCTAGTGTTTTTTCGGCTTACTCTGCCCATTTGAGATGAAAATAGCGCCAGTTTTGTGCTAGAACACTATCTTAAGGCAACCATCAATCAAAGTTTGCATTTGTACAGTCAATAGTCTACAGATACAATCTAGTTCAACAGATACATCTATTCAACATCAAACAATTATATGTTAATGGGCTTCGAACCACAGAGAAGAATTTGGAAAACCAGAAATTATTAGGGTTAGGGAGAGATGTGGGTAAAAAATAGGAATAGATTGGTGTGGGGAGGCACAGGGAGAGTTAACTATGTCCTAATCCCAATGCAGGAAATAGGTTGGGTAGGATGCATGTAGAGAGAGAGAGAAAAAGAAGAATGAGAAAGGGAAATGAAAAGAGACCAGAAAAAAAATAGAAACGTAAAAATTAATATTATTATGGAGATTAAAAGACTATCTATTTAGAGAGGAATGTGAGTATATTAATAGAAGGGTAGGGACATAGAGGAGAAGTGAAAAACTTAAAAAAATGCTTAAAATATTATATAGGTATAAAGAGTTAGTACTGCTATTAAGGAATTTAAGTCTAGAGGTTTTGAATTGAGTAATAAATTTGTGGATTAAGTGTGTACACAATGGGGGATAGGGTCTACTAGTTAACTATGGGTTTATCTGAGGATGTGCAGGACAAGAGTTAAGTCACATACAGAAGATCAAAAGAGAAGAAAAGGTGAAAAGGATTAGAAAGGGAGAGAAAAGATCAGAAGTTCAGTAGAGCTAGACAAAAAAACAAAAAGAGAGTTAAGAAAGAAAGAAAAAGAGAAAGAAGACAAGAAAGGAAAACGCACATTCATGTGTTCCTAAAATAAAAATTATAAGAGGAAAAAAAAGTTACTAGAAAACAATTATTTTTTCAAAAAAGGCAAAAATTAAAGATTAATAAAATTTTTAGAAAAGGAAAAAAAATTTATATATATATATAAGATACCAAAAAAAAGAAAAAAAGAAAAAAAAAGAAAAGAAGAGGAAGAAAAAAAAAAGTTTTTTGATTTTTTTTTGATTTTTTTTTGGGAGGGGTGGGAAGAATCCTGTATCTCCCTTTTGTCTGTAACTAGCCTCTTGTTGGAGTCTCTGGTCAGCTTGAGGTCCTGTGGCTTGATTGGTTTCTTAAGTCAGTTTGTTCGAACAGGCAGAAAAATGCTCTGTTTTACCCAAGATTTTGAGAACCCCCTCCCAGATTAGTGGTGAGGCTAGGTTCTGGGTAGGGTTGAGGCCTTTCAACAATCAGAAGCTTTTTCCTGGGGCTAACACAGAGCCCAGCCTGGAGCCTTTCTCAGGGTTTCTGTTTTTCAATTGATTGTGGAGGCTGCTAGAGGGAGGGGCAGCCTCTAGCTCTGGTTACCCAGTGAGGAAAGCCACTCCAATGGCTGGTGCCTGAGCTGGGTGACTTTTCCCTGGATGGAGCCGAGTCTAGCAGGTCACTTTGCCGTTAAGTTCTTGTGACCTGCTAAATGACTTGTTTTATTCCAAGGCCTGGGTTGGAGCTGGCAGCTCCTCCGAGCTTTGTCGGTATCCAAGATGGAGATCACCGGTGCTGGGGGGGGGGGAGGGGTGGCCTTCCCTCCTCTGCTCCCTGAGAAGGAGTGAGGACGTCGGGCTTCTACTCACGTCGAGTCTTGGATCCTGGGTCGTCTCTGGTCTGCGAACTGCAGGATGAAGATGTCCGCTCCTTGTCGGTTCTTGCTGGTGTTGAGTAGAATCCACTCGCCCGCTGCGGCTGGCTCCTTCGTCCCGGACTCTCTGTGTGAGCGCTCAGTTATGGCCCGGGCTGCGGACTCCACCGCTACCCTGCCGCTGCTGCCGCGGCGGCTGCTGGCAGGCGCTCAGATGTGTCTTTTTGCCTTGGCTTCCCCTCTCTTGTCTAACTCTCTGTCCTGTGATGGCACACTTGGTGTGATTCTCTGGCTTAGGACTGTTCACTGGAACTCTAAAACTGCTTTCTATGCGAGAGCTTGTTCAGATTCCAGCTTCTCCTCCGCCATCTTTTTTCTAGCTCTCTCTATTACAATTTTTAATGTATTTCATTATTTCCTTTATATGCCTTTGTATAATGTACTTTGACCACATCCACTCCCTTATTCTCTCCTTTCACCCTTTCTAGCTCACTGGCAAGCTTTCCCAAAAAGAGTTCCCTTGCATTTCTTAGTATTATTTTATTTTTTTCAGATCTTTTCTGCATACAAGGGAAAACTTGCAGTATTTGACTTGCATAGACTGGCTTATTTTACTTACCATGATGACTTTGAGCTCCAACCATTTTCTTATAAAATATCATAATTTGGGGTTATGTTTTATGAATGAACAATAATCCATTATATATGAAACACATTTCTTTTTCCATTCGTCTGTTAATGGACACCTCGGCTGCTTTCAAATTCTGGCTAGTATGAATAGTGTTGTAATAAATATGGGAATATAGTTATCTCTGTCCAACAAGTAACTATAGGTTTTTAGATAACTGTCCAAAGTAGTATGGAAAACTCATGCTGCAATTCTATTTTCGGTGTTATTATTATTATTATTATTTGTAACGTCTTTTGCTAGTTTATATTCTCTTCAACTTTGTGAGGAGTTCCTTTTCCTTTTATTTGTGCCAGTATCTAGTTTTTGCCTTCCTTGATAGTAGCTATTTAATCTGGACTAAGATAGAATCTCAGTGTAATTTTGATTACACTAAGTATTTTAAATATTTTGTCATCAGATTATTGTCCATTTATACTTATATGTTGTTAGTTAAATTGATTTCCCTATTGATTAATTTAATTATTTATATTTTGTGTTTAAATTTTTGAGCTCAATATATATTCTGGATACTAATTAGAATGAATACTTGACCATATGTTGATGTTGCTGTTTGGTAAAATACATTTTCAAATTTATTATCTTCTCTAACCTAAGAAAACAAATCTATGTAGACATTTCCATCCACATGTACATTTCTATGGAGTCCTAAATATAGAACTACTCTTGACATCTATCAAATCTCTCTTGCCCACCTACCATTGTGTATTGGTCAAACACAAAATGATATGTTACAAATGCAAGAAATGTTGCAGATTTTAAAGAAATGGGGGGAAAAACCATGAACCTCATCCTTCTTTATTTTTCTTTTTGCCAAGGCCCAGATTTTTACAATTTCCTAGGCCTATTGGGTCAGCTCCATAATCATCCAACTAGTTTTTCATGAAATTGCTTATTTAGCTAATAAATAAATTTAGTCAACAAACATACCATACTGTTTTATGTTGTGATTTTTGCACAACACTTGTTTTATTTCATTCAACTTGAGAATCAAGTTGTACTTTAGGTAATGAAGTCGAACAAGACAGCAAAACTGTGGGACAATTATACTGATCTGCTAAGATCAAATCAGTGTTGAAATCAGCCACAGAACTGGACCGAGAGATAGAAACAAAGAATTGAGATCCCACAGCCTGCTCTGTTAATCCAAATTGTTTTGCCTACCTAAATCGATATTTTCACATCTGACAGCCTCTGACAGCCATATAAGATACCCAAGAAAGTGGCTATAAACTGGAATGTACAGGAGTGCATTTATTAATGATAAGCCATAGAGCAGCATGATAGCATTTAATGTGGCAAGATGGGAATTGGGGAGGAAAGAACAGTGAACTCTAGAAAATCAAGGAGTGGCTTATTACAAAGTTTACGTTTTCTTCCCATCTTAGAAGACAAGTAAAAGTAGAGATGTAGCTCAAGTGACAGAGGAGCAGCCTTGAGAGAGAAAACACACAGCCAAGCAAAAGGGAGAGCCCCTGAGCTCAAGCCCTAATATTGTCACACATTACAAAAGGGAAATAGATTCAAATGACTGAAATTAAAACAAAAGTGTAATAGTTCATTTGAGTCTCTTTGTCTTCTAGATTGTGAAATTGAGTCACAGTGACTAAATTAAAGTCCACATTTCAGCACCGGAAATAAAGCTGCACTCATATATCTCAGGGTGAAGCCTGTGAATGTTTTCAAATTGTTGGACCTTACATTGTGTATTTTATTTCTTTAAGGACTATCATTAAGTAGTTGCTTTTAAGTCCATCTAGCATTTCTAGCACTGATTTAACTTATTTGCCTATGTGAGTAGTCATTTACATCAACAATATATTAAACATCTTCATCCATATTGTATGTATATTTAAGTGACTGTTTTCCCCACTAATTAATAAATTCAAAGTAATATGTATTTTTGTTTTGTAAAAAGGAATATTTTTCCTCCTCAGAAAGTATATTTTTTCTATGAACTCTCCTCAAGAGGTTCCATTCCCAAGGACTTACTCTCTTTTGTGAAATTCTGTAATTGTGATGGGCTAAAACTAAGGCTTGGGTATGGGGTCACAGAACCCTTGCCCAGCATTTATTGAATGCTTAGGATGAATTATATAAAGGATTCAAAAGGTGGCATAAGACCTTGTCCTATCCAGTCAGGAAAGCTGTACATTGCAAAGAAAAAAAGAGGTGACTATGACGTAGAATAAACTGTATAGCACAACGATACTGAGAGTTCATCATAGAGCTAAATGTACAGAATTTGGGAGTACAGGGGAAGATGTGTGAGGAGAATCACAGTGAAAATGCTATGGAGAAAGCTACAGGTTATGTCCACAGAATAAATAGAAGCCTGTCACAGGTGAGAAATTGGAGGAGGTAGAAGATAAAGTTGGATAATCAATGTAACTCTACTCATCCATTAGAAAGAATGCTATTGTACCATTCAAAGGGAAATGGAAAGACTTGGAAAATTATATTGAGTAAAGTAAGCCAGATCCGGAGAAACAAAGGTCGCCTGATTTCCCTCATTTGTGGGAGCTCAAATGTGCCTATACATCTACAAGTAAACAGGCTGGGTGGTATGAAAGCAGTTATAAATGAACCAACTGAAGTATAATAGACTATGAGGAGCCCAAATAATATAATTCTTTAGAAAGATTAAGTAAAAGCCCAACAAAATAAGTACGAGGAAATGGGTACTTGAAAGAGGGGCTGAGGTCAAGGGGAAAAGGGGTGGACAAATGAAGAGGGGAAGCAGAGGAGAATACAATCAAGAATTCATTATATATACCACAAAATTAAGAAAAATAAGGGAAGGAGGGGATCGAAGGGGAGTGAAAATGTTGAAGATCAACAGACATTGTATACAAAACTGTTTGTTAAATGGCAAAAAAATTCAATACATATCCTCCAAAGGTGGGAAGGGAGGAGAGAATGTTCAAAGGTTGGCACTGATCATGATGCGCTGTATTCATAAACTGCTTCTTCTAAAGAAAAATCCATTGTAAAAGATAATAAAAACATGTAAGTAAAAAAAGATAGACTAAAATGATTCTGTCTGAAGTAGAGTCAGAATGGAGAGATGAATAAAGATGAGGCAGATAGACATCTTAAGATACACTATGGAGTAACTCTTTTGCCAAAATAAGTAACTAAATTTTTTCTGTGGGCCTGTACAGAAAGGGTATCTTTGGAGACATCTGAAACATCTACACACATCTAGACATGACTCCCAAAGCCACCACAATGAGGGCCTAAGCACACTGCTTGATTTCTTTGAACCTTAATTTCTTCCAGTGTAAAAGTTAAGTAATGAAATCCCATAGATTATTGTATGGTATAATTTAGAGCAGGTGTTGAAAGTAATTTACTATTTTTTCTGGTCATTAGTTACAGACTTTTATTTATGCTATTTTTTATACATTACTCCTACTACTGGATGATTTTTTTCTTCCTAATTCCTTTAGTAGTTAAGTCAGAATATTCCTTGGAACAATATATCTTTCTCATGTTATTTGTATCATCCTACTATTTTTGGGAGGTAACAAATTGTCCTTGATTATGAGGGGTTTTGAATTTCAATTTATTTCTCGTCAGTGCTTCTTACATTTTCTAGTGATTTGGCCTTGTATTATTTTCAGATTTATTAGAAACTGTAGCATTCAACATCACAATCAAAAACAGAAAGAAGGTTGCAAAAGATTTTGTCCTTATACTTAAAGAGAACAGACGACTTGATGGGTAGATAATATCAACAACTTTAAAAGAGTTTTCTCCTTCAACAAAAACATTCCCCTCATTGACCTCCTATAGTGCCTGAAATTCTACCATATGTTCACCTCCTCAAGAAACCATGGACCCAGCAGGAGCCTACTGATACAATGATGGCTTTCACAGCACTACATTCCCTGAAAGGGGCAGCATATTCACCAGTGAACACACCCGCAAGGAGGTATCCCACCTCATCTCATACTGATCACAGAGTGCATTGCTTCCCTTTAATACCATGGACATCCTTTCAAAGGGTCAGCGACAGAATGAAAATGTCAGCAAAAACGTATAGTACCTGCTATTTGCCTGCTGTATAAAAATATCCTTGCCGACCCCATTTGAATTGGAAAATGATGCACACACAGTGAGGTGTCTAGCATCCTAATAGTAAGGACTTTAAATTACAGCTTCTTTGCTTCCAACTCTGGAGGCATCAAATACTCTTGACCAATAAAACAGTTAACTGAGTTCTTTCTCCAAGACTAATAAAACATACATCTTGAGAGATATAAAATAAATAAAGATAGATCTAGTGACAGAAGGAATTGTTTTGGCATTTCCAATGAAAGATTTTATTTGAGTACAATGTCTATCACCTTTGGGAATAAGAGTTCCTATGAAAAAGATGCTTCAACTCTGAAACTCTGTACAAGCCTGACCTTATTTAGTCTGGTAGCGCTGTATCCTGGAACTGGGGAAATAAAAGAACTCAGATTCTCAAGTTTGTTCTAAAGTTTCAATCTGTTCCAAACTTTAAGCTGAATGACAAAAGTTATTTTCTTAATGTTTCTATACTACACATTTATCCCTCTATAACCTCGTATCACCAAAATCTTAGCCAGTAATTAAAATAACACAAGTTCAGGTGATAGCACATCTCTTGTATCAGCAACACCTGGACATAGACATTAATAATAAAGAGGAAAACCAAATGTCCTTCCTCTCCTGAAGCTACCAGTAGAATGCTCAGCTCTGAAGAGAAGGAACACAAACCCTAATTGCTTTAATATGAACCATAAGGGAACAGTAAATCCAAGAATATTTATGGTATATAATATTTAAAGCTACAGTGGTTCTAGATTCTGGATAAGTTCTGGGCGAGGTCTAAGCATACACATTCTGAAAGCTTTGTATCGCAAAGTTTGCACGTTAACAATATAGAAGACTATATTTTCCACAAAGGACCAAAGTAATATACCCTATTCTACCTTTCTTCTACAATGTGACACCAAACAATACACTTTCCACCAAACAATACACTCGATTCTTCTACTTCCTTGAACATAGGTGACCTTGTCCAATAAGACATGGTAGAAGTGACACTGAAAATCCAATATCCAAGCAAAGAAGCCCTATGCAAACAGAAAGACAGTATGTAAATGCTCCTGTATGCAGTATCAGTCCCTAGATAACAATGGACATCAAATTCTAGCCACAACTGTCTTGGAATCTAAATATATCCATCTTTTCTTTGTCTTCAGTCCCAATAATGATCTGATTGCAACCACATTATTGCCTTCAGTGAGAAGATTACAACTGAACACAGTCAACTCTCAGAACCAAGAGGCACAGATTGTTTTTTTTAAGCTATTAAGTTTAAGAGGAGCTGTTATCACATAAATAGACAAGTAGAATTCAATATAACTGCTGGGAATAGAGCAAAATGGTACACAAACCGTCTTGAACACCTAAGAACTAAACAAGAGACATTCTAAGGTATTGGCCTTCCAGCATATTTATATGACTGTAATGGACCTAGATTCCACTTGATGGAGTCCTGAGCATTCACTCAGACTTTTTTGTTCTGAGTCTATGCGTTGCAGATTTGGGCCATAGATATGCAACACACATACTGCATCGTGGCTTCTTTATATACTTCCTCCTTTGAATCTACCTTGTATATCATGAAGAACTATCAGGAAAGGGGTGATGAGCAGACAGGAGACCATTTGAAATTCATCCAGAGGCCAACAATTACACTTCCATCTTTTATTCTCCAAGAATGAGTGGCCAATTTTGCCCATGAAAGATACAAATAATTATCATTGTCCAAACGAATATCCCAGGAGTCAGTGAAATAATTTGGAAAACTTCCTTTTATCAATATTCATTTCCTTTCAAGTCTTCTGCAGATTAAACCATAATAATTCACACTAAGACACACTGAAATGCAGAGGACAGCTGCTATGGCATTTGTACCTCGGGTAGGTATGCTTCATCTAGGGCCTGCCCATTTTCCTGTGACTTTGATGTGGTTATTCACAACTTGTTATCTCTGTTCTCATTTCCCAGCAGCCTTCTAAATATGTCTGATTATTTCCCTTATAGATACTATTTGACAAAAATAATATTATGATTCTGACATTACCTTTTGTCTTCATAGGATGAAGACAAAAATGTGGCCCATAAGCAAAACCATATTCTTCCTGAAATCACATATTAATGTGATTCAAAGTGTCTCTGAAAACCATATCCCAACATTCCAAAGTAAACATATCATTTGTACTATGGAAGGCTCTTTAGAAATTATCTATTTCTGCTTCAAAAAATCCACTGTAAAGTAGTCTAGTAGATTGGAAATCCCAGGAAAGTCCTGTTTAGACACGGTGACTCAAATCAGGGGACAGTAAAGAATCCTAACAGTGGTGGCTATGTTGATGAAAATCTATGCAGTGAAGGGGTGCAGGTAGACTCTTTGAGATTTTTCTAGCAGATAAGATAAGCTTGAGGAAAAGATTGTGTGGGAGGGGTGAATAGGGAGAAATGAGATCATGGGATTCTCCACAGAATGATGGAGATCTCCCTGATATGTCAAATGCATACAGAGAATGTAAATCTGTGTGAACATATGTCCTTGCTCTTGAAGGGAGAGATCACCTGCTTTCTTAACAGTCAGTTCTAAAAGGCATCTGACCATATGAAATAATATTTATCCAAATGAACTCCAGGAAATGGAAACAAGAGATTTTGTTTATTTGTTCCTGTTTTCTTTTTGTGTAGGTTGTTCATTTATCTGTCTTTGGGTGGGGATAGGGGGCACAAACATGGAGGGATAAAGGGTGAACAAATGCAGCAGCAGTACTCATAAGACACTATGTTGAAAATGAATGACATGACTTATAAGTGGGAACAGGAAGCAAAAACTGGAAGGAGTGGCAGTGTCCTAAAAGAAATGTATTTTTTACTTCACTTATGCAACTTTAACCTCTCTGTACATGGCCTTTATTTTTTGTATGTTATTTTAAATAAGTTTTTTTATTGTGAAAATACTGGACAGAGGGGTTACAGTTACATGAGCAAGGTGATGAGTACATTTCTTATCAAGCATTGTTGCCTCCTCCTTTTTTTTCCCCCTACCATCCCTTCCCTCCCATCTCCACAACTACAATTCCCCCTCCCCTGCCTAAATTGTAAAGTTCGTTTTTCGACATAGCATCTTGTACATCTCATTGTTCCAATGGGTCCATCTTTGTCCCTATTTAAACAATTTGTTTTTTCCCTTCCGCTCCCCAAATTATACCAACATCAAATACAGTGAAAACATGGGTTATACTGTGTGTGTGGGGGAGCACACAAAGCAACAAAAAAATCATGTGGTACCTTATAAATATGTTAGGAACAATAGCAAGCAAGAAAAAAAAATCACTTGTGAAGTTGACCTTTTCTGCTTGTTTTATTTCTTTGCTCTTTTTTATTACCATCTTTGCCACTTAATAAAGCAGTTTATGAATACATTACATCTTGACCTATGTCACCCATTCAGTGTTCTCATCATCCCTGCATGCATCTAGTGTTTGAACAGTTCACCCCATCATGTACATGAGTGAGTGTGTGTGTGTGTGTGTGTGTGTGTGTGTGTGTGTGCTGGTAATGAACTCCAATCCTCCTTACTGTCCAAGTATCCTATCCTTTCTCACTTCCTCTATTCTACAGTCCCCCTTTTATATTTATGTTCTATTACAATCATCATCATTCAAGTTATGGGCTGCACATATGAACAAAAATGTGCTATTAAGCTTTATGAGCTTGGCTTATTTCACTAAACACAATGATCTATAGTTCCAAACACTCTCTTGCAAATAACATAATTTCATTTTTATGATTAAATAGTACTTCATGGTGAGCATATACCATATTTTCTTTATCCATTTGTCATTTGTTGGTACCTAGGCTAATTCCACAGCTTGGTTGCTGGTTTGTTGATTTACTTCTTGAAATTTATGGCTATGAATGTAATGACAGAGTCCTATGGTAGTTTTTTGGTGAAGCTTCATGTTGATTTCCACAGTGGTTTCACTGTTTATCTTCCCTCCTGTAGTATATGAGAGTTTCTTTCTCCTGCATTCTCATTAGCATACAGTGTTTTCTTGATGATTGGAATTCAGGCTAGGGTTAGGAGGAATCTCAATAAAATTTCAATTTGCATTTCCTTTCTGACTAAGTATATGGGGCACATCTTCATGTATTTATTAAACATTGGTTTATTTTCTTCTGAGAACTGCTCAATAAATATATCTACAAATTTATTAATAGGTTCCATTATTCTTTTACTGTTTAGGTTTTGGTTTTATTTTCTTCTTCATTTTTTCATTATTTACTCTTTGGTTGTTTATTTTTTGAGTTAGATATTAATCCTTCATCCATTGAATAGATGACAAAATTTCTCCCATTCTGTGGTTGGTCAGTTGATTCTGGTATTATTTGCTTTGATGTGCAGAGGTTTTTAATTTAATGCGATCCTATGTATCCATTCTCATTCTTACTTCCTATAGAGGTAGTGTTGTATTTAAAAATGGAATTGAATATGCCTATGTCTTTAAGTATTTTCCTGTAGTAGTTTCATTTATATCAGCTATATAGTGTCTACACATATTAAGATCTTTGATACATTTTTAAATTGGTTTTTACACAAGGACCAACAATGATCATTTCAGATATTTGGATGTGGATAAACAATTCTCCTAGCCAAGTTTTTCTTCTTTGCATGTTTGTTAGGATCCAGATAATTGAAGCTGTTTGGATTTACTTCTTGGTCATGTATGCTATTCCTTTTGGATTTGTGTTAATTTTTGTGTCAGTACTACGTTGCTTTTATTTCTACAGTTCTATAATATAATCTCAAGTCTACTGTTGCTCTTTTGCACAGGTTTACTTTTGCTATTCATGGTCTTTCATGCTTACATGTAAATTTTTAGATTAATTTTTCTGTTTTTTTATTAATAAGCTTTTTTATTGTGAAAATACCATAGAGAGGGGCTACAATTACATGAACAATGTAATGAGTACATTTCTTTTTTATTATTTATTTTTTATGGTGAAAATACTAAACAGAGGGTACATTTCTTATCAAGCATTGTTGCCTCCTCCTTTGTTTCCCCTTACCATCCTTGCCCTCCCATCCCTACCCCCTCTGCCAAAGTTGTAAACTTAGTTTTTCTACATAAGGTCTTGTACATCTCATTGTTGCAATGGGTCCATCTGTATGACTATTGAAATAATTTGTTTTTCCCCCTCCCCTCCACAAATTATACCAACATTAAATACTGTGAAAATAGGGGTTAAACCTTGGGGGAGGGACATACAAAGCAACAAAGAAATCATCTTATAAATATGTTAGAAACAATAGCAAGAAAAAACATTTGAATACTTATCTTGGGGTTCATTTCACCTAACATCAACTTGTCTGATCATTTCTGCTTGTCTCAGACATATACTAGTTATTGCAAATAAGGGAAACCATGGGGCCTATGTTTCTTTGGGCCTGGCTTACTTTACTTAATATAAATTTTTCCAAGTCTTTCCATTTCCTAACAAATGGGGAGATGTCATTCTTTCTGATGGAGGCATAGAATTCCGTTGTGTGTATATATGACATTTTCTTGATCCATTCATCTACTGAGGGGCATCTGTGTTGGTTCCACATCTTAGCTATAGTAAATAATGCTGTGATATGTATATAATGACACTGGAATTTTGATGAGAATTGCTTTGAATCTACACATTACTTTTGGCAATATAACTATTTGATATTGAGGTTGTGTGATAGTATAACCATTTGGTAGTAAACTCAGTCTGCCAATCCATGAACATGGATTATCTCTTCTGTTATTGGCATCTTTTTCAAGTTCTTTCTTCAAGTTTAATAATATTCACTGTAATGTTCTTTCATATCCTTAGTTATTCCCAGGTACTTTATTTTACATTTTAAGAGGGTATTGTGAATGGAAATGCTTCCCTAGTTTTTATTGGACTGTTCACTGTTGGTATATGAAACACTGCTAATATTTTTGCAAGCTAATTTGATATACTGATACATTGTTGAACGGGTTTATCAAATCTTAGAAATGTTTGGTTGTATATTTTAAGTCTCTCATATCTTTTACTTTATCATATCATGCCATAGTATACCGTATTTTATCATTTGGAAGTTACTATGTTTTCTTATACACAACCTCAATCAGGGTCTGTGTCCAATAAAGGAAATCCTTGCACCATGTCATTGAGAGCACAGAGGATTTCCTGTCTCCATATTATTTGTCACACAGAATTTTATATTCTATTCATGGAGGATGCTTTTCTTGATAATTATTTCATGATTAAGCAATATGAAATGTACAATAGTAGATAATTTAGCAATAACAATCCAGATAAAAATAAATCTAGAAATTAGACATGAGTTTCTGTCAACTGATTATTCCATTGCACATTATAGATGTAGTTTGCTATATGCACACACATTTGTTTGCATGCTGTGGTTATACCATTATTGTGAAGCTTTTCAATTCACTCATATGTTTACTTATTCTTCATAGTCATAGGTTCAGAAAACACTTAGTACTTACCATGTTCATGCAATATTTACACATGTGATACTTAATTGGATGACATTATTTTTAGCTCTGCTCATATTAACAAATAATGACAAGAAATGGAAGGGCTATAAGAAAAGCAAAGAATATGTGCTGCATGGAAGAGAGTACTCAATATTCCTCAAGGTTTCAGGAGAAATTTCCTTATATTAAAAGAATATCAAGAAATTTCTCAGTAAGAAATATTGTGGACAAAGGGAGAAAAAAGAAAAAGAGAAAAATATAGTATACACAGAACATTTGAGTTTATTACCACAAGGGGAAAATCTCATCACCAAGGTGAAGAAACAAGTTCTGTGTAGGTTGGAATCCTGATTCTACCAGTTGCTTTTACAAACTTCTCACTGCCACATGTTCCTAACCTAGCAGTAAATTAATCCTGATAAATTTGTTCAATAGACAAAAACAAGTTCCTGTCATGGTGCCTAATAAATGTGCATGACTCCACACATGCTATTTTTATGGCAGAAGCTAAAGAGTTTGATTGAGGAGATAGGAGATAAAAACTGAAAGTTAGGCAGGAATAGAACATCAATTGGTAGAACATGATATAGAGTTTTGATGTTATTTACATCCAAAAGAATGTCGTGGGGAAAATTTTAAGTGAGGTATTGGTCTGATTAAATCCCTACTTATAACCATGATTGTTTGATGCTTATATGTAGGTAAGAAAATAAATGATGTGATAACTATTGGAATGCAAATGAACTAGAGACAAGAGCACTGAAGAGGGAATGTGGGAGCTATCCCAAACTCATTCTATGATGCCAATATCACACTCATCCCCAAACCAGGCAAAGACCCAACCAGAAAAGAGAATTACAGGCCAATTTCCTTGATGAACACAGATGCAAAGATCCTTAACAAAATTCTAGCTAACAGAATCCAGAAACACATAAAAAAAATCATATACTACGACCAGGTAGGCTTCTTCAAAGAGATGCAGGGATGGTTTAACATACATAAGTCAATAAATGTAATCCAACACATCAACAGAGCCAAGGTCAAGAATCACATGATTATCTCCACAGATGCAGAAAAGGCCTTTGATAAAATTCAACATTCATTCATCCTAAAAGCTCTGGAGAAAATAGGAATAGAAGGAACATTTCTTAAAACAATAAAAGCCATTTGTGACAGACTAATAGCCAATATTATACTTAATGGGGAAAAGCTTCAACCAATTCTCCTAAAATCAGGAACAAGACAAGGATGCCCACTGTCTCCACTCCTCTTCAATATAGTCCTAGAACCCTTAGCCAGGGCAATAAGGCAAGAAAAAGACATTAAAGGGATCTGCATAGGGAAAGAAAAAGTTAAACTATTCCTTTTTGTAGATGACATGATACTATACCTTCACAATCCCAAAAACTCCATTCCCAGATTCTTAGAAATCATAAATCACTTCAGCAAAGTAGCAGGATACAAAATCAACCCACAAAAATCAGTTGGCTTCCTGTACACTGACAATATACAAGCAGAGAGGGAAATAAAGGAAGCAACCCCATTCACAATAACCTCCCCCAAAATAAAATATTTAGGAATTAACCTAAAAAAAAGAAAATAAATGATGTGATAACTATAGGAATGCAAATGAGTATTTGAACTAGAGACAAGAGGACTGAATAGGGAGTGTGAATAGCATAGCATTTGGGGGATAATAAAAAGGTGTGTACAAAACTAGCCCAAATAAAATCGACATATTTCGTTTTCATAAGTAGAGAAATAATGACGATATTCATTAAAAGAGCAAGTTGAAAATAATATTTTTGTTTTCAGATATGATAATATGGAGGTACTTATGGACTAGCAAAATGTGTAGCTATAAAGCAAAATTAAGAACTGATTCTTATACCTTTGGAAATATAAAATTAATAATGTTGAGTTTAGCTTTACAGACGTCCCTTACGACATCGCTGCTCACTTACTGCAGCTTCACTGGATCAAGGGTTTTTAGTGGAAATACATAGTGATCTCTCATCTATAGTGGGAGTTACATTCCAGAGACACCTCCCCCCCCATCTCCATAGGTGAAAACCCACAAAGTAGCAATAAGTGAACCACGATATGGCGAGGGACAATTATCTAACGCTGCAACTTCACAGATTTTAACCTTTTGCATGTGTCTCTGGAACATAGATACTGTGATAGGTAGGGAATCACTGTATTTAAGTCACAGAAAATTTAAGATAAGGGAGAGAAAAAGAGAGCGACAGAGACACAGAGAAACAAAGACAGAGACAGAGACAGAGACAGAGGCAGACAGAGGGAGAGACAGAGAGTCAGACAGACAGAGACAGACACAGAGAGGTTTACCTCCTACTTTCTGTATAAGTGACTTCTGTGTGGATAGGATGAGGCAAAAGTGATTAACCCTCCTTCTTGGTTTTGTCCTTAGATTAAAACTTTTGCTGCATTTTAGGCACATTTGTTTACTACAGAAAGCTTTTTTTTCTTACCATCTTCTTCCCAAAACAGTAAGTTTCATATCTGCTCTTTTTAGCTTAGTAAAACATGACATTATGTCATTTTAAAAGATCATTGTTTTATCTTAAACTCCATAGGACACTTTTACTGCGACTAAATATATGTTCCATATAGTAGACTAAGGAAATTTGAGTTCCGAAAGGAGGATTTAAACACATTAGGCTTGTGGATAAATGACACTCAACTATAAACTGTGGATATATAACTTTTTGCTGTACACACAGTACAGAAAGGAATAAGCCCCAAATTATGGACAAGCCTCTTGGTGAGAGATTCCTTTGTGACAGTTATAATCGGAAAAGTGATAGGATTTTTTTTCTTTCATGCAATTATTTCTAACATATTTATTTATTTTTTGGGGGGTCCGGTTGTGGGGCCTGAACTCTGGGCCTGGGCACTGTCCCTCAGCTCTTCAGCTCAAGGCTAGCGCCCTACCACTTGAGTCACAGAGCCACTTCTGGCTTTTTACTTATGTGGTGCTGAGGAATCGAACCCAGGGCCTCGAGCATGCAAGGCAAGTGCTCTACCACTGAGCCACCTTCCCAGCCCCTTCTAACATATTTATAAGATGATTTCTGTGTTGCTTTGTATGTCCCTCCCCCATGGTATAACCCCTGTTTTCACTGTATTTGATGTTGGTATAATCTATGGAGGGGAAGGGCAAAAAAAATCGTTTAACTAAGGATATAGGTGGACCCATTGCAACAATGAGAAGTACAAGTAGTTATGTCGAAAAACGAACTTTACAACTTTGATGGGGGGAGAGGTGAGGTGAGGAGAGTATGGGAAGGGATGAGAAGGGGAAACAAAGAGGAGGCAACAATGTTTGATAAGAAATGTACTCTTTATCTTGCCCATGTAATTGTAACCCCTCTGTATGGTATTCTCACACACAAAAAAAATAATTGGGAAAGTGATAGGATTTTTAAGACATTGTTTTCACTTTTCCTTTTGTGATATTCATAGAAGAAACACATTATTTGGTTTCAGTCGCACTGACTTCACTATCTCTGATACAGATGGTGCTCTTTAGCACCTCTGTCTTTGCTAGTGCTATTTGCTTCCTGGATGTCCCTTGATGTTTCTCTTTTTCATGTTTCAATTCTTCTTTCATTAGAGTAAATCACATGTAATGTCATATGTATATAACCCCATGAAATTTCACTGTGAAACTGACTCTTAGATCAAAACAAATGAAACAAACAAAAAATGTCACAGATTATTAAGGTACACTAGACACTTCTCTGGTGTCTTAGTAAGGGGGAATCTTTCTCTGTATCTTTTTAACCTTCGATACCTGGGGTGGGCTCATTAAAGTGACTGAAGGAAGATTAACAGGAGAATTTAAACAGTGAGTTTATTGACAGGTGCATTGTGCACAACCGTGGGAAAATAGAAATGAGTGCTAAAACATAAATGAGGGTTTCTCTGTAAAACTAACCTGTTGGGATTTGATTCCTAATACGAGGTTATTCAGAAGTGAGTCCTTTGGGCAAGGGATAGAGTTATTAGGACTACAGCAACGAGATGACTGCCATTTTAAGAGTTTAAAGAGAGCTGTCCTTGATTATGTTGCCATGTGAGAATTTACAGAAAATAGCAACTCTTAAAACAGGCTTCTACTAGATCCTTAGTCTGACAGCATCTTGTTATTGGATAGCTCGTCCTCCAGAACTATAAGATATGAATTGCTATTGTTCCTACATTACCCTGTCTAGAGTATTTTGTTATAGTAGACTGAATTAACTAATACGGTGAGTAACAATAGAGAGACTAGAATTTGAAGTTTACTTTCTATAAAATGAAAAATCATGGAAGAGAGACTAAACAAGGAAAGAAAATAGGGCTCTTTGGAATGATAAATTGTGAAATGATGGAAAAGAAATGTTTTTTCAATAAGATTGTTTTGGACATACATCATTTCCTTACTCAGAATGGCACAAACATAAAAATGAGAAAATTAGCCAACCTTTTATCCTAAATTCTCTAATTTTTATTTATATTAAATGAAAAGATAAAACATGAATTTTTGTGCCTAGATTCATTTCTGCGTTTATGAATTAAGTCTTTTTTGGCTGTCAGTTTCCATTCATGTTGATAGATATCTAAATATGATCCACTGACATGGCTTTTTAGTTCATTTTATAAGAAAACCACAACTGATTTATCAAACTTGTTTTCTTAATAGATATTAGGTTGTACTTAACCTTGAAATTAGTGATGTGTTATAAAGATTCTAGTATACTTTTAGTAAATATATATGCATGTTTTTGGAGAGTCTGTGCTCAGGAATGGAATGGATTATTGGGTCATAGAGTGGGAACAGAAATGTCCTTAGTAGTTACTGCCCTTAGGCAAGATGCATGAATTCTAAATACCTCATATACTCATAAGGACACCTTCCATTTATGTATTTGAGTTTCATTATGACATTTTTTGCATGCATGGAATGTAGTTTGATAATATAAATTGTACCCTCTTATAAGTGTTCAGTGTATCATAGCATGAATTTGAATTACATTTTCTTTACTGGCAATGATGATGAGAAAATTTTCATATATTTATTACTTGAATATGCTCTTTCATAAAATTCTACCCTTTGCTGAATTAACTGTCAGACTGATTTTGGTTTTGAGAATTGGTTATATATTGAGTATGATTATCTTCACATATGCATTTTATAAATTTTCACTCATAATAACATATGTGGAGTTAATTTGATTTTAAAATATCCTTACTTTTTCTATATGATTTGTGTGTTTTCTATATTGTTTATACAATCGTTGCCTATAGCCAGAGGCCATAAGTTTTCAATCTTTGTTTACTGTTTTACTTAAAAATAGCAACATTACTAAGACATAATTCTCTATAAAATTCATGTATTTCATGCTTCAAATACAATTAGCCCTTTGTCATTTAAGAATATAGTGTATTGGTCATTGGTATATTTATGGATATTTGTAACAACAATCACAGACAAATAGACAATATTTTATCACTCCAAAAAGAAGCTCTATATTTTTGGTTATCACTAGCTTATATCCCTATACCACTAAGTACTTAGTAATCATTACTTAATCTGTGTTTCTATATATTTGACAATTCTGGACATTTAATAAAATACTATTAAATAATACATTTAATATGTTATTGTCTTCCATTTAGCATGATGTTTTTAACACTCATATGTGTTTTATATATACCATTATTTCATCTCATTTTATGGGTGATTAATTCCCTGATATATACATATATAAATTTTCTTTATCTGTTTATCATTTGCTGGATATTTAGAAGTCCTTATTGCCTTATGTTTTGTATGTATAGATTGATCAATCATTTGAAATTGAATTATTTATATGACACAAGGTAGAAATTCCAGATCCAAATATTGCTTTTGGATATCGAATTTACATAATATCACTTTGTTGAAAAGACCTTATTCCCTGACAAAATATTTTCCAATAATTAAATCTTTTGTTACAGAAACATTAATTTTACAAAAGTTTGTCATTGATTTCAATATCCTTTGAAACTAGTATAAATTACTTTTGAGTTGCTTTTTTTTTTTCCATTGAAGGTACATCTAGATTTTTCAAGAACTGTGACCCATTTTTTAAAATTTCTACTCCTAGCGAATCTGGGCACAGTATAGGTAGAACTTCAGTGTTTGTGAAATGAACATTTAAATGATTTCATGCCAAATGTCAAACCATGATAAAACCTGAAATTTTTACCCAGGCTCCTATCTACTATCAACCTACAAATGCTGCTCAGCTTGTCATTACTATCGAATATACCGCTTTTGTCGTATTTTTTATTGCTACATAGTATTTAGCAACTCATCAAATCAATTCAATTTTCTTTGATTTAAATTGTATATACCATATAATCAATGTAGCATGATTCTCTACTTAGAAATCTTCAGTAGATGTTTCTTGATATTCTAAGAACTTTCAAAAGAAAGAAGCTGAAAATTTTACCAAAAGACTTGACAGTTGGTAAAATTGCTATGTTGTTATTTTTGAACCTGGGCTATCTCCTCCTCTCTTTAGACTCTGATCCTTATTCTACTTTCAAATAAATAATTCACTTAAAGAATTTAGGTCCTAATCTTACATAAACTCATTAGCAGGTCCTTCTGTCTTGTTACCAACATTATTTCTACTGTAGAACTGTAAAATCTGATAGAAAAATAGTTTTGTCAATGAGCAGAACACTTGTAAAGCAGAATTTATTACATGCTAGCCAGCCCAGTGTCCTCATTGGAAAAATATAAAATATATTATAAAGTACTTATAAAATAAGTTTTACCTCAAATATGTTTCAGCTTGCCCAAAAGGATTGTATGCAACCTTATAATAAAGAGAGATTTTTCTAAAAACCACATTTTTCTGTCTGCCAAGAT
The DNA here is from genome assembly GCF_024711535.1 of Dipodomys merriami. Classification (NCBI taxonomy): domain Eukaryota; kingdom Metazoa; phylum Chordata; class Mammalia; order Rodentia; family Heteromyidae; genus Dipodomys; species Dipodomys merriami. The sequence goes on from NW_027203381.1 coordinate 22,758,539, forward strand.
TTGCTTAGATATTTTCCACTTAGACTGTGCATAGGATGTTAGATAAAGCAAGTAAAATTAAAGGCACCCAGATGAAAAGGCCCTCAGATAAAACCATCACATCATGCCAGGCTTGCTTATGCTAAATAATTCAGTTTCATGAAATATTTGAGACACTATCAAACATAAAATTGTGATAGTCAAACTTAACTCACCATCTTCTGATTTTTTTTTTGGCAACTCTATTTGATTCTTGCAATGCCTATTGAAAAATTTCTTGCCTCTTTTGAGACGACAATGTTTTCAGAGATTCTAAAGATTTAATATCAATGTTAGAAACATATTTTTTTCTTTCTCTCCTCATCCTTAAGTCTATAGTGAGCTTTCTATACTCAGACATTTTTCCTTCTCTCTGGTACTGTGCTACCAATGCTATTTCAACTCCTCTCTCCTCCCTTTTCCCTTCCCCTTTTCTTCTTCCTCTTCCTCTTTTTCTTCTTCTGATTTCTTTCTCTGTCAGTACTAGGGCTTGAAATAATGGACTGGGCCCTGACCCAGAGCATTTTCACACAAAATTCTGTCTGGTATTCTACTACTTGAACCATACATCCAACTTCTGCTGTTTCAACTTCTAACTTGACCATGTTTTTCCAACCTGGTCACTTGATCCTACATCTTCTTTTAATTCAGAATTTACTTTCATATTTTCACATTTATTTTTCTCCTTCACTGTCAACTCTACCTTCTTTTCTGGATGATTTCCATCTATTATCTTAATCTTATATTTTTACACACACACACACACACACACACACACACACACACACACACACACACAACTTAATACTACTTGTCCTAGCAGGCTCCTTCTACTCACCTTTTCATTTTCTTCCAACACAATAAAAAATGATTATTTCTTACATTTCACTGGATCTCCTTTACCCATTGGCACAAAGTCAAGCTTTGTGAGTAGAGGGCATGGATATGGGAATATAACATAGTAAGTACAGTCTTCCTTCTTAATTCTAATGTATTGTATTCTTGTACAGCTTGCCAAATAAAGAGATTGTGGTAAACTTTAAGTTGATATTGTAAAAAATTATACTTTCTGGGGTTTCATGATTTCTTTGAAAGTTTGGAGAAGCAAATACAACAAATAAAAATCAAACTGATACAATATAATGTTGTAGAGATATTGTTTAACGTTTGGCAAAATAAATATAATTACAAAAACAGTAAGGCAGAAATAATAGCTGAGTTTTAGATTTAGGATGTTTATTTTGTATCAATGATTTTTTATTTTCTTGTGAAACAATATTAATGAATATGAAATAATATTGTCCTACTGTTCACTACATTTCTTAGCATCTGAAAAACCCAAAATAATTTAAATGATTGTTTTTATATGTTCTTTAAACAATCCCACTATTTTATGTAGATTTTTTGGTGTAAAATGAACAGAAAATGCATTTATACATCTATACCTACATCCATTATCCAGTCCTACCTATTTGCCTCTCTGTATTCCTCTCTACAGTAACTGGTACACTGATTATTATACTTATTAATTGAGTCTATGTTTTTTAAAACAGTTGATTAGATAATGCCTTACTCTTATGTATTCCCTATGATAGAGCAGTTTTGAAAAACACAAAAACCTAGGGAAGAATTGGAAGACTATTTAGAGCCCATGGACAGTCTGCTTTTGTAGATGAAGTTTTATTGGAACACAGCCACAACAGTAGTTTACCCATTGTCTTTTACTACCGTATTAAATGGTTGGGTTGCATAGATGCCTGAGACAGTCTGGTCTGCAAAGCTGACATGTCTGTTTTTTAGCCCATGTCAGGCCAGAGTGGTAACTTGATGATTCCCATAAAACCAGCTGAAAGAGAAACTTCAGTTGTGATATTTGTTGGTGTATATCAGTCATGAAACACACATTTATCAAACTCCTGTTCTGATGTCAGCATTCTCAGGGGAAAAAAACTGAGGTGTAAGATGCATGACTATTATCCACAAAAATTTTATGATAGTGTCAAGGAGACAAAATATCCATACACATACAATGATATGGAAATACATAATTGAGAGCTGAGTGTAATATGTGCATTGTATAAATTCTGGTGATTTATATATGATTTTTCTTCTTCCCACAATTCCTACAAGTATCTCTTTGAAATATGTTGAAATTTGTTTGAAATGCATAGTAAGGGGATTTGTTCAGTTTTTCTCCTTCTAAGCTGAGATATGTACTCATTTCTGATTTTGGAAGAAGCTCCTAAACTAGTTCTTTAAACTAGTGAGTTCCTAATAAATGACATACACACTAAATTGTGTCAATAACCTGGATGTTCCTACAGTGCAATGAATTTTGTTAACTCTGAACAATGGATAAATGACTCATCTAGTCTGTTTAAATGACCTGTTTGCTCTTATCTGCACATAGTAATTTACCAGGGGAAATTGGATTTTGCCGGCCTATACTTTCTGCTTTGTTCACCTGGTGCTTCTTCTCTCTTCTATTCTAAGTCATAAATGAGTCAATCTTACTTCAACATAATGATTTAAGGTCCAATATTTTGCAAAGAACTTCTTTTAAAAAATGGTACTCATGAATTTAGCACAACTAACTTACTATCAAGAATATTCTCATAAGTCTATACAAATAAAGATGGATACAATAGTAAAATAAAAAAAGTTCTAAAACATTGTACAACTCAGAACAGTCTCCTAATATAATAGTGCTTCTTATTGATTTAAATTCCTTTTAGGACATTTAATGAAATGAAATGCAGTGGAGTGAACAGTGAATTTATTATTCAGGTGATTGGCAAATATCTGAAACTTACAGGTACTTGCACACATGATTGTCATTAATATTGTTGAGTATTTCCTAAATTCTAGGCCCTAGAATAGTTATCATTTTGGTTCGTATGATCGCATATGGCATCTTATGAAACCAATGACCCACAGAAACCAACTTGAAGTTGAGAATGAAAGAAAACAAAAAAGAAGCACGCAATAAAGCCTGGTTTACTAGGTGAAGAATTCTATTACTATTCCCTGACTACATTTCTTGAAAATACTGAGGGTGTAAAAACATATACATGTATATATATATATATATAAAATTTATTTTTGTAAATATATATGTGGATATATATGTGTGTATATATATTTAAATACATTATTTAAATATATATTTAATTAGTATATTAGAATATATTATATAATAAATATATTTAAATACATATTTAACTTGGTCTCTGAAATCTCATGTTACTTTATCCTGCACAAATTCATTTGAATTTTTGGCTCTGCCTATGAAATAGTGCCTACTTGAGTTGATGGTCTGCTTTGTAATCATAGTCAGATTTTGAATAAATATACTCAGAAAACTGTGAATAAATATAATCAGTCAAAATTCCACCTGAAACTAAAATACCACAAACATAAATAGGTACAAACTTTTGACTAGAAAGATGGCTATTTATTAATTCGGCTTCCCTATAACTACATTATCTTTATCTTAAACAGCATTGGGAATAGAAATGGAATAGTTTGTGGTTTAATGAATGTAGTTTTGACAATCATATCCAGAAATAAATATGTAGCTAAGTTAAATTGAGGTCCATGGCTACACACATATATACACATAAGAAAGGGAGAAAAGAGAGAGAGAGAGAGAGAGAGAGAGAGAGAGAGAGAGAGAGAGAGAGAGAGAGAGAGAGAGAGAGAGAGAGAGAGAGAGAGAGAGAGAGAGGTTGTCTAAGGACAGTAGTTCACATTGATTTATACTTAAATATTTACATACACATTAGATAGCTTGGTGTTCTTTGTCAGTAGATTATCTTTTTTTTTTTTTGCTCCTTGAAAGCCCTACTATCATATCTTAAAAGTCTGAGTTTTTCCAATACTACACTTACATAGAAAGAGTCACAGAAAATCTAAAGTAATTTTGATCTCTGTTTTGCTGCCTTCTACCTGCCAGATTAGTTAGGAAATGCAAATAAGACCAATGACCCAGGATCTAAAGGAAGACTGTAGACCCTGTCATTTTCTTTGAATTTAGTCGGCTAATTGCACTCTTTCTGTGGTTGGATAATTTAGGAACTGAGATTTAGGGGTGAAAATTATTACATCTGCATTAAAGCTTGCTTCCCACATTTCACTGTCTTTTTACTTTCATGGTCATTTAAAAGACATTTGTAGAATTTGACAAAGCATTGATGACTCTCAATAAGAATAATGTGCACTTTCAAATGGAGCCTAGATTCCCAATAAATCTGAGTTCTGCCTGAGTCCTACGTGAACACTTCTCCAGATTCACTGCCGAACACTGCCATCAAGTGTGGAGTTGTAGAGGAGGCTCCCAGAGGTGCTTTCAGTGTGGCATGGGACAGTCTTCCAAAACCTGAACCCCAGATAATTTCTTGTACTTTTGTGACAAGTTTAGGCAGATACCAAATGCCTTTCAAAAATTTTGTAAATCTTTTCAACCTTTACAACAAAGGAGAAATGTGCCATATTAATGACAAGGAAGTCACAAACTATGCTTCTCATTATTCAGGCTTTGAAATCAGGAATTCAAGGGAATGAATGGCCATTTACTGTCTTTCCTGTGTCTCAAAGTGTCTTTTTTATTATTATTGTGGAAAATACCATACAGAAGGGTTACAATTACATGGGCAAGATAGTGAGTTCATTTCTTATCAAGCATTGTTGCCTCCTTGTTTCCCCTTCCCATCCCTTCCCTTCTCCATCCCCTACACCCACACCCCCCTACAACCTCCAACACCCCCACTCCCCACCCCCCACCCCGCCAAAATTGTAAAGTTCGTTTTCCACATAATGTCTTGTACATCTCATTGTTGCAGTGGGTCCACCTGTAACCCTATTTAAACAATTTGTTTTTCCCTCCCCCTCCACAGTTATATCAACATCAAATACAGTGAAAGCAGGGCTTATACCCAAAGTATTTTGACAAGTGGTTTATCATGAAGAATTCAATTTTCTATTTTATTCTTGGCCTTGAATTAATTTGAAAATAAGCAAACAGGAAAACAAGATTTTGTTTTTTTTAATTAGTGTATATTAAATTGTACAAAGAGGTTTCATGGTGGCATGCCCATATTTGTTTATTTAATAATTTGGTCAGATTGACCTTATCTATTAAGCTTTCTTGTCATCTACCTCCAACTCTTTTTCTTTCATAATATTTAGTGGGTTTAATTATATTATTTTTATTGCCTTAATCTGTTATGTGTAAATTCACATCTTTCAAAATAGGCTATGTAGTTTGAGGAAACAACAAATACTCAAAAACTACATAATGGATATGTAAAATTAAGTAACACAGCTCAGCCTATTGTTCAAAATGAAACAATGGGTATTTCTAACAATAGCTATTGTATTATCCATACTAGGTAAAGCTTGTATTCTAATATAAAAGATCTACACAAATATCGTTGTCTAATTTCACTATTTATAATATCTTTTGTTATCTACTAAATTCTGCAGCCTTAACTTTATGGGTAAATTTGCCTTGCAAAAGAACTTAGCATTTTACTCGTTTTCCTCTGATTAACTCAATTTTTTGATACTCAACTGTATTAATGCTCTTCATCTGTGATCTTCTTCACCAAAGAGACCCAGTCTCACATTTAAAATGATTCTTAATCTCAGTAAATTTTAATTTTTGTAGGGTTTAAAAGCCATGGCAAAGGACATAGCTAGCAAGTTCAATAGAAAACCTATGGATTGGGAGAAGATCTTCACTAACCATACAATGGACAAGGGTCTCATATCTAAAATGTACTTAGAAATCAAAGACTAAATCCCCCAACAACAAATCCTCAAAGAAGCAACTGCCCAATAAATAAGTGGGCTAAAGACTTAAAGAAAAAATTCTCTGAAGAGGAAATAAGAATGGCCTATATACACATGAAAAAATGCTCAACTTCTTTAGCCATAAAAGAAATGGAAATCACAACAACATTGAGACTACACACCTCATCCCAGTTAGAATGGCTATAATCAAGAATCTAATAACAACAGATTCTGGGGAGGATGTGGCCAAAAGGGAACCCTACTACATTGTTGGTGGGAGTGTACATTTGTTTAACCACTTTAAAAAGCAGTATGGAGGTTCCTCAAAAGACTCCACATAGAGCTCCCCTATGACCCAGAAATCCCACTTTTGGGTATTTACCCAAATGATCACAAACAAGGCTATACTTAAGTCATCAGCACAACTATGTTTATCGCAACATTATTCACCATAGCTAAGATATAAAACCAACCCAGATGCCCCTCAGTAGATGAATGGCTCAAGAAAATGTGGTATATTTATACAATGGAATTCTATACATCCATCAGAAAGAATGACACTGCCTGATTTGTTAGGAAATGGAAAGACTTGGAAAAAATTAAGTGAAGTAAGCCAAGCCCAAAGAAACATAGGTCCCATGGTTTCCCTTATTTGCAATAACTAGTATAAGTCTAGGACAGCAGAAAAGGTCCAAAGCTATGTACATATGACCATATAAGATGATGTTAAGTGAAATGAACCCCAAGATAGGGACACAAGTGTTTTTTTCTTTCTTGCTATTGTTTTTAATGTATTTAAAATATACTATGTGGTTTTCTTTGTTGGTGTTTCTCTTGTATGTTCTTCCCCCAAGGTATAACCCCTATTTTCACTGTATTTGATGTTGGTGCTCTGAATCTTGTATATACATTTCTCTAATTTGAGTAGGGGAAGGGAAATAACAAAATGCTGAAATAAGGATACAGTTTTGACCCATTATAACAATGAAATGTACAAGACACTATGTTGAAAATGAACTTTACAACTTGGGAGGGGGGAGAAGTTGGAGGGGAAGAGAAGGGATGATAGGGGAAAAACAAAGGAGGGGGTAACAATGCTCGATAGGAAATGTACTCATTACCTTACTCATGTAACTCTTATCCCTCTGTATAGTATTTTTACAATAAAAAATAAAAAAACAAAAAAGCCATTTGAAATGAGCTTTATATTTTATATTTTAATTGATCAAAACTAAAATATTTCCTGAAGGAAAGTGGGGAAAAAGGGACAACATGATCCAAAAAGAATTGTACCCATTATGTGACTTTTGAAGTGGTAAACCCTTTTGTTGAGCACCTTAATAATAAAATAACATTAAATTTAAAACAAACTGTTTTCCATCAACAATATAGGAGAAATTATGACTGGCTGTAATCAAGACATCTGCTGTCCCCAAAATATCATGGACTCCTTATGGATCATATGACATTAGAGCTTATTTTAAATTGAAAGTATAGATATTGAGCTCTAATAAGCATCTCAAACATTTGCAAAATTCAACTGAAATACAATATTGCATCATAAGATTTTTGGCAAGATAGAAGACAATGTTTAGACATTCTCTTCAACATACAATATTTTCATATCTGTTTATTTGTTATATGGCAACTATTTCATGAACACTATATTTGGCGATGGTAAAAAAATTATTCCCATTATATATGAGCTCAGAACATTTAATCCACACATTCAAGTATGTAATGGATGTACGAATAGCCATAATTTGAGCTTAGGTGCATCTGATTCTGCTCTGTATGAGTCAACCATTTTATTTAATAATATAAATAATAAAGTAAAGTGATTAAACATAAATTGAATTGTTTACTATAATAAGGACGGCAATTATTTTTAAAAAGTCTCTATTGAGTACTAACTTGGGCACAGAATTTGCTAATTCCCCTTTTTAGTTAGTGTGGAATGCATATACATATGACACTCTAGAGATACAAAGGTTCAGTGCTCTTTAAAATATAGCTCAAATATTTTATCTTCTAAATTATCTTTACTAAGCTATGTTACTACAGTATTTCACCAGTGCTTAAAATTTTAAATGTAATACTATAAATTATATCTATATTTTACATATTTTAATGTCCCTTAGTTCATGGGTATTAATGTAACACAGATGCATTTATATTCAGTAAAGCAATGAAGTCTTACTGACTTCTATCCATTATTCATTCCTAGCAAGAACCTAGTACATAGAGATATGCTGAAGAATTTTCTGTGTTGACAGATATTTAAGTACAAATGATTGACAATGTTTCATGAGTAAAATGAATGATCAAAAGCTATGAGTTCTAAGCTATATTTCTTCTAATGAACCACAATTAGACAAATATTGGATTTTTATTACATGTAAAAGAGAGTCTCTAGGTGCATTGCTTCAAGCCTGTCATCCTACTTGGGAGATGGGAATCTGAGGGATAGATTTGGGAAGATACCATATCACTCAATGTCTGGGCACAGTGGCCAATGCCCATAATCCCAGCTACAGGGGAGGCATGTTGGCTGGGCACAATGGCAGGTACTATAATTTTTGGGGACATGGGAAAAGGAGGAACCAAATCCAGGCCTGCAGACCAGCCTGACTTAAAGTGAGCATGTAGTCAAAAGTAGCCAGCATACAAAAGACAAAGGGGACATGGCTCAAGTGTTGGAGCACCTGCTTGCTAATATGGGGGTCTAAGGTCAATTCTTTGTGCCTAAAAAGAGTTCATCAGGTAAAGATTATAATATGAGAAAATTTCATTTCTATATAATTTGAGAAAAGATTCTCAAAACCTGACAAAAACTAAATAATGAATTTTGTACTTGACATCACTGAGGTAACTTGATAAGCAACACCTTGGAAAAGTGAGTCTAGGAAAGAAAGGATTTAGGCTTCATTCTCTGATCTATCATCATCAAGGTGATATGTGAACCGTACCACTTAGTTACTTAGCCTCCGTTTCTTCACTAGCAGAATGAAGATGTTACCTTTGCCCAGCCTTATAGTATGACCTATGTTAAATCAAGCTTGTGGGGGATGAAGAATAGTTGAGATACAAACTATGGAGAATGAACGTTTTTATTCCAACACAAAGGGTGAATAACTCTTTAAGTATTTGGGAGCAAAGTGTAAGCAATGACATGAGTCATTTTTATATAAAATTGTGTAGTGTGCTCAACGAACACATTACTTTTAAAGTTATCTTTGAGTAGTTGTATAAAGGAGTTGCCATTTAACAAAGCAGTTTATGAATACAATTCATCTTGATCAATGTCGCCACTTTCAACATTCTTACCCATTCCTCCCCTACATACCCTTACTCTTTTAATTTTGTAGAATATACATTAGATTCTGTCTACATTCTATCCCGTTTCTCATTATTCCTCTTTATTACTCTTTTCCCCTTCACCCTACTCCACTCATTACAAGTACCCATTTCCTGATGTATATTTAGCTTAAAGAATTACCTTATTTGAGGGGCTGGGAAGGTGGCTCAGTGGTAGAGTGCTTGCCTTGCATGCCTGAGGTCCTGGGTTCGATTCCTCAGCACCACATAAGCAAAAAGAAAAAAGGCGGAAGTGGTGCTGTGGCTCAAGGGGTAGAGTGCTAGCCTTGAGCTGAAGAGCTGAGGGACAGTGCCCAGGCCCAGAGTTCAGGCCCCACGACCAGACCCAAAAAAAAAAAGAATTACCTAATTTGAATTCTTTCTTCATTCTGCCATATTTCACCTAATACATTTAAATGTGCTTGCATACTACCCAACATACTTACTAATCACTTCTATAAGCTAAATCTAGCATCCACATGTGAGGGGAAACATGCACTCTTTATCTCTGTGGTCCTGATTTACTTTCCTTGATGTAAATTTTTCTGTCTTTTCATTTATTTACAAGTGATATAATACCTTCTTTCTAATGGATGAGCAAAATTCTATTGTGCATTTGTTCCACATTTGTTTGCTCTATTCCTCCACTTAGGGGCACCTGGGCTGATGTCATATCTTCACTATGGTGAAGAGTGCTGCAGTAAACATGAATGTGCTGGTGGTTTACTGTATCTTGGTTTGTAATATTTTGGATAAATGCTAGTATTAGAATTGTTAGATCATAGGGTGCTTCTATGTTGAATTTTTTGAGGAACCTTTACACCATTTTCCAGAGCGGTTGAACAAGTTCACATTCCCACTAACAGAGTATTGGATTCCCTTTGAACTGCATCCTTACCAGCATCAGTTATCATTTGTTGTTGTGATGATGGCCATTCTAATCAGGGTGAGATGGAATATGCTGTTTTGATATGCATTTTCATCATGGCCCGGGATGTTGAGCATTTTTTTCACATATCTATGGACCATTTTTACTCCTTCTTCTGAGAAAACTCTCTTTAGCTCATTAGCCTATTTATTAAATGGGTTGTTGGCTTTATGAGAGTTTAATTTCTTAAGTTCTCTGTATATTCTGGCTATTAGGCCAATGTCTGATGTTTTTCCTACTCCATAGGCTCTCTTTTTATCCTTTTGGCTATAACCATTATCATAGGAATCTTTTTAATTTGCTGCAATCCTTCTTTGATTTGCTATGCTTCTGGCTCTTGACTCAGAACATTTTTTCCTATGCCAAAGAGTTCTAATGTTTCTCCCACTCATTACTTTAAAATTTTTATGATTTCTGGTCTTACACTGAGGTCTTTGATCTGATTTGATTTGATGCAGATGAAGGTGATATGTAAGGATCTAGTTTCATTTTTCTGCATGTGATAAATATCCCAGCACAATTTGTTGAATAAGCTGTCTTTCTTCTAGCCTATGTTGATTTCCTTATTGAATATTAGATTGCTATATAATTCTGTGGGTTTATTTCTGAGTCTTCGCTTCTATTCCATTGGTCATCAGGCCTGTTTTTGTGGCAGTGACCAAAGTGTTCTCATTTCTGTAGCTCTGTAGTAGACACAGTAGTTTATAATGTGCAACTAAAATGGTGCTCTATTGTTGATATTAACCTTTCTAGACAAAGTCTAGACTAATCCTTGGCCCCAACATCTAATGATACAAGGTGTAGATATGGAAATATGTAACATTTTTTGTGGTGGGTGATTACATATTGGTTTCCTTAGAGCCAGGCTCTGATTGAAAATTTTCTCTGACTACTCTGTCCCTGAACATTGTTTCTATCCTCTGAAATTCCTTACCATCAACTTTCTAGAGCAGTCACTGAAGATATAACAAATGCTCCATTTATGGTTATTAATCTGCTGAGATACATACATAGTTTATGACCTCCGTATGAACAGGCTTCTAAAATACAAGTACTTTGTATTATTATTATTTCTGTATCTTATTTTGCTAAATGATAGCTGAAAGCAATAAAAAGTTCTTAAAGTCTGTCAGTAATAACAATAGAAACTCTCTAGTTTTTATATGCATTGTCTCTGGCTTCATTTTTTCCCAATGTGCACTGAAAGCCAGTGTGTCCTACAGTATATTATTTACCAAAATGCAAATTACTAGTAAAGTTAGAAATAAAAAGAATTTTTTGGGAGTGAGATATTTTAAACTTGCTGATTGTTCAAATCAGATAGACCACATGGTTAGTTTCATCACTTTGACAGAAATTATCCTTAAAAATGACTCATTGTGAACCTTTACCACCACAGTGCTAAATAAACAAAATCACAACTCCTGCATATGACAGACATGTGGACTGAGATTCCTTCATCACTCATGTTAAATCAATGCTAATCAAACCAAGTAAAAATTTGAGACAATTCAATAATTCTATGTTAAAGACCAAGTGGGAGTGAAGGATTATGCAAAGTGATTTTATCTTCCTTTATCTTTTCAAAGTATCTTCAAATGTAAGACTTTTAAGACTCAGTTACTATTAGTGTGATCTGCCTATAAGGAAAATGAATCCCAGAGAAAAAGCAAAAGAGGTACCTGAATTCACGTAACAACTGATTTAAATGGTTGGACTAGCATTCTTGTCAAGTTGGTTCCAATTCCACAACATCACATGTGACATTTCATTTATCTGTACTTAAGATTGATAGCCTTCCTAAGTTATTATAGAAGGAGTCTTCTCTTCTGAACTCTGGCTGATTTTGTCTAAGCTTTAATCTCTCTAGGCAGAAATGTAAAATAAATTTGGGTTAGTTCTTCTCCCCAAATGATTTCCTAAAATCTTGACATCTGCCAAAAGTTGAGACTCAGAAGGGACCTTTTAAAAAGCTCCAAACTTTAGTTTCAAATGTTTCGTTGAAACTTAGCTGTGACATGATTCCTCAGGAGTCCTTGCCACCTGCCAAGTTTGAAGTGTTTTTGTTCAGCTGTTTTTAACTCACTGCAGAGAGGACTTAATTTTAATAAGAGGAAAAATTGTATTTTTCCCATTGGCCTATAACTCACTAACTTTTGTATGCTACATGAAAAAATAAAGAAAAATCCTAGCTCAAACAACGCAATTATTGGTTGAATGATTTGACAAATAAATTTTGCATTCAGAAAAGTAACCCCTGAGTATCAAGAAAATGGGAAAGAAAACTCTATCATTCATTTTAAAATTATTTGTGGAATGCTGATAGTCAAGTAAATATTTGGTGCTACTTAAAAAAAATACATAAGAAAAACACTCCAGCTGACAGTTAATATCATTATATATTTGGCTGAGACTTTTTAAACCAAAAAGCAAAGCACTGCAGTACTTTTGTCATTTAAAAGTCATTATTTTATATAAGGCCAGTCTCTCTATCTGCAAGGAAATCATAAGGAAATAAAGCATCCACTAAACTACTTCTTCTTGTTTATTAAATGGCCTTCAAAACTGGAACCGCTATTTGGGGAACTCTGTGGATCATATTTATGGGAGAGAGACATCAGCTAATAACTTCATTTTCCTCTTCTCTATCACTTTCTTTATCAATAGTCTAACAGAATAACCAAATTCAGTCTTGCCAATTAGACAGACATATTTGTAAGGAGAAAAAAATTTATTTCAGCCTGTAGTTGGGATCTCAGTTGCAATCACAAGCTGCATAGGTACTAAAGTTTGTCAAAACAAGTAGAGAGAAGGAGATTCTCCAGTGTTTTGCTTTCTTGTCCTGTCAGTCAACACATTGAAGCCATCTGGTATATGAAGACACTGCCATGAGTTAGACAATTGAGTCATTCCTCTGGTTCCTTGTGGGAACACTCTCTGTCTTCCAAATAAAACTGAAGATTTCTGCAATCATGAGTCACCTTTTTGTATGTCCCCTTGAAAACTGCCATTTTCTCACCTCTGACTCAACAGAATAGAATGTTGTCAAATGGCAAACTTTCTCCAACATCATCACAAGTCATGCAAATGAGACACATCTCCAGAAAGTGGGAGACATGTATTTTGCAATAACACAGCGATTTTTGTCTCTATTATTCAAGATGATTGATGTAAATGTAATCATTCTGTCTCTTAGATATTTGTAAAATAAAGTGACAGTTGTTGGCTCTGCAATAAGCGACCATCTGCACTGGAAAGCTTGGAGGAATTGAACGTTTGCCATTTTCTCAGCATGAGATAAAAGATATCAATTATTCACTTAGTTCATGAAGAATATGTCTAAACCAGAAAATTTAGGTCTAATATTTTGCCTCAAATTATGAATTATCTAAATTGGCTGCCAGAATTAGAAAGATAAAATTAAAAATTATCCAAGAAGTATATTCATGAGAAGTCAGGTGCTTCCATCAACTTGTGTATTTTTCCCAGATGATAATTGCTTCTTTACTTGTGGTCCTACCTTTAATTGCTCAGCAGTGTTGTTAGGTATGGATTAAAGGTTATCTCCCCTGGAACAACTTGTCACATCCTATTATTATTTGTAGATACATGCAATGGGCAAATATATACTTTGTGCCAAGGACTCTGCTAAGTGATCACAATCTAGACAGAAACTAAAGATAAATGACTTCACTTCCCAAAGAACACAGAATAATTAGTTGATGTCAATATAATTGTAGAGTGGGCACTTTCTCCTTGAATTTTCCATGCATACAATAGAGACTTTTTTTTTTTTTTTACCAATATCCCCTTCTTCCCAAAGTCAGGGTTGCAGGAGGAGGATATATTTCTTTTTCATGTTCATCCTTTACTTCCTGTGCAAAAAGGAGAACTGAAGTCACAGATCTCCGTATTCGGCTGCTGCTCTAGAATTCGTCAGAGCTCCTCAATGTTTCTATGGTTCCTGCTTTATTGTGTGTACAAGCCCTGTCCCAAACTCTCTCTTCCTTCCCTATACTTCCTTTGCTTTTCATTCTAGCTAGAAAGGCATAATTCTGGTTTTGCCCCCTCCCCGGGGGGGGGAGAGGGAGAAGGAAGAGAGAGAGAGAGAGAGAGAGAGAGAGAGAGAGAGAGAGAGAGAGAGAGAGAGAGAGAGAGAGAGAGAGAGAGAGAGAGAGAGAGAGAGAGAGAGAGAGAGAGAGAGAGAGAGAGAGAGAGAGAGAGAGAGAGAGAGAGAGAGAGAGAGAGAGAGAGAGAGAGAGAGAGAGAGAGAGAGAGAGAGAGAGAGAGAGAGAGAGAGAGAGAGAGAGAGAGAGAGAGAGAGAGAGAGAGAGAGAGAGAGAGAGAGAGTGTGAGAGAGAGAATGTGTTGAGAAAATGTGTTACTTTTCAAGCATGAACTCAGGATCTGGATCTGTTCCTTAGCAATTTTGTTCATTTTTGTACTCACTTGAGTAAGACTTCCACTTCTGAATTTATTCTGGCTAATTGGAGGTGAGAGTCACAGAGACTTTTCTACCCAAGTTGGCTTTGAAACAGGATCCTTAGATCTCAGCCTTTTGTCTGTATTCGTTTGGAGATATTCAGAACTCAGTAGTTAGGATTACAGATATGAGCCATTTGTAGTGGAGTATAGAAAACTCTTTTTCAGAAATAAATTTAATCTAAATATTTCTCAATTTGAGAAGAGACATGGCACAGGAGAAATCATTCAACAGACCTGAGATATGAGGAAGGCATATTTTAAATGAGTAGAATGATATTAACTCAATGAAACATTTATTAATTAAAGAAGCCATAAATTACAGTTTAATTAGAGTGCAAGCTACACTGCTTTGGCATTTTTGTCATTTCTCAATCATTCTTAATATAAAATTACATACATGCAAATTGAAGGATCAATGAAAATTATTTTCTATGTCCACTTTTTTATTTTACTCATTTACTCACAGTTAAAGAACCCACAGTTCCTTAACAGGGTCATGTACCTGCCATTGCTTACTGACATGGTGATCCTTCATTCAGAATAGGAAATTTCTGATAAGGGAAACATCAGACATGAAACTTGCCACTATGAAGTTTGAAAATCAACCCTAAAATAACATCTAAGCAAAAGAAGCTCTTTCTCTACTACACACTGAAATTTCAGGCCCACTCTTCAAGTATCTATGGAACCTTTTAAATATAATTTAGAATATAACTTTAAAAGTATGAATTCAGTTTTAAAAGTAACTTTCTTTTCAGTAGCTCCTCTTCTTGTTTCCTTGATAACATGAAGACAGTTTTGGTGTGCTTAAAGCTAAAATTTAAGTTACCCCAGGTTCTAACCTAACATTTGAAGATATCAGGGCCAGGTTTCCCTGGAAACCATGGCATACAAAAGCCACATAGAGCAGTCTTGGTTTCATCTCAGTTTCTATTTTCTCCTAGAAAGAGAAAACATCTTGATGCATGTTTTGTTTAGGAGGTAAGATTCAGTGTAGAAAACTTTAGTGGTTATTTTTTGGGAATCAACATATAGCATACCAATCAAGAAATGGTAGTCATTTTTATTGAAAAATAAAGCTAAACCTGAGCCATGCAAAAATAAATAAATAAATAAATAAATAACAAAAATCCCACAAGGATCTAAGCCTTAAAATATAAGCTTTGAAGCCGGTGGCTCACACCTGTAATCCTAGCTACTCAGGAAGCTGAGATCTGAGGATCATGGTTCAAAGCCAGCCCAGGCAGGAAAGTCCATGAAATTTTATCTCCAATAAACTACCAGAAAACCAGAAGTGGCACTGTAGCTCAAGTGGTAGAGTGCTAGCCTTGAGCTGAAGAG
Source organism: Dipodomys merriami (assembly GCF_024711535.1). Taxonomy (NCBI): domain Eukaryota; kingdom Metazoa; phylum Chordata; class Mammalia; order Rodentia; family Heteromyidae; genus Dipodomys; species Dipodomys merriami. The sequence goes on from NW_027203381.1 coordinate 22,774,461, forward strand.
CTGAGGGACAATTCCCAGGCCCAGAGTTCAAGCCTTATGACCAACAACAACAACAACAATATACATATACACACACACACACACACACACACACACACACACACACACACACACACACACACACACACACATATGCCTTTAAATGAATTAAAAGCTCAGTCCTGTTTTTTTTCTTAATCTTTAAGGAAGGAAATTTATAGGTGACAACATGGAAATATGTCTTGAGTATCTTCCAACACTCTTGGTAAAAGAAGAGAAAGTGATGAATTCTAGAGGGGAGAAGAAAGGATGATATATCTACAATAGACTTCAGAGTGGTCAGCTTGGATTAAGGTGCCAACCAGGTGTATTTTACTGCTGAGAGAAAAGAAGAGGTACACTTTATCTCTATTGATTTTCCATGAAAGTAATGAAATAATCAGAAGATAATAATATCTTTCCATTGATTCCTGTATATTAGAAAGATGAGGTTATTGCTCTATAACTCCTTAAAGCAGTCATAGTGGGCTAAATCATTACAAAGTTTCATATTGTCTTGTCATCTGAATGTACCATCATGAGTCCAAGATTATAGAGATGTCTCACACAATGTGCCATTTGCAAGTGCTTTTCTTTAAAAGTGGGATGATATTTATACTTAAAGGACTTGAACCTAACCCAAAGACATATTTTAAGTCAATCTGATGAATGTTAATGTGTAAAATTATTATAGAGAATAGATACTCTTACCAAAGATAAGCATCTGCTTTTGGAACTTCCAAAAGCATAGCAAAAACCCAAAAATGGAACAAGAGATCTTGCTTAGGCCCTTAGAGAATTCCACATTCTTGGCAGAGTGAAAGTGCACATTAAAGAAATACTGGGATAAAAGTCATCCTAGTCTGAAGTTATCCAATATCCCTGCTTTCCCCCATAACTAACCATTCATCCTGCAGAAGGCTTTTAAGGATGAGACAAAACAATTATTTTAATCTATGAATTTACCCACAGAGTAGATTCCAAGTCTCATTCAAGATTTTGTTTCTGCTAGTCCAAAATGTAGTCATTTGTTAGTAAATTCACCAAGGAAAGAGAAAAAGTCAAATGGCACAGGGATAGTCTACATTCTGGCCTCAAAAGTGGCTCATGGTAAGTAGTGTGTCTGCTATAAGAGGCAGATTGACTTTGCTGTCACTCAGATTAACCTAATTAATCTCTCACTTATGGAATTATACCGAAGAATTTGTTCATTCATCAATTGGTCTCGTTTTGTACTTTATATTTCTGAAGCTATTTATTTGTAACACTAAATAAAAATTTTACACCAATTTTTTGAGCAACTAACTTTCTTAAGGTATATTATAGAAACTTCCTTCAACTGCAGAAAAAAAGGAAGCATGCATAACAGGTTTTTAAAATAATTTCTCTTAAAGATCTAGAGTCAACTGGTGATAATCTGTGCAAATTAGAACATAGGCCACCTTTTCTGAGTGCTCATCTTGAATTAAATTTGTAAGTAATATGTGAAAATTCAATATCTTACTTCTTTTGTAATAAAGTTTTTACACATAGTTTCCTAGGTAGTAGACTTATTTGGTCATATTTATTGAAAGTGTGGTTGTTTATATCTCACTAATTCATATCAATTAATGTATTATCCAAAGTTTAAAGGGACTTCAAAGAGGATAAGACAGAATTATGAGGCTATTGCAGCTTGGAACGTAAATCCTAATGGTGAACTTGTTTCCATTGACTGTGACATTTACAGGGGAAAAGAGAGGGATGCTGGCCTCCAAGTATATAACTTTAAATCAAAAAAGTTTTCACTGTGGGACATTCTGTTCTATTAACAGAAGGGAGAAATAGTAAAACTTAACTGTCTCCTTTAAAGCCAGAATGTAGCCTTAGAATTAGACACTTCTAATTAGATAAGTTCTACAAAAACTTATTGCAGAACTTTTCTCCTGAACTTTGACTTGAGAACTGAAATACCTGGAAGATACATACATCAAGAAGATCCAGTCTAAAAACAAAAAAGAAGATTCAGTCTGTGCACTGATGGCTATGAACAGCTTTGATTGGGGGGGGGCATACTAAAAAGGGCCCACTTGCCACTGTCATTGGTGTCAGCTTTGGGATACATGTCCACCAATATCAGTGGTACATCAGCTGATGTCAGTTCATAGTCAAGCTGGGTATTTTTGCTTGCTGCATGGATTATGCATATAGCATATTGACCTTTATATACAATTAATATCCTTTAACAGTTTTCTCTTCTAATTGAACGACCTAATGTAGGTTGTGGTATTTTTAAGTTATGAACCCTGACTGAGCTCCTACTTCTGTGCCAGGCATTCTGGCAACACCATTTTATTCCTCATAAGTGTCCTACTTTCAGGAATGTCACATAGTGAAGCTGAAAGATGATAATTTGCCTAAGATCACTTGACTGTCAAACAGATAACTTTATATTCAATCCTGATATATTTGCAATGAATGGGACTGAGGCCAAATACTGGTAGCTAATATATATAACCCTACCTACTCAGGAAGCTGAAATCCGAGTACTGTAGCTAGTCTGGGCAGTAAAGTCCATGAGACTCTTATCTGCAATAAAGTACAAAAAATCCACAAGTAGAGCTGTGGTTCAAATGGTAGAACACTAGTCTTGAACACAGAATTCCCAGGGATAGCACTGAGGCCCTGAGTTCAAGCCCCACGATTGGCTAGTGCGTACACACACACACGCACACACACACACACACACTCACACATAAACACACACAGGGGGAGAGAAAGAGAGAGAGAATTGCATGGATCATTCATATTTGAATATAAAATGAGGGAGAATGAATGAGTTCTAGAGTCTAAATCAACATACAATTCACCATCACGGAATACAGGCCATTTGAATTAGTATTTTTTTATCCAACTTCTCACACTTCAGCCTCAACTGGTCTTCCCCCAAGTAGTTTTCCCTTAAAACATCACCTTCCTTCTTGCACCCTAAACCCTATGGCATGATATGTATGTTCACACAGGTGTGTATACTGTATAGCTTAAGGCAACATTTTGTATAATGGGCTAGTTATTTTTTAAAGTATTTTAATTGCAGTTAAACTTTTTATTATAAAACAGCATATCACTAGATTGATTTTAAGAACCTTACTATAGACTGGAGCCCCTTAAACATCAGTGTCTGTTGAGTTACCTGTTAATATGCAGATTCCTAGATACTTGCCCTGGATCAGAAGTATAGCTGAAAATTTTAGATATCTAGCATTCTTTATTTTTCATTCTTCTTTTCTTATTTATCTCTATAGTGAATAGTGAGGATACTGGTTATATGTTTACTCTTCCTTCTTTTGGGGGGGCTGGAGGGAGGACAGTTGTGGGGCTTGATCTCTGGGCCTGGGCATTGTCCCTGAGCTCTTAAGCCCAAGGCCAATACTCAACCACTTGAGCCACAGCACCACTTCCAGTTTTCTAGTGGTTAATTGGAGATAAGAGTCTCACAGACTTTCCTGCCTGGGCTGACTTTGAACTGTGATTCTCAGATCTCAGCCTCCTGAGAGTAGCTAGGATTACAGGCATGAAACACAGGTGCCCTGTTAAGCTCTTCCTTCTTTATGAGATACTTGATAAGTCTTAAGACATTCTATTTCATTGACCATCAAATTCTTAGTAATGGCTAAATTGATTGAATAATTTTGTATTGGCTTTAATTTCTTTCTGGTTTTATTCCTACCATTACTTACTCTTATTTGTCAGAATGAGTCTCATATAAGATATCCATTCATGGGTTTATATTGTGATAATTATTTTCATGAGAGCTTTCACTAATAATATTGGTACCAGGAATGGGATTAAAGATTAATACATGGGATGAAATATTCTAATTATTAAGACATTTATCTTTGGCTAATTGTGATAAATAGGCATAAGGGGCATTACAAGTTGGTTTAATGATAGCTTGATCAGTTAAGGATATGGAGAAAAGACTTAAAAGTAATATGTAAAGATTACAATAATACAATTTTACAAAAGATCTATGAAGATTCTGAAACAAGTTGAAAATTGTTAACTATGGAAAGTTAACAAAGTTAACAAAGTTTCTGTTAGTTATCAACCTGGAAACATCTGCGAGACCAGAGTGCCTCTATTTCAGGGTTTAGGGAAATCCTTTTCCCTTTCATCCCTGGAGAGGAAGTTAGAAATGAGTTTCAGAATTTAATTTTAACCATGGCAGAGGTGACAAGAAGACTTAATGTGCAGCTTCGACAGTGTTAGAGACCTGAAAGGAAGAAAGTCAGGTGTACAACCTAGGATGCAGAAGATTGGGAGCTGAGCCTAAACTATCAAAGCCCCTTGAACTCTGTATACCAGGAGAAAAATCTCCTGTGTGTGTAGAAGTACAAATAAGTACACTTATGACAATTTTTGGAGTTAATATGTGGAAGCGAGTCTCTAGAGTATTACGTTGTGTTGAGAGGGATAGCAATAAAACTTGGTATCTGAACACCCATCACTGATTTGAAATTCAATAATCTGACATGGTTTTTCTGATCCCAATAATTATGGAGATGGCTTTATAAGGTTTAAGCTTTGGTAACTCTGTGTATACAAAAGCGAAAGTATGATGAGGCAGTAAGTATAAGCAAAAGAAATAGTCAAAAGCTAAACAGAGTCAGTGCTTTTCTTCAGACAGTCAAAACAAAACAAAACAAAACAAAAAACTTCAGCCTATATGGGCATAATGAACAGCCTTGCAGATCTCAATAGTGGCTGTCCCCTAGAGGCCAAAAAATAACGATAGAAGAGATCCATGTGGAAGGTTATTTTTGTTTGTTTGTTTTGGGTTTTTGTTTTTGTTTTTTCTTTTTTTTACAGATGAGATAGGGAGTCTTTATTAAAAGACAGGTGACTACATGGTGAACTCCTGTCTCAAAGACTAGCAGCCCAGCAGCCAAAAAATACACTTAATACTGTTAGGAAACTGAGTCATGAAGGACAAAGAGGAAAGACAGAACAAAACATAAACAATACCAACAAACCAATTCAGTTCCAATGGAAAGCTGAATTGGGATGCCATGATGATTGAAGAGACAGGAAACAGGAGACAGGACACAGATATGGAGATGAATGTACCTGAGATGTCCTGACCACCCATATACTAGGTCCATGGGATACACAAATATTCAAATCTAGATGCTAAGCAACTGAATTAGGATTGGCACTTTCTGAAACCATTTCTTTTTTATATGTTTTTATAGTAAAAATACTGTACAGAGGGGTTGCAGTTACATGAGTAAGGTAACAAAGCTCGATAAGAAATGTACTGAAACCATTTTTTATAAACACATGGAATATATTTTTTCTCCCATGTCTCAAACTTACTCTTGTAGATTAGAAGCCATAGTTTAATATATTCTTTAAAGGATTTTATAGTAGTCATGGATATATCAAATAAACCCCCTCCAACATGTAAAATCAAGTTGTGATAAAAATGGAGAAAGGAGAAAATCTTTCAAAGGAAAGTAAGCATTCTAAGGAACTTAAGAATAGTGCTAGATCACAGTCGAACTAGACTCACAGTATAGTAGAAAACAGGCCACACACTCAGACAAAATAAAGAGGAAAAGTTATATCAGTATCAGTAGCTAGTATTCTAGCTTTATAACAAGATCAGAGGATTCTTGATCCTGTCATTGTCAGTGATATTGTTTAACAAAGATTTGTAGTGGCAAAAATCCAATATGGTAGACAAATTATATTATTATCTTTGAGGTTTATGAAGTTTTTAATTTTTGAGTGTTTCATAGTATAAACAGGTAGCATTTCTTTAACATTTTTCAAATACAAATATAATCTACTCTAGATAAACTTTGCAAATATTTAGGTTTATTGACCTGGTTATCCAGTATAATGAATAACAAAATAGTTCATAGCCAATAAATACTTAGCTAGAGCTTTATCAATAATCTTTCTACCTCTCATGTTGGCAGCTAAGCAAAGGTAAATCAAGATATAATACCAGTTCTGAAAACAAGATGCTGTATCTTGACTTGATTATTATTCTCTTCAGTCTCTAAGGATTTGTGGGAAAATTATAGTCATTCTTACCTTTTAATGATTAAGCTTGTTTCCCAAATGTCTATTCGGTTTCTGTCCTAAAGCAAAAGCTAGGACCAGAACTTCCAAGAGAAAGAAGAAAACAGGGCTGAAGGCAGTCTGAATATGCTGCACGTAAAACTGTATTTCAGACACTTTTTGTTGGCTAGCACTGGCTGTTGTAAGATTAATGTCATGGAGACATTTTTGAGAGCTTCATTCTGAGCCATAATCCCAGTCTATTTACATGGATAATAGTGGCTACTCCAGTGATATTCCCATGTCCAACTGACTCCTGTCATGTTCTATCCTACTCTGATATGTTTTATTGAGTTCCCACTTGAACTTCACATTCTTGTCTGCGAGGTCCTGGAGAACAGGTGTGGATGTACAATACTTCATAGCTTTTAGATAATTATAGAGAAAAATCTCATTCATTGACACCCAAATCACATAGATACCCATGTCTTACCCATGGGATAGTTTCTACCAAAGTGGTTAGAAATAACAAAAACTGATGCTTTATCTATGCTACACATAGGAATGAGGCTAGATATCAATGCTTTTATAGTTTCTCAGATTGACAAAGACTCCAAAAATCTGTATTTGTGTGGTTAAAGAGGCCACAAACAAAAACATGATAATACCAGGTTTGTCAATATCTCAACTAAGACTTTTCCATACTTGGTTCATTTACAACGGGATGAGACAGGAGAGGTGGAAATATTTTATGGACATTGGTAATGACTATCAAAACTCTTATTTTCAACTCGCATCATCACCCACAAGAGAGGTGGTATAGATAAATGAACTTTCCAGTCTGTCTTCTGTGATCCATTGCTTCAGTCATCCTCATAGAATAGTCTCTGAGAGCATTTGTATATTTCTCTTTGCTCTAGTCCTCCTTTCTAAGATGGTTTGTTTGAATCCCTGGCTCTTTGTATTTGGATTCATAAGTTTATGTAATTCCTAAGACATTAATACATTATCCTTCAATACCTTCCAAACTCATCAAGAATCCCAAATTATCTTGAACCTGTGGTTACACAAAAGGATCATTCTTGGATGCATTGAGAAAAGAACCTGCAATGAATCTGGAAAACATCAGAAGCATGGCAATCATGAAAAGGAAAACAGCTAACAGACTAAAAAAGAAGACATACTTAACTTTTTAAAATTTCATTATGTACCTAGTTCCACATGAGTTAAATTTGTGTGATTATAAACATGTAGAAGCTACTGAATAGAAAGTAAATTTCTGAAAGAGTCTGATTAAATCAGTCCCTGTATTTGAATAATATTGAGTGAGAGGTCATAGATTCATGAGAAGGTATTAAAAAGACGAAATAATAATTGAGACCCAGAGGAATTTGTAGAAATTCATTGCAAAATTTCACTTATAATTAGCCTTTGAGCTCTCTCTATAATGGCAGTGGAGAAAACAGTGAACCCTGAGAGTCTAATTCCAGACGCTGCCCAATTTCTAACTAAATGGGAAAAACTTGGAAAAGTTAGTTTCTCCTTTGAGATCTCATATTCTTCTCATCTCAAGGAGACCATTGGGCTAAATGATGTGGAATTTTTTTTTGCATTCAAATGAAATAAGCCTTTTCTTACCATTAATTCAACATGCATAAGTCTAAGGAGTAAGATTAGAGTAGAATATTTCTTTACTAAGTAATTGACACTGGGCATAACTCCCCATACTTCTTCCTGAGTAATAGGTAGGCTTCCTCCAATATGTTAAATGTTTTAAAAAAATCTACATGATTAATGTGCTCATTATTATTTTTGAAGGTTTATAATGTTTCTTTTTCTCCATAGGAATTCCAAGATCAGTAGAAACCTATTTAACTCACCACTCTGGATTCTACATAAAGAAGTAGATTTCATTAAAATATTGGCTTTGTTAAAAAACATTTTAGTGTTGGTGAAAAAAATACAGGTTCCCATGATATCCATGATATCTCTTTTAAGTGTTAGCCTAACTTGAGAGTTGAATGAGATTTTTTTTTCAAAACAAAGGTAATCCTTTAAGGCATCTACTATAAAAGATTATATAGCTGAGGTCAGAAATAAAGTATCTAGGATAAAAAGGTTATTAAGTTGCTGTATGCAAAAGAGGATTCTCTGTGCATGTTCTTCATGTGGCAAGATATTGTGGGTTGCTGTTTTTTTTTTTAATTTCTCAGTCGTGGGACTTGAAATCTGTCCTTCAGCTCTTCAGTTCAAGTCTAGCGCTCAACCACTTGACCCACTGTGTCATTTCCGGCTTTTTCTGCTTATGTGGTCCTGAGGAATTGAACTCAAGTCCTCATGCATGCAAGGCAAGCCCTCTACCACTGAGCCACCTTCCCAGCCCCATGTGGGTGTTTTTGTTTGTTTGTTTTTTGTTGAAGGTGATATTCAGAGAGTTACAATTACATAAGTCAGGTAAAGATTACCTTTCTTAGACACACTGTAGTAAAGACACTAGACCTGAATTGCAAAAGGCTGATTTTAAATATTGTAAAATCAAAGAAGGTGCTATACTATAAGAGAAAGGAAATTAGAATCACTGCAGATGTCTCCATACAAACCCTCAATGCAAGGAGAACCTGGAAAAGTACCATCCAAGCCCTGAAAGCCAACACCTGCCATCCGAGACTGGTATATCCAGTGAAAGTAACTTTCACATTTGGTGGAGAAACTAAAATTTTTAATAATAAAGAAAAATTAAAGGAATTCATGAACAAGAAGCCATCACTACAAAACAATAAAATTAGAAATATAACCCAAAGAAAATAATCAAGACCAGGGAACCTCATCAGACAGAAAGCTAATGGAGAGTTTGCTTTATTAATATGAAATGTCCTTCTTTGTTTTTTTCTGACTAATTGTAATTTGAAATACATTTTATCTGATATTAGTACTACTACCCCAGTCTGTTCATGAGGCCATTTGCTTGGAAGACTTTGTTTCAGCCTTTCACTTGAATAGTTAATATTTGAAAGCCTCAAGACCATAGTTAATGCAAGACAAGGAAAGACAGAGAAGAATTGTTGCAGATTAGGTAAACTAAGAAGACAGGATAACTAAGTAGGCTAGATTTTGTAATGGAAAGAGAGTATTAGAAAAAAATGCTGGTGAGTACCAATAAAGACAATGAACTAAAGTAGTTCGGTTAAAGCATTACATCTTTTGGTAATTACACTAAGGTTCTGTGGGTGTTCAGTCTTAGGAGATGCTGATAAATGACAAGTAGCTCTTTGAACTATTTTTATGATTATTCTATAAATCTAAAATTATCTCAAAATACAAAGTTAAAAAATTGTGTTTTCCCCAAATCCTTTAAGTAGACTATAGGAAACCAGTGGTTTGAGAGGGAACAAGTATGTCACAAATTGGAAATGTATCATGATAGTGAAATGAGTTATCATGATCCTTAGAGAAATCCTTTTACTCTCTTAGTGTACATTCATCAAAGTACACTTATGCCTCAAACTTGGAACCAGTCAGTTAAGGGTCAGTGGCCTTGGTGTCTTGGCAAATACATGTTTAGTATCTGGGGACAATTTGTCACAGCAAGTATAGCTTCAGGTTGTTGATGTTTTGCTGCTTGTATTTATTGAATTTGCATTTTTGTTGTTATCTCTGTCTTATTCCATACATTCTTTTCACAAACATACATCAATAGCATCAGAGATTTGTAGGTATATAAAATTTAGAAATAATGTTAATGAATTAGTTCAGAATTGCTAACACAAATGTAAGCTGAGAAGACCAATCCATTAAAAGGAAAAAAAATTGCAAAAAGTATGTACTATTGAAAAACTGACTTAAAATGATCTATTACATTTATATATTGTCTGAGATGAAACTCTATAAAGAGTAGCTTCAGGAACTATGATATTTTCTTTAATGACGTTTCCACAGACTGTTTCAGGATATATTTAGTAAAATGAGATTGTGAATAAAACAAAATTACTGCCACAGACTCTGTGTCCACAAACATAGACTAAATGCTAAAGACTTGTGTACATTTGGGAAATAAAATTAATTCTAAAAGCTTTAATTTGCTGACAAAAAAATCAATTCTACCTACATGAACTGAAAAACAGTGAGTTAAGGTACTCTATTAATGTGATGGTGATTCTTTATCAAATTGTGTGCCTCAAATATGTGCAGTATGTATGTCTATATATCAATTAATCTGTAGAAATAAATAAGGAAATAAAATATCATCTTCAAAAAATGTAGTTGGCTGTTATGAACTCATATAAAAAAGTACATTTCTTTTTTTAATATTTTATTTTATTTTTACAATTTATTTAATTTTTTTTTCGTCTTTATGTGGTACTAAGGAATCAAACCCAGGGCTTTATGAATGCTAGGCAAGTACTCTACCACTAGCCACAATCCCAGATCCTATGCATAGCTTTCTGAGGCCACTGCTTAAGTTGAATTTACCTAGGCTCGCTTAGGAAAAGGTATGCTCTTATTTTAATTGGGAATAAACAAAGAGATAAGATTTTAAGCTAGAAGAGAAGCTTTGAAGTGTTATGTACAGGCCAAAAGATGATAGTAAAGTAAGGTCAGATTCCGGGGATACTTTGAATGAAGTGACAATTTCTGAATGGTTTCTGTTAGGAGACTAAGAAATAGAGCAGACATTACATTTCTTAGCATTTTTTTTCCACAGTATGTTGGTATGACTGTACTTCTTTCATCAAACCAATTTTCTATCTGTTAGCAAAAAAAAATAAAGAAAGAAATAAAGCAGAAGAAAAGTGGCTACATTTATTTTTAACTTAAAAACTGGAAGACCAGGGGGCTGGGAAGATGGCTAAGTGGTAGAGCACTTGCCTTGCATGCATGAGGCCCTGGGTTTGATTCCTCAGTACACCATAAAGAGAAAAAAAGCCAGAAGTGGTGTTGTGGCTCAAGTGGTTGAGCACTAGCCTTGAGGTGAAGAGCTGAGGGACAGCACTCAGGCCCAGAGTTCAGGCTCCATAACTGACAAAACAAAAAACAAAAAACAAAAAACCTGTAAAACCAGACTTTTCATTAACAAAGCTGGGCATAGTAAAGTAGATTATATTTTCATAAAAGTCTTTATAATACATAATACCATATATGATGTTATTATTTAATACTTTTATATTTGTATGTTAACTTATGTTTGTATAATTGCATATATATATATATATATATGTGGAAGAATTTTTTAAATTCACATTGGTCTTTCACAAAACTGATAATGTGCTTTCATAACCATATATTATGTTTAACTTTGTAATTTTACTATACATTTCTTGTAATTTTCATTTTTTGTTAAACAAGTGTGAGTAGGAAAAAAATCTTTGTAAAACAATAGAGAATTATAATGTTGCTACTTTTTTGTATCAAAAGTTTTCCCGAGTGTATCTCAAAAAGATAGAACACAACTTCTGATAACCTATCTAAAGAAGACATACTTTTTATATTCTGAGGTTGTCCAAAAAAAAATGTTGAGCTGTGATAGGAAAGTCACTAATGTTCTACAGTAGTAATGTAAACAAAGTATAGGGAGACTCTTTTTCATTAATTTCAGCATTCACCTATACATCACAAAGAAAATTTAGTTACTTTTGCAAAGAAACAACTCTTTGTTTTGTTGATTCTATGTTTTTTTTAAATTCTAATTCATTTAATTCTGATTTAATTTTAATTATTTCTTTCCATCTACTGGATTGGGGTTTATCTTGCTGCTCTTTTTCAAGGAGCTTCAGATGTCTCCTTAAATTGTTGGTTTCAAATCTCTCTAATTTGTTGATGTAGGAACTCAGAACTATAAACTTGCCTCTGAGTACTGCTTTTGCTGTGTCCCAGAGGAGCTGGTAATTTGTGTGTTCAGTTTTGTTGAATATCACGAACATTTGAATTTCCTTTTTAATCTCTTCCATGACCCACTGGTGATTCAACAGTGTGTTATTCAGCCTCCATGTGTTACAGGACTTTCTTTGGTGGCTTTTGGTGTTGAACTTTACAACTTAGGCAGGGGAGTGGGGTGGAGGGGCGTTGGAGTATAGTAGTGGAGGTGGGAGGGAAGGGATGGTAGGGGAAGAACAAAGGAGGAGGCAACAATGCTTGATAGAAAATGTACTTATTACCTTGCTCATGTAACTGTAACCCCTCTGTACAGTATTATTTACAATAAAAAGTATTAAAAATAAAAAATAAGAAAAAAAGAAATTTAGTTACTAGGAATGTTCTAATACTTGTGTACATATAATAAGCCATAAATTAGAACCAGATATCACAGGATAAAGGTATATTATTCCAGACTCATAGACCCACGGATAAATCAGAATGTGGCTTTTTTTAATCCAATTAAGAGAACACAAAATTGAAATGAGAATTCTGTGCCTCCCAGAGACAATAAATAGGTTGATTCTCTCTGTAAGAACAAATATTTTCCCTATCTATAATTGTTTCTTCTCCCTTTACAACAATAAACCTTTCATACTTGAATCTCTCTCTACTTCTGTCTACATTATAATGTTCAGTGTTTTGGCTCTGCCCTAACCACACAAAGCCTGGTTGCAAGTATAAGAAAAACTTCTATTATGTAGGGGGGAAAAAGTTGCTTTGTGATAATTACAATTATTTTGGTTTACCAGGTTCTCTTGCTTTCTAGTTTCTCTCTGAACAGAGATGAAGGGAGAGATTCATGTTCCATTCACACAACATCCAGTTAAAAAACTGGTATCTCTAGTTCCTAAGCATAGTCTTTCTGCTTATAACAAGAGGTTATGGTTTCCAAGTAAAATTCCCCTTACAAGGTCATATATTAAATGCTTTCAACTGGTGGAGCTATTTTGAGAACTGGGGGGAACCTCTGGAAGTAGGGGTAAGCTGGAGGAAGTTAAGTCACTAAAGTACCAATGAGGGTTACATTTGATTTGAGGTTCCTTCTTCTTTCTTTGCTTCCTGTCACACTTTAGATAAGATAATACAATGCCCCATGTACATCATGTTCTACTACACCATAGGTCCAGGATTAATAGAAGCGGGGACTATGGAAAGCAAGAGTTAAAACAAATCCTTTTATTCTTTAGGTTATTTGTCTCATGTGAACAGCACCAAAAACAATCTAACACATAGGTGTAAAGGAATGCAATAATCTAAATTGAATTAGTGTATGGGTTGAAAAGCAGAAAATGAAATGCTGAATCCAGAATATTCACAAAAACCTCTGGGGCTGAAGAAGATGTCATAAAGATGATGAATGCCTTAGGGAAAATACACTTCATAAGAAAATATGCAAAGGAAAAGCCAAAAGGTGATCAAAGGAAAACATGCTAATTGTCTCAGATTGGCTTTGACCAACTTTTTATCCTGTTTAAGGATAGTGGTATACTTCAGCTGCAGCAGCACTAATCTAAAAAAAATCAACAAACCAATGAATCAGTAAACAAACTAGCATATCCCCACGGTTCCAAGATGCTAGTTTTCATTATATACACAAGGTTATACTCAGACTATAATTCTAACAGCTCTCATTTCAAGGGGCAAAAATGTGCCATGGAATTACTAACACATTCCAAAACAATTAACTCTTAGTAGACACATAGAAAACAGGAAATTTATCTAAAAATCAGAAACAGCTTTTAGACAATATTCAAGGCTCAGGGGACTTTATATAAAGCAGCAGGTATATTTGCACTCAGAAACTGGTAGTTTATCCAGAGCAAGTAATTGGATTTTATCAAGGTCCTAGAGAAAATTCCCCATGTTTGCTGATTAAGCCCCAACAGTGATTTCACCAGTGGTTTTTAAACATACAACATGTTCAGTAAATATATAATGCATCTGTCAATAAAAAGAATATCTTAGTTCTTACTAGACAATGTTCCTTGGTATCTGGAGTTAGACTGTTATAAGTGATCTTACATTTTTCTGAAATAAGGCTGATGATTAATGTGATATGTTCTACTATTCTGAAATCCTCTATTTTTTATAAGAAAACTGGAAATATTGCTAAAGTAGATCAACCAATGCACACAGGAGAGATTCCAAACAATCCAGGTTTTTTAAAAATCAAAATTCATAAGTAAACCTGCTAGGTGATATGCAAGTATATGCAAATGTATTAACTGATACACAGTAGATTTAAAGAAGATATAAATTAATGTAGTTACTTAGAAATCCAAAAATCAAATTTGACAAAATGTAACACTGGGAAGGGATACTTGAAAGGGGTGGAGGTAAGGTTAAAGGGAAAGGAATAGGAAAATGAAGAGGAAGAAAGGGGGAAATGTAATCAAGAATCAAGGCATTTCATACAAAATTAAGAAGAATGAGGGAAAAAGTGGGTAAGGGAGCCATGATTGGGTATGCTGAAAGAGGTGACACTGATCAAAATGCATTGTATTTATAAGCTTCCTTGTTAAATAGCAACAGCTTTGAACCAACACTTAAAGATAATAGTTTTTAAAAGAACCAAGCTGTCAACTATCTCAAAGAAGACTGTTTGTAGTTTTACTCTGCTTAAATTGAATTTCTGCTTAAGGAAAGAAAAATGTTTCCTCAGGAGGAAAATTCAAAATAGTACTAATACAACACATAATTACCATTTGGGGTACAAAAAGAGAAAAGACAATCTATAAAAGTATGCCTTTATGACAAAGATGTTTAACTTAGCAAGAAAAGGTTTAACCTTTGTCCATTTATAGACAGACACTCATTGTTCTTATAAATAAAGTAGGAAATTTCATTAAAGGCAGGAAAATAACAAAAAAAAAGCAGAAAATTTTTACAGCAGATTGGATGATGCAGAAGGAGGAAATCAAAGAACTCATTCACCTACTCCTCAAACTCTTCAATGAAATTGAAAGATCACGAACTTGTTCTATGAGGCCTGCATAACCCTCATCCCAAAACCAAATAGGGACCCATCAAAGAAAGAGAACTAGAGACCCATATCTCTAATGAGCATTGAGGGAAACCTTCTCAGTAAAATTCTGGTCAACTGATTCAAAAAAATCATATACTATGATCAAACGGTATTCATTCCAGGGAAGCAAAGCTGGTTCAATATACACAAGTCAATTAATGTAATTCAACACATCAGTAGGATCAAGGGCAAGAAATACATGAATTTGTCAATAGATGTAGAAAAAGCATTTGACAAGATCCAACACCCTTTTATGATAAAAGCTCTGGAGATACTAGGAACCCATGGAAAATTTCTCAATATAAAAAAAGGCTGCATGTAACAAACAGCCAGCATTATTATTATTATTATTATTATTTTGTCTGTCATGGGGCTTGAACTCTGGACCTGGGTGCTGTCCCTCAGCTCAATGTGAATGCTCTAGCCACTTGAGCCACAGAGGCACTTCAAGTTTTCTGGTGGTTTATTGGAGATAAGAGTTCATGGTCTTTCTGCCCAGGTCTTTCCCAGCTTTAAACTACACTCCTCAGATCTCAGCCTCCTGAGTAGCTATGATTACAGGCATGAGCCTGCTGGCTCCCAGCATTATTCTTAATAATGAAAAGTTAAAGCCATTTCCTCTGAAATCAGGAATGAGACAAGAATGCCTGCTCTCTCTACTCTTCTTCAATATAATACTGGAATTTTTAGCCAGAGCAATAAGACAAGAATAGGGAAAGAAGAAGTAAATTTCTCCTTCTTTGCAGATGACATGATCCTGTATTTAAAGAAACCAATAGACTCCTATCCCAAGTTAGTTTTGCTAACTGAAAGTTTGGCAAAGTAGCAAGGTATAAAATTAACCCATAAAAATCAATAGCTTTTCTGTATGCCTATAATGAGAAGATCGACGCTGAAATCAGGAAACCAATTCCTTTTGTAATTGCCTCAAAAAATTATCTAGGAATTAATCAAAGAAGTGAAAGACCTCCATAATGAAATGTTAAAAACCTGTAAAAAAGGAAAATGAAGCAAATTTAAGGAAGTGGAAAAGCCTGTCATGCTCCTGAATTGGCAATATTAACATTGTGAAAATGGCAATACTACCAAAAGCTATCTATACATTCGATGCAAACCCCATCAATATCCCAACAAATTTTTTTAAAGAAATAGAAGTGATCCAAAAATTCATATGGAATAATAGAAGACCCTGAAGAGTGAAAACAATCCTTAGCAGGAAGAACAGTAATGGAGGAATATCAGTATCAACCTTAAAACTCTATTACAAAGCTGTAGTAATAAAAACAGTTGTAGCAATAAAAACTGGCACAAGAACAGGCCTAGTTGGGAGAAAGGCAGCCTCTTCAGAAAATTGTGCTGTAATTGGCTATGCACAGTAGAAAAATTGAAGTTGGATCAATGTATATCACCCTGCACCAGAATCAACTCCAAGTATATTAAAGACCTCAATGTAATATCAGATGCCCTGAAAATATTGTGGGAAGGGACAACGGAAACACTATGGCTCCTTGGCACAAGTCAAAACTTTCTCAGTAAAGAACCAGAAACACAACAAATCAGAGAAAAGCTGGATATATGAGATTGCATCAAACTGCAGTGTTTCTGTGTGGCAAATGACATAGCTAGCAAGATTGGGAGAAGATTATCATTAGCTACACAAAAGACAAAGGCCTCATATCTAAAATATACTTACAGCTCAAAAAATTAAGCTCTCCAAAAACAAATCCTCAAATGAACAACCACCTCATTAATAAGTGGGCTACAGAATTAAAGAGAGACTACTCCGAAAAGAAAATAAGAATGGCCAATAGACACATGAAGAAATCAAATCAAAACTGTATTGAGATTCCACCTCAACTCAGGATGAATGATCATTATAAAAACAAACAAACAAAACTAATAATAATAGATGCTGGAGAGGATGTGGCCAAAAGGGAATACTACAACACTGGTTTAACCACTCTGGAAAGCAGTATGGAGGTTCCTCAAAAAACTAAACATAGAGCTCCCCTGTGATCCAGCAACCGTATTCTTGGGCATTCACCCCAACAACCACAAACAAGGCTTCACTAAAGCTATCAGCACAACTATGCTCATTGCAGCATTATTTAATCACAGTCAAGACATAGAATCACCCCAGTTGCCCCTCAGTATATTAATGTATTATATAAACATATATTATACATAATATATTATATATTATGCATTTTTATATTATATATAAATATACATTATATATATATATATTTGTGTGTGTGTGTGTGTACAATGGAATTCTATGCTTCCACCAGAAAGAATGAGATGGTCCCACTAATAAGGTAATGAAGTAAGCCAGACACAAAAAGCATAGGCTGCCTGGTTTCCCTCATATGTAATACTTGGTATAAGTCTAGGATAGTCCTAGCAGAGGATCACAGTAGCTCAATAGGTACATACATATGACCTTATAAAATAATGCTATTTCAAATGAAATGAACTATAACATATGGAAACAATGTCATTCTTTCTGAGGGAGGCATAGAATTCCATTGTGTGTATGTATATATATATATGTTTATGTATATATATATATTATGTATTATATATCTCATTTTCTTGATCCCTTCATCTACTGAGGGGCATCGGGGTTGGTTCCATATCTTAGCTATGGTAAATAATGCTGCAATAAACATAGTCATGCTGGTAGCTTTAGTGTGGTCTTGTTTGTGATCATTTGGGTAAATGCCCAAAAGTGGGATTGCTGGGTCATAGGAGAGCTCTATGTGAAGTCTTTTGAGGAACCTCCCTGCTACTTTTCTAAAGTGGTTGAACAAGTTTACACTCCCACCAACAATGCAGTAGGGTTCCCTTCTGTCCACATCCCCTCCAGCATCTGCTCTTATTAGAGTTCTTGATTATAGCCATTCTAGCTGGGGTGAGGTGGAATCTCAATGTTGTTTTGTTTTGCATTTCTTTTATGGCTAGAGAGGTTGAGCATTTCTTCATGTGTCTATTGGCCATCCTTCTTTCCTCTTCAGAGAAGTTTGTCTTTAAGTCTTTAGCCCACTTAATTATTGGGCAGTTGTTTCTTTGAGGATTTGTTGTTGGGAATTTAATTTTTTGAGTTCCAGGAATATTTTAGATATGAGACCTTTGTCTGTTGTATGGCTAGTGAAGATCTTCTCCCAATCTGTGGAATTTCTATTGATCTTGCTAGCTATGTCCTTTGCCATGCAGAAGCATTGCCCTGTTTCTGAGGATGTTGAGTCTTCCATAACATGTTTTTATTTATTTGATTTATTTATTTTGAGGGAGAGGTTACTGGGATCAATGTGTCTTGCTGGTACTGTGGAATTCCCATTAAACCAACAATCTCTAACCTGTCAATGGAATAGAAACACTTCTCTAGTCAAATAAAACCAACAGGGGGCTTGTTCCAAGGAATGCTCAACTAGGTAAGCAGGCTAAATGCTAAACATGCTGAGCAGCGTTTAGAAACACTCTGCTAGATTTCCTTTTTATTTATTCTGTTTGTTGTTTTAGAAAACATAGCCTCTGAAGTCCAGACTTGTGATAATCACTCAGTTCCTTTCAGAAACACAGTTGCTTTACCCAAAGGCAGTGTCTTTGTAGAACTGAAGAGTCTGTGCTGGTATACTTATATAGTATCAATTCCTTCTTTAAATTGAAAAAAAATCAATTTTGCTACAGTTTCTCTTGTTTGATATATATATTGAAAGGATTTAATACAAAGTGTAACACTCCATAATTTATTATTTGCATAATACTCTCCTTCAATTTAATATGAAATTTAGAGCAAAGCTTTACTTAATAAAAAGAGATGGGATAAGGGTTAGCCAGTTCAACAGTGATACTCACTAGACACTATATTGGAAATGAACTTTACAATTTTTGGGGGAAATAGGGGTTAGGAGGGAAAAAAGTGGAAGAAAGTGAAGGAGGAGGTAACAATGTTCACTAAGAAATGTATTCAGTACCTGACTTATTAAAAATAAAATGTTAAAAAAGGAAAAAAATGAGATGAGGAAGGGAAGGAGCTTTACAAAGCATTGATCTCTTCTAATAAAATGAAAGCATAATAGGATTTGCCTAGTGTGACTATTTTTCTTTTTTATCAGTGTCTCCTAAAACTATTCTCTCCATCCACATTCTTTTTTATTTTTTTGGTCAAGGTAATGCACAGAGAGTTTAGAGTTACATAAGTAAGGTACTCAGTATATTTTTATCCACATTCTTCAGATGCAATCTATCTTTTTGTCTTTTTTCATGTTGTATTTAAACACCCTCTGATACAAAGTAATATGTTGACATAAAGTACTAATGTAATGGCAGATTTTAATCACTGATTAAAATATACATTGGTTTAAGGGTTAGTTTTGTTAGTTACTGTCAGTGAAGTTCAAAGACTCTTCTTTCTTCCTTTGTACCACAGAAAGATCATAGGCTGACAAAGAAATTTCTTTTAAAAAGTAATTTTATTGTCAAGGTGATATACAGAGGGGTTAGAGTTATGTAATTAAGGTAGTGAGTACATTTCTTGTAGAAGATTGTTAGCTCTCCATTTTTCTCCTATAAGAGGATGCTAAGCAAAATGAACTCCAAGATATGGAAACAAAACATTTTCTTTCTTGTTCTTTTTAATATATTATGTAAAGTTATATTTTTCCTTTTGTTCTTTTGGTTTTTTTTGCCTATGTTTTATCCCTTGTTGTCACTGTATTTAATTTTGGTACCCTGTGTATTGAATATATGTTTTTTTGAATTAGGGAAGGGAAGGGGAAGAACAAAATGGTGGGACAAAGGACAAAGCAGGAACCAATGCAACAATGATACTCACAAGACAACATGTGGAAAGTGGGAGAAAAACAAAGCCATTGCTAAAGAAGAAAATTTAACGATAATTCAGCTCAAGAGAAAGTTATATTGACCAGTAATCTGAAGGGGAGAAAAGAATTTCAAGAGTGTGAATATAACATATCCCTTCTCAGGTCTGGAATATAGTCTGAATTTGGCCTTTGATTTTATTTGACTCTGACAAGATCTGAATGCAAACTGTTCTTATTTCCCAGTCTTATCTGTCCCTATCCACCTTAAAGGTGCTACTGAAGATTTTCTCCTTGGTGAGTGATATGAAGATTTTAAATTCATTGTCTCAGGGGTTGGTTTGTTTAATTGAGCCACCTTTGGGGGAAAAAACAAAAAAAACAAAACAAAAAACATAAAAACAGTAGCCATGGCATTTTCTAACAGATTCTCTTTTCAAATCCTTTCTTCCACTTAAATATACCAGCATTAGGTAAAGTCTTTCTGAGTTCTATTGCAATCTTGTTTAATTTTCTAATTTTCAATTTGCTTTGCCTCCAATCACTCTTTAGTTCATGAGGCCCTATTTTCAGCAAGGGAGAGTCCTTAAATCCAAGAACATGCCTTGAGAAATTGTTACAATTGGGCTCATTTAGTCCTCTCAGATTTAAAATGGACCCCTCAGGAGACTGTATAGGTGCATCCTGAGCCTGAGACAGGACAAGAGGACGTGCAAAATGCTAGTGAGCATTCACAAATAAATGCTGTATGCCACTTTTAACTAATGGCCACATGGAAACCTTCCATTAAAGTTCCATTCCTCCCGTTTGCAAATCTTTCTACCTGTTGAAGTTGTATTTATACACATTTTGATCAACTACATTCCAGTGTGTGAATGCCTCTAACATAGCACTTTCCTAAAGTACATTTTAATGGGAGAGAGAGCGACTATTGCTCACAGGTAGCTGTACCCGAGAAGATTCCCTGGAGATGAGGTAAACAGAGTAGAAAGGAATAGCTTTAAGACTCCAGAAATTCTTTATAAAAGAATAGGGTCATTATGTTGTTTAAATTTCTATCTTAGTCTTCCATGGGAGCAATACAAATACCCAAGACTTAGTAAAATAAGGTACACTTAGTAAATAATTTATGATAATAGAAATGTTTTTCTGCACAGTACCCTTGGATTTCTTAAAACCTCTGGGTTTTTTTGGTTTGTTTTCATTTTTGTTGTTCTTATTTCCCAGTCCTGGGGCTTATACTCAAGACCTGGGTGCTGTCCCTAAGCCTCTTTGTACTCAAGGCTAGTGCTCTATCACTTAAGACACAGTTCCACTTCCAGCTTTCCTGAGTAGTTTGTTGAAGATAAGAGTCTCATGAACTTCCCTGCCCTGGCTGGCTTTAAACCATGATTCTCAGATCTCAACCTCCTGAATAGCTAGGATTACCAGGCATAAGCTACCATTGCCCAGCTGAAGTATTTTATTATTTGACTTGAGGTAGCACATTTGAGGCATTTGAAATATGAGAGATGCTTTCCAAAAGTCACAAAATTGTCATTATCCTGGTTCTATGCTGTACTATGCAGATAACTATCTGAACCTTGGTTCTCTTATCCTCTATTTAATCATTCTCTGTACATTGGCTTAACTGAAGTCTTCCTTTCTTAGTGCATTCCAGTGTTTAATTAGCAATTATTGAATTTACCGTACCTCTATTGGGATTATTAACACACATCTGTTAACCTTGGAAGAAATCACTTGAGTTTTTTTTTTCAATTCAGTCCAAAATATTTCTCTAAATCAATAAATGATTCAAATATGCATTGCCATTTTTAAGGCTTTTTATGTTCCCTTTTATATGATTTAGCTGATTCTTTGACATTTTTGAAGCAAGAACAGCTTTCTTTGAATTCATTAGGGGAGTCCTTAGCTGGATACTTGCCTCCTGTGAATTCAGACCTTTCATAGTTCAACTTTCTCTCATGCATAATTGCAAGCTCTACATTGTTCTCCTAGAATGTGACTTTTAACAATTGCCTCTGTCCCTCACCTGCCTTCATTTCAATAAGGTCTTCTAAGAGTCTTCTAATTTTTAAAACTTTGCTCGATTCAGCTCACCATCAAGATAAGAAGACAGTGGGAACATTTTTGTCCCTTGTTATGAGAAAGCAGTTTGAAACCACCGCTCTCCAAATGTCGTTCTGCAATCTCATTTCCCACTTATCCCTGACACACAGGCTCCAGGAGACCTCAGTGGGGCAGCCAAGAGCTCTATCCAGGACCAATTTGACAAGGTTATATGATTTCCTTCCTTTTCTCCTCCACATTCTCCCATCACATGTAGCCTGACGGGTAAGTGGGGACGGAGCACTGCGGGGCTTGCTATGCTCACACAGCCTCTCCTTGGTAAACACACAGTTTTAATATGTTGTATTTGAAAGTAATACACTTGTTACAGATCAGGTCACCCAACCTACTGAGTCTTTCCCCTAATGAGAACTTTACCTATAAACTCTTACTTTGGGAACCATCTGTGTTCCAATGGCATAGTAATGAATTTCTTTGACTCTGTCTCTGTCTCTGTCTGTCTGTCTGTCTGTCTCTCTCTCTCTCTCTCACACACACACACACAATACAGAGAATTGCAAGTCGATAATCTTCTTTGTGAAAGGGAATATTTTAACATGATCAAACTCATTTATTTATTTTGAACTATATATGACTACTGATTGTACAGAAAGTGATTTTCTGAGCAACGTGACCTATGTAGCACTGGCAGCCAAGGATAACTAGAAGACGGAGATGTGATAGTTTAATATTTCCTTGCACATCTACGTTAGCAGTCTACAAACTAAAAGAAATAAAAAATAATAATCATGAGCACAGAAAATTCCTAAATGCAAAGAAGTTTTGGCATTTAGGAAATACCAGATAAGAGCTGGAGGAGAATGCTCCCAAATAATAACAAATAATGGAGTTTGAAGATGATTAAGATTAGATGCAGCTGTCAGATTATGGTCCTTGTGAATGATGAGTCTCTTTGCTTCCTCTCTGCCATGCAAAGACATCACTAGTTTACATGTTATACAATTTCAATTTTTTGTTAACCTAGAAATGCTAATAGGACCTATGTAAATATTTACTAATTATTTACAGCTTTATTCCATTCAACTTATTTTCTCTCCTTTGGTTCCATCGATACATTCTGTCTGTGTCTGTTATCTGTGTGTATATTCTTAAAGAAAGTTCCTTTGCATTTATTACAATGAAATTATATAGGCAATGAGTTCTCAAGCTTTTGTTGGCCTAAAAGAGTTTTAACACTCAATAAAAGGATATTTTGTTGAATGAAAAACTCCGAATTGACAGAATATGTTCTTCTTTGTTCATCTTCATAATTTTAAAGATGTTATTCCATTACTCCTATCTCTGGAGTTTCTTAAAGATACTAAGTTTATGGATATTGTATTGTAAAAGTTTATTAATATTTAATCTATAACTTTATTTAATATATGACATTTAATACCTTTTTAAGATGTTACTTTAAAAATTAGTCATTTATTATTTTATAAAATTAAAAACGAAATATAAATTGTGTTTATTTCATGCATACTCTTCCATGTGTTCATCTTTGTTGAACTGTTTATCTATGAATCAAGGACCCATTATACAAAATTCACAGTAGCTAATTATGTTCTAATGATCAAGAAGAAAAAAATGTAGATTACTGTGCTGACTGCCTATTCTGGATGCATTCTCTTCTTTTTCCTCATTCCTATGAAGCTCTAATTATAGCTCATTATTATTTTTTCTTCTTCATGTAGCTTGTCTTTTAAAGGGCATGTGCATTTGAGAAATCATTATTTCCTTCTCCTTTCCAAACCTTTTTACACAGAAATGTTAGAGTTGCTCAAAACTGACCAGAAACAGATAAAATATTACTTGGAAATTTGGGGTAAGATTCTTCTATTTTTTTCTTTTAAAGTCAAAGAAAATATTTCCATCTCCTGACACAAGGGTTAAGAGTCAAGTTATTCATGTTGCTCTTGGAGACCATACTACACTTATGAGAAGAAGCACGTAAATGAAATAAATACTGGAGGAACATATTTTCAGAGCTGAAAACAAGAAGCAGCTTCATCATATAGTCCAATTGAAAATGATAAACCACCAAACACTGAACAGGCCTTTCTCTAAGCTCCATATTTCTGAGATGATGTGAATCATAAGGTAAATGGATTTGAGTTGCATTACATTCAAAATTACGAGAATCTTCCACATAAAGTAAAATGCATCTGAAGGCCTATTCCACTCATCCATAATTATTCATAGGTCATTTTTTATTTGATTAAGCAAAAGACTAATACTACCAGCAGTAACGCAAGGAATTCAAAAGTTTATGGTATAAATAACCATGTTAGGAATGAATGCTACGCCTTTATATATTTTCATATACTTCTCAAAGTAATAGGATGATAAAATAATGTTGATTAGAGAGCAATATACAACACAAAACTCATGGCAAAACAAAGATAGCAGTTAGAAAGCAATCCAAAATGCTCTGACTGCCTAATGAAGATCAATGACAATAATGCTTATGGGCTAAATGAGTTTGGGAATCAAGATCAATAGCCTTATTTTTGTTAGTGAATAATAATGCTGTTCTTAAGCTCCTCTTAAACTTCATTATTCCAGCTATCTCTCCAGAGTTATATCCTCTGCCCCTTGGTTCAGAGCAATTACTTTTCCTTTCCAATGCTTTGTCTACATTAAGTGAACATTTGTTTTATACCATCTTTACACTATGTCAGGCTAATGTGCAATGTTCTCTGTGAATGTCTACCTACATGTTTCTCACATTTTAAAAAAGTCTTAGAATTTTATGAATCACATACTCTAGGCTGTAATTAACTTTCAGTGTCATCGTAAGCAAGACAATTATTTTATGGACACATCAATATCTTCATCCATAATTTGAAGAAAAAATGATTCTTTTCTCATTACATTTTCATCATATTTAAAGAGGCAATGAAGGAGACAATATTTTCCAAATCATAAAATGTTTGACAATTTTATGTAAACTGTAATAATGCGACATCTTCTATACATATGTCAAATGCAGGATAAGTAGGAATTAAGAATAAACTCTTCATTTCATCAACTGAACTCAAATATCAACTTAAAACTCACTATTTATGGGTCATTAGGGAATTTGCACAAATTTCTCAGAATAAATTACTTACTATGTAAAAGGAGAAACACATTTAGTACAAAAAAGTGAAAACAAATGAAATAAATGATACATTTAGTAAATTGGTGCTAAGAAATACGTGCTGAAACACTTAAATGTTCTCCCCTTTATCAATTGTGCTTTAAATTTAAAATTATTATAAATTTCTTTAAAATACAAGATCTCTTATCATTAGCTCATACATGTAACAATATAGATATATCTTATTAATATCTTATTAACAAATATCTTATTAATTTAAATAAACACATATCTTTTT
The DNA here is from genome assembly GCF_024711535.1 of Dipodomys merriami. Classification (NCBI taxonomy): domain Eukaryota; kingdom Metazoa; phylum Chordata; class Mammalia; order Rodentia; family Heteromyidae; genus Dipodomys; species Dipodomys merriami. The sequence goes on from NW_027203381.1 coordinate 22,799,783, forward strand.
AATTTAAATAAACAAGTCTCTCTTTGTCCTGTATAAAAATGATATAATTTGCATGTTACATTTGATTTAATTATTTAAATCCTTGTAAGTTTTACCTGTTTTCTTGTCATATTGCATTTGCTAAGACACTGCATTGTTATTGAGGATCATTAATAAGTATGCTTAAAGATATCCTGAGTATTTCCAATTTTTAAAGAAAATGTGGTAAATGATAAAAGTGATGAATAAATTTAGGATTTTTTCTTGATTGTTTCTTTAAAAGTGAAAGGAAGTACTTTCGTATTTCTAACAAATGTAATTTTTACAAGAAATCAAGTCAAATAATTTTAGTTTTCTTTTTTAATATATATTTTCATTTGAAAGATACTGTACAAAAGGTTACAGTTACATGATTAAAGTAATGAGTACATTTCCTATCAAGTGTTGTTACCCCTCATTTGTTTTTCCTCTACCATCCCTTCCCTCCCCACCTCTCTAATTCTCCCCTCCCACCAAAGCTGTAAAGTTTATTTTCAACATAGTATCTTTTACATCTCATTGTTACAATGGGTCAAACTGTATCCTTATTTCTGCATTTTGTCATTTCCCTTCCTCTCCTCAAATAATTTTAGTAATTATTTGAGTAATAATTTAAAACCATCCATTATAAACTTTTCAAACATGCACAACATATTTAACTGTAGTACAGAATAAATCAATTCATTACATTCATGAAAGAAAGTATTTCAAATGTATATTTTCTTGTAAGCTGCAAATTTGAATATATAATTGATTGTATAATCATTAACTGCTTAGGACTTGTCAGATCATATTAAACACAATTTTTGACTTTTTATCACTGAAATATATAAAACAAGAACATTTTCTTGCTGGAACTTAAAAGAGAGAATAGTTTTTTGTTTTTTGTTTTTGTTTTTGTTTTTTTGTTTTTGTTTTTGTCAATGGTGGCCTGAACTCTGGGCCTGGGTGCTGACCCTCAGCTCTTCAGCTCAAGGCTAGTACTCTACCACTTGAGCCACAAGCCACTTATGGCTTTTGCTGCTTATGTGATGCTGAGGAATCAAACCCCGGGCCTCATGCATGCAAGACAAGCACTCTACCACTGAGCTACCTTCCCAGCCTGAGAACAGTTATTTTTATCTTTCTAAAGTTTTTCTGTAAAGCAAGAGTTCATATTTGCACTGTACTATGGCAATGTTATTGTATCTGTTAAGCAAATATTATACTATGCTAGTGCGATTCATGTCTTAGAAATACAAAATATTCACATTTCAGGGGAATTTTAGTTTATAGAAGGAAAGAGATTAATTGCTCTAAAATTTGATAGTTTTCAATCATATATTCACCCTAAACCTACAGAGCAAGGTATTATTCATCTCAGTTTTGTTCATTGTAGTGGAAGCAATGCCTTTTAGCTCTGGTTTACCAAGTGGCTTTCACTCTTATTTTTTGTTACTTTTTGAAATAAAACTCATTTTAAAAAACTTTTTCTTAAACCACTTTCTCCAAATTTCCTTTCTTTTCCTTTCCAGTCATATTCCCAGTCACCACCTGGGCAAAGAAACTGAGTTTTCCTGAGGAAATTGCTAAATTTAAGATCCATTTTTGTAATTCACTTAACTCATGATATTGACACTGATTTCTTCATTTCAACCCTTAGATTTCTCCTTTTGTCATTTTCTTCCTTTAAATTTCAAAACACCACACTGTCGTTTTCTTGCCTCAGCAAGCACTTTTCCAGTTAATTCCTTCCTATTATACCTGGTCTCTATTTCTGATCTAAAAGTAAGTTTTTGATGCTTTACCTTCCTAATTGTGGAAGAGAAGACCTGCCTAAGATATGGCATGTATAATATATCACTTTTTCCTCTTTAAGGAATTATACTATTTGAGTTCTTTTTCAAATCTGCCATATTTCAATTAATGAATTTGCATACACTTGTATGACACTTATATTTACTTGTATGTTTATTGGATAAACCTAGTTTCCACATATGAGGGCAAATATTCATCACTGTTCTCTTTGGGCCTAACTTCCTTCATCTGACATAATTTTTTACAGGTCTTTAATTCCTTAGAAAGGCAAAGACAAAGCTCAGCAAAATAAAACACTAGCAGCAACTCAAAAGGGGAAGAGTAGGGTTAAGGAGAAAGGGCCATCCCTTTCCCCTTAAAAAGGGTAGAAGGCAGTCAAGAAATTCGATGTGTATCTTACTAGATTGCTTTCCAATTCCCAAAGATGTTCTCTTTATTTTTCTGGTTTGCTTTCCAGTCAGAGGGCAGTTTCTTATAAAACTCCTCCTCTTCCTCCCAGTGTTATTGTTTCTAAAAAACCTCAGACATTTGCTTTCTGGACAAATAATTTGTAAACTATCATGCAACTCACACTTTCTCAGATTCAATTTATAAGTGCTTTATATTCAGAAATCCAACTATCTTTCAAAGTAAATTGACACATGTAACAATGAAATTGTGTACATTTCTAGAGTGATTAATTCTATAGTATCTTAAGAAAAATCACTAACATTTATTGTGCAAGCTCAATTGTGCAAGCCAGATTTCATGCTACACTCTATATTATTTTTAAGCCTTCCTTGGAAAATCTCATTCATAGTTTTTTCTGTTATTTGGATGTATGAATTTTCAATGTTATAATGAAAAATATATTAATATTATGAAGCAAATCTTAGTTTTTGATCATAGATCACTGTCAGAAAAGTTAATACCATTGTCAATGAATACAAGTACAAACCTAGGTCATATGTTAATTAATTTTTTGCTAGAAATGCAAGTCTTTTAGACATTAATCTTACCATTTTGCAAGTGTAGGGTGTTATAGATTGTAAAATTTCTGTTTAGAGAGGTCATTTGAACTATCTAGATAGCATCAACTAAATAGTCATAGGTATAGGATCATTTTTTTTTCTCACCTGGCTCAGCTCCAGAAGTTCATTGATTTCTGTAATTAAATGAGTTGGAAGTAAATCCCATGCCTGTGCACGGGTGTTAGTCATTGGTGCTGATGCCTGAATCTTAATCAGCTGTGGCATGTGGTCTTTTGCCAGAGAGGAGAGGTGTTAACAGTCTTCCTGGTGCTCTGGGGCCATGTAGCAATCTGGGGTTATAATTGCCTCATGCAAGGACAAAAGACAGTGGAGGTGGATTGGCATTTGATTCCCAGAAAACAACACACTTTAACAAAGTGCTTCACTGAATGAATACATAATTTCTCTCTCTCACTCTCTTTTTGCATAAATCTGACTTAGTTGATATAATTCTTTTGCCCTTTCTAACTGAAATGTGCTATTTCATGCCCTCAGTTGGATTGAGGTAGTAGTAAGAATTAAAGCCAAACAAGAAATAAGAAGGTTAATTAATTTTTAAAGTTGATAAAAGCCATACAAGTACAACAAATGCTACCACGTTTTAATTTGAATTCTTGAAGCAAGTCTTAAAACTAGATCTAATTTTGACTTGAGATAGAAAATAGAAATAAGCATAATGGACTAACATATATAAATTACAGTAGACATATAGTACATGTATAAATACAGAATGTGTATGCGCAAACCATATAATCTCAAAGAGCATGGTAGTTAGAAAGTTATCCAATCACATTGTGAAAAGAACTTAGTAGCAATATTTTTCAATAAGAAAAAAATTGAGAAATTATATCTGTGGAAAAGTTGGAGCTATTTACTGTGATGTACAAGTCTAAAATCTACCAACCTTTTTGGAACAATTCAATTTAGAAATGGAAGGAAGGAAGGAAGGAAGGAAGGAAGGAAGGAAGGAAGGAAGGAAGGAAGGAAGGAAGGAAGGAAGGAAGGAAAGAAGGTAGGAAGGAAGGAAGGAATAAGAAAGAGAGAAAGAAAGAAGGAACAAAAGAAGGGAGAGAGGATTTTCTGAATGAAAAAGATGTATCAACTTTTGTTAATGATTTATAAATTGTCATATCATTGAATCTGAAAAATTTAGAAATATATTCTAAGAAATTATATTACTATTATACAAATTTTAGTAAAATAATAATATGTCACCACATCACTGAGCGTTGTGGTATATCTCTAAAATATCAAAAAATTCAAATCAGTAAAAAAAATATATAAGCATTGTAGCACAAAAACAGGTAACAAAATTAAATACTTGTAAACTGGTAAACACTGTAAACAATTTCTTTCCATATGTATGTGTGTATTTATTTTTACATGTTTGATGCTATCATAAATAGAACATATTTCAAAATATGTACAGTGGCTATATTTAGAATTATGGATAACTGTCAAAATTATGGATTGGTTTTACTTAGTTCTATCTTTTGTTTTTATCTTAAAAATGAGCTCCTGTTTATGGTAAAACTAAAAATAACCCAAGAAACTACACTTTAATGTTATACTATATAAAAGTCATCTTTTAAATAATTTCTTTACCCAGGACATGAATAATAAAATGGACAGAATACATTGATTATTTATTATCATAACATTTTACAGCGAATTCTGGAATATTAGAAAAAATAGAAGGTGTGTCATACATGTCTTATTCAACATCACTGTTACAAAACTAGAGCTCTGCCACTGCTTTAATCAAACCCACATAAAACTGTTTATCATCAAGTCAGTGAAATAAAATGTAAGTCTAGCTTTCAAAGCAGCTTCAAAAATAAGGCTGAATGTCAAGTCTCCCAACCACCACCAAAATATAGCTGGATGAGCATCAGACAAAATTTTCAAAATGATTGATGAACTTTGTAGAATTAAAATTGTGTCTATAGCCCTCCCCAACTAACCTCTCTTAGTCCTTGCTTCCTTCCCCAATTTTTCCTCTACTGCTTCCCAGAATGTTTAAAGAAGTGAATATAATCCAAGCACACTGTGTACATGTATGCAAATGTCATAATGGATTCTATCTATTATTTTGTATAATTAATATGATCTTATAAAAATTTTAAAAATCAAAAATCATATGTATGTATACATGCATCTATAATATGCAATTAGTTAAACTGGTTAAATTATTAACTTTTTTTCAGTCATGGGGCTTGAATTCATGGCCTGGGTGGTGCTCTGGAGCCTCTTTGTGATTAAAGCTGGCACTCTACCGCTTGTGCCACAGCTACACCTCCAGTTTTTGAGTGGTAAATTGGACATAAGAGTTTCACGGGGACTATTCTGCCAGGTCTGGCTTTGAACTATGATCCTCAGCCTCCTAAGTAACTGGGATTGCAGGAGTCAGCTACTGGTTCTTGGCTTAAATAGGTTAAATTATATTAATCTATTACATATCTTTTATGTACCAGACGTTATGGAAGCCATAATATGGATAGGATTCATGCCCATGAACTTCAAAGTGCTCTCCATCAAACAGAAAAGCTATGAGAATGACTGAGACTAGGAAGAGTACAAAGGGACTGAGTCTACTCAGTTATTTTTAATGGAAAGGGTAATTTTGAATCAAATCTAGGGTTTTCTCACTCATAACCACATTCTCTTGGACTAACTCCCATACGTGCTCTTATGGTCTACATTCTAGGAGCTCTTTGTCTCCTATTAATCCTACTGAAGAATAGGCTGTCAATACTCATTAATTATCTTGTCTGAAAGGGCCTTATTTTTTCTCTGATTGACAGCCATAATAGATTTTAGGTTTTATTCTTTAGGATTTTGGACTTAAGTTTCCTAAGATATATCATTCCAGGGAGAAATTGTATATGGATTTACCAGCTTTGAAGGAGATATATAAGTACGATGAATCGGCTGCAAAGCCACAGGACAGCAAGCCTGTAACTGAGAATTCTTAGAAAAAGACTCATTCTCCTATTTTCCATATTTATTATCTCTCTTGTAGCTACCAAGCTTATAAAGCTACCAAACTTATAAACGGGCATATCATTTACTCCCAGATCAGTTGAGTGTAAGATATTCTGTGCATGATTCTTGATTTTTTTTTTTTTTTTGGTTTATCATGCAGCTTGAACTCTGGGCTTGAGCGCTGTCCCTCAGCTCTTCAGCTCAAGGCTAGCGCTCTACCACTTGAGCGGTTTTCTGGTGTTTTATTGGAGATAAGAGTTTCACGGACTTTCCTACCCGGGCTGGCTTTGAACCGCGATCCTCAGACCTCAGCCTCCTGAGTAGCTAGGATTACAGGCATGAGCCACTGGCGCCCAGTTGATTCTTGATTTTTAAGTCCTACAGTTTTATACCTTCATATCTCCTTCAACCAGAATATCAGTAGGCTAGGTTTAATTTCTTCTCCTCTGATTTTTGATTCCTTGAAAATTCTCTCAATTTCCTTTCAGATCAATATAAATTGAAAATTTTTCATGCTTCTGTATTTGGATATATTTGTGCAAGAAAATTTGGAATTACTGAACATTTAGTATTTAAACTGATGTTCGATCTCTCATATCAATGAAGCAGAATTGTTGAAAGTGTATTATTCTTCTCTGTGCTTGACCTGGTTCTTAGTTGCAATTGGGGACCCATAAATAAATGCTAATTGATTGAATCCGGAAAGCTCAGAGATATTATGTTAGGAAAAAGCTTAATGTGTTCTTTATAGCTGCTGACATAGCCCTCTCAGTGTTTCTATGATATTGTCTCTTGTGACATTGAAGACAGTCTGAGAATACATGTTGCATAGATGCAGGGAGCATTATAGAATAAAGTGAAGGCCGATTAACAGGAGCAAATTCCCCCATTGAAAACTGGTCATTCATCAACAGTGATCAGTACAACAACCTTCCAAACTTAACATTATAGAACAAGAGCTTGACGCATATCCTTATGAATGTCAGGTAAAGTCCATTCTTGTCAGAATTAATATGTACTTTTGGGTCACTACATAACAATATTATATATGTTATGTCTGTGGTATCCTAGTTATCTGTCTCTGCCCAGGTAGCTACCACATATATACTTATTTATTTTGCATTGTGTCCATATGCTTATTGCTTTATAAATGTTATCCAGTTTTCTTTATAAAAAGAGATGACTATTGTAATTATTGGAATGTTTTTAAACACTTCTGTTGACTCTTCACTTTTCTTGTCATTGGAATTCTTACAATGAAAATGGAAGCTGAGTGTGGTGGCTCACACCTATAATATCCAGCACTCAAAATGTGACAGGAAAAGCTTGAAAAATAAATTTGAGTGCGTGGGACTGCAAAGGTAAAAATAGCCATCATGGCTTTTACATTTCCTGTATGTTGCACATTTGAATCATGTTGATATGCTTTGTATAGATGTATAAATAAGTTTAGATGCCCATTAAAATTTAACACTAGAAAATTGAAAGAATTATTTACTATATAAATGTCTTGAAATGAAACACAAAGAAAAATAATTTATAGCAGTTTCTAATCTTAAGATAACTTTGTCAACTTGGCTTATAACATAATTAATTAAACTTCACTATCAAACCTCTTCTTTTATCTTGAAGTAACAAAAATGTGACATTTTAACTACATTGTTTATTATAGAGGAGAGATAATAGTAGGCAATATGACATCATAGCCAGTGTGACAAAAATGATATAACTCCTATGTAGAAAAATTTAAAAGAAAAACATCTTTACCTGAAGTACACATGGTTTCATTATTATTACTGGAAATACCAATTGCAAGGGACTTTTCCTAAGAGTCTGGAAAAATTCAAAAATACAATGGGAGATATTACATGCAACTATTCATTATGAAATATTAGTTAGAGCACTCCATCAAAATTAGACAGTTGAATAAATGCTTATTAACGGAAATTAATAAGAAATGAAGTTTTAATGTCTCTAAGGGTACACTATAAAGTTAAAAACAGAACATAGCATAGTACTATATGAGGTTAAAAAAACAACCAGACATAATATAAGGCACAAATTGTGATATACATATTTATAGTAAGTTACTTTAACCATGAAGTATAATGTGAATAAGATGGAACACCTGTACAAATGGGCTTATATTTTTCAAGAAATAACTACAAAAGAATAAAGTAACAACTAATTAAACATGGTTAATGTATGTACAGAAAGAAAATAGAGGAAGAAAATGTGAATATAGATCAGACTTCTAAGAATGTGCCAGTTTGTACAATTTTGATTTTGGAACCATGAAAATTCAGTCAAAAGGATACAATAGGTAGAAATTAATGATCAGCCCACTGATAAGCTGAACTTTATATTGAGGAATTGACATATTCATTAATTCAAATGATTCCATACACTGTGGTTTGATATATCCTTGATAGAAATTATTCTGATAACAAAAAAGAAATAATGCTAATTTAAAATTTGATCAAGTCGGGCTGGGATGTAGCTCAGTGGCAAAGCGCTTGCCTAGCAAGTGCAACATACTGGGTTTGATCTCCAGTACCAAAAAGAAAAGACAGAAAAAAATTCAGTTAAAATTTGATCAAGTCTCCAAGGGTAAGTATAAGTGTACAGAAATAACAGGGGATAGAGAAACAAGGTCAATAGCACCAGAAGGCAGCAGTCAAAAACTCAGATTAAAGCAAAGGTTATGTTTTACCAATAGTAGGATAAAGGATAAAACTTTACTAAATACTAAAGTTTATTAGGGTAAAGGCAGAAAGATTATTATTCCTAATGAGAATGTAAAACATACTATTCTGACCTGAATAAACAAATCTTCCCACAAAATCGTATCTTCAAGAAGGTAGGGAAATTTGAATATAGCTCTCGTATTTCATCCAATTAAGGAGTTTATGTTTGATAGCTATTTAAAATTCATTGCCTACTATTAGCTATTTAAAAATAAATTATTATAAAATATGCATGGCCAGGCGCCAGTGGCTCATGCCTGTAATCCTAGCTACTCAGGGGACTAAAACCTGAGGATCACGGTTCAAAGCCAGTCCTGGCAGGAAAAACCATGAAACTGTTATCTGCAATAAACTACCAGAAAACCGGAAGTGGCGCCGAGGCTTAAGTGGTAGAGCGCTAGCCTTGAGCTGAAGAGCTGAGGGACAGTTCTCAGGCCCAGAGTCCCCATGACCGACAAAAAAGCATTATGATGGTGATATATAATGAATATAAAATGATGTGACATTTGATATCTGCCTTTGAAAAGCTAAAGTTAATTGTTTAATTAAATTCAAGGGTCATTGAAAAGAGATTTGAAGTGTTTTTTTTTTTCTTTTTATTGTTGAAGAAGGGTAATGGATACATGGAGTCCAGTACAAAATACACTGTACTACATTACTATCTCCAAATAGAATACCCAACAACTGAGGGTCTATCTGGTAACCTTATATAACAAGAAGGAGGAAAGTGTGATTGCTATAGAGCTAGAAACGTGTTACAGAGACCCTGGTGCTGGTGGCTCATGCCTGTAATCCTAGATACTCAGGCTGAGATCTGAGGATGGAGATTCAAAGCCAGCCAGGGCAGGAAAGTCCCTGAGATTCTTATCTCCAAAATAACCCACCAAGAAACAGCAAGTGGCTTTGGCTCAAAGTGGTAAACACTAGCCTTGGGTAGAAAAGCTCAGGGACAGTTCTTAGGCCCTGAGTTCAAGCCCCATGCCCATCAAAAAAAAAAAGTATTAGAGAGAATACTGATTTCTCAAGGTTTCGTTATATACCAGTATATTACAAAACCTTGGTGACATTTGGAAATAACTCATTGATTCCTTGATCAAGTTAGACAAGGACTGAGAGTAAAGATCCTGTAAATGAAATTTCACTGTGAAGGATCATTTGAAAGAAGAGGTTATGATACTTCTCAACTCATTTTAAAGGCTGACATTAACCTGAAACCAAAATTCCATTTATATTTTACTGTAGGTTCTAGACTGTGCAATAAATCAAGTCAATGAAATGCCATCCAAATTAAAAATGAATTTAAAAATCCATACATATCTATATAGATATATAGATATACACATAACTAACTACCATCATATCCGCTTTCTTCTCTCTTCATGATACTAAATTATATGATCTTCTAATATAGGTATGCATACATATTTACTATGTATTCATTTACATTGAATACTTCAAAATAAAGCAAATTAAACCATGGCATCATTTAGAGTTGCAGTAATACATTATCATAATTTGATTAAATCTCATGACAAACTTATGCATTAAATACAATGTAGTGAATAATGTAAGAAAAAAATAATATTGAAGAAAATGTTAGTCAAAAAGGTTTAAATTTGATTGTTAAGAAAAAGTGTTGACTGAAGATTTCAATCACCAAAATGCATGAAGGTTAATCTAAAATTCCATTGGAATTTGCTTTGGAATACATTAATTTGCTTGAAATATATCACTAAATTATTTTTGATCTAATGGAGTGATAATTGAATTCTTCTTGTCTAATAGGAGGCAAGGGAGATAGTAGCACCACAAAGTAATTACTTGTCTAGTTGAATACACTGTATTTTTTTTGTGTGTGGAAGTAATTTGCTTTTAGATTCATGCTGTGAAGCGACCAGCTTCTTTTTATCATAATATAATTTAGCAAAATGTAGAGTATTGCTTCTCCATCAAATTAAGGCAATTTGGAAAATTGAAGAGTCTTTGGGTCTTTGCTCTTCAATCATCATCCCTTGTTATATTAAGCTGGAGAAAACTCTTGAAGAGCTTAATTTCTTCTCCTGTAACTAAACCAAAAGAAATGATGTCTCCAATGGTGGTAATGACTCAGAGGTCCATGCCACTAATGTTCTCTTTTAAACTGCTGTTTCTGTGTCAACCCAGTCACTTCCAGGTTCTCAGGATAATTTACAGGTAGATTCACATAATCACAACAAATAAAATGTTCAAACTCAGTAGGACAAAGATAGCTATAATATTGATCAAATTTGTCTGTCTGTCTGTCTTTGTCTCTGTCTCTCTCCATCTCTCTTCTATTTTGTGTAATCTTTCCTAATATTCCTAAGACAAATCACTAAACAATCCTATCATGAATAGAAGAGTGATTTTCTTATGATGCATAAAACCAACAAAGAAGCATCTCACGATCCCACAATCTCTTCTTATTACATCCCTGGATTTATGTAAGCAAAAATTCATTTGTTAAAAAATATCTTCCATTTGAAGTTAAGCAATATTTAAGCAATAATGAAAGACACTGTGTTGAAAACAAACTTTACAATTTGGGGGCGGGGAAGGGAAGAATTGTGGAGGTGGGGAGGGAAGGGATGGTAGGAGAAAAACAAAGGAGGAGGTAATAATGCTCCATAGGAAATGTACTCATTACCTTACTCATGTAATTGTAACACCTCTGTACAGTATTTTCACAATAAAAAACATTAAAAAAACTAAATAAAAATGCTAAAATAAATCCAAGTGTTGGTGATGTAGTTGTAAAGATACCTGAAAATGGTAAAAATAAATATATTACAGGAAAACAAACTTATTTGGTTTTAAAAATAACTTCAACATTAATAATAATTTCATTAAGACCTTTAAAGGACTTGGCAAAAATTATATTAATTGAAGTAAGCCAGATTCAAAGAAACATAGGTTGAATGGCTTTCCTCATTTGTAATAATTAAAATGTTCCTATAAATCTACTAGTAAACCCAATGACAATAAATCATACTTGGACATGATAAATTGAACAGGAATCTAAACATTCATACAGTGAAAGCAAAGGAGGATATTCTTAGGATAGGATCACAAAAGCCCAATAGCTATATTCATGCAATCACATGAAAATGAAACTTACCTAAATGAACTCCAAGAAATGGAAAAAAGAGGGTTTTTAAAAATTGTACTTTTGTGGGTTTTTTTCTCTGTTTTTCTACTTTTGTTGTTGTTTTTTATTTCTGTACTCTTTGTTTTGTATATAAGGTTATCTGATTTGGACAGGGGAAGGGAAAGCACAGAAATGTTGGGACAAGGGTGGATTAATTCAACATTGACCCTCACGAGACCCTATGTTGAAAACCAACTATACAACTTGAGGAGGGGAGGGTGGAAAGGGAAAAAATGGGAGAAAAGGAGGGATGAGGTAACATTGTTCAAAAAGAACTGTACTCAATACCTGACTTGTGTAACTCTGTATCTGTGTAATTCTGTATCGCACCTGTTTTATAATAAAAATTTTAAGACCTTTTTACCATATGTATATGGTACTGTAGCATTTTAAGAAATGTACACAAGCAATTAACACATAACTACTATTAATTTCATCCAATCTATATATCATCAGGAGCAATGTTGCAAGGAAGGATAGAACTTTCCTGTCATTAAAAATTACAAAATTTAGCCAGGTGCCCGGGGCTCTCTCCTGCAATCCTAGCTACTCAGGAGGCTGAGAGCTGAGGATCATGGTTCAAAGCCAGAACAGGCAGGAAAGTCCATGAAACTCTTATCTCCAATAAACCACTAGAAAATCAGATGTGGCACTGTGGCTCAAGTGGTAGAGCACTTGCCTTGAACTGAAGAGCTCAGGGACAGTGCCTAAGCCCAGAGTTCAATCCCCACAACCGACAAATAAAAAAGCAAAATTTCTCTCCAGATACATTCCAGACTCACATACAAGTAAATAATGAAAAATAATCTCTCTATACTTTGTTTTCTAATACTGATAGGCAGAACTTTTAGCCTTGGCAATTGAAGAAGCCTAGTATAGCATTAGAGTATTCATTTGCATTTATATTTTTGTTACTAAAACAAGTTATTCAATGTTGGAAGATAATTTGGTTTTCTCTTCATTGAACTGAGTACTTATATTTCTTATTGCTTCCTCTTGTGACATGTGTCACTATCTCTTTTATTTATATTCTAATTAAAAGTGCTGCAATAATTCTCTCCCTTTATGATTGGTCTTTGCACTATATGTTTTGTTACTTGATCAGCAACAACATTTAAACAGCAAAAAGTTCATCATTCCTCTTTTCCACTATTACTGGATTTTTTTCTATTATGAATTTATTTATCAAATCATCATTCCTTTAATAGACACAAACATATTACCTATTTTTCACTTGTTTTTAATTTTGAAAATAACAATGATTTTTTTCTAGAACTTATTTTTGCATACTATAAAGCTAGTCCCCAGCTAGTCACTGTTGGGTCATGCCTGCGAACCTGACTACTCAGCAGGTGAGATATGAGGAGCTTGGTTTGAAGCCATTCAGAACAAAGAAAGCCTGTGAGACACTCATCCTTATCTCCAGTTTACCAGCAAAAAGCCAGAGGTCAAGATGTAACTTACGTGGTATAGTACCAGCCTTGAGCAAAAACCTCAACTGAGAGCAGATAGCCCTGTGTTCAATTCCTAGTACTAGTATTAGAGTTGAACTAAACAAGCAACTAAATTAATACAGTAAAAAATTAAAAGCAGCTACATCATTTTTGATATAGTCAAAAACGGAACCAATTTGTATACATACTTTCTTAAGGACTTCAGCTGTAATAGGTGTATGCACATGGGACTATGTTGAATCCCTGATGTAGTGTATTGGTTTACAATTGTTTCCAAATTTACGTAGCACAGAAGTTAGTTGTTAAAGCTCGTAAAAACCTTGAATTTTGTGAGGAAAGTCTTTACTATTTTTCTTCTAAACTGCTTTTCTATTTTGTGTCCATAACTAATTCTCATGTAAATTATACCAACAAAACACCACGTAGTGACTCTCCCAAGCCCTGTTTGAGGTAATAAGTAGTTTCCAACATTAACTTCCTATGTTTTATAGCTTTCAGAATGCTATAATTTAGGTGAGTGTTGCCCAATGGCCCATGTGTTAAAAGCTTGGTCACCAATCTTTTGCACTATTGCCAGATGACAGAACCTGCAGGAGAGGAGGCTCAGTGAGGGGAAGGGAGGTCACTAGGCCACACCCTCCAAGGGTGTGCTGAGACTTCAGTCCCTTCCTCTCCAACTTTTCCAGCTGCCATTTCCTCCCTCAGTAATGTACTGCCTTGTCACAAGTCCCCAAAGGCTCATCTCCTTTGTGATCTTGTAACATTTTGTAAAGTAATCTTGTAACATTGTTTTTAGTAATCCATCACACTTTGTATGTATGTATGTTTGTTTGTTTGTTTATTTATTTGGCTGGTCCTAGGGCTTGAACTCAGGGCCTGGGCATTGTCCCTGAGCTTCTTTGTGCTCAAGGCTAGCACTCAACCACTTTAGCCACAGTGCCACTTCCAGTTTTTCCTGAGTAGTTTATTGGCGATAAGTGTCTCACAGACTTTTCTGCTTGAACTGGCTGTTAAGATTGGACATTCTTTGACTGAATTTGAACATTTTCATAGAAATCAGTGTATTTCCCTACTGTTTGGTAAGATCCATCTTTTCATCTCTTTTTCTTCTCTCGTATTATATTGTAATGTTATGCTTTCTATCACATATATCATTGTTCTTTCGAAAAAATCAAGGTAAATAATGCTATGACAGAAATAACAATGTTAGAGAATTATAATTTATACATAGGTCAAAGAACAACATTATGAACTCTGACATATTATATAGAAAAATATTGTTAGAAAGTTAATGTCTTTTCTGATAAAGCACCTTAGAATTGAATTAGTAAAATCATAATTCTCAATTGATAAATAGTACATTTCAGAAACCAAGGAAACAATTACCTTCAAAGTGAAATACTAAAATCAAATCAGAGCTGAATTTATGTATTATAACCATTTTCTCATACAATGGAAATAATGAATGTCCAAAGAAAAGAACAATGTAATTAGTAAATAATAAAGTGTAGACATTTACAACAAATACAAGTATAACATAAGAAACTTGTTAAAATCTTTTACGAGTTGGTAAACTGAACACTATAAAATAAACATACAGCCAGGCACCAGTGGCTCACATCTATAATCCTAGCTCCTAGGGATCTGAGATCTGAGGATCATGGTTCAAAGCCTGTTCAAGCAGAAAAGTCTGTGAGACACTTATCGCCAATAAACTACTCAGAAAAAACTGGAAGTGGCACTGTGGCTAAAGTGGTTGAGTGCTAGCCTTGAGCACAAAGAAGCTCAGGGACAATGCCCAGGCCCTGAGTTCAAGCCCTAGGACCAGCCAAATAAATAAATAAATAAACAAACAAACAAACATACATACATACAAAGTGTAATAGATTACTAAAAACAATGTTACAAGATTACTTTAAAACATACCAAAATTTAATTATATAAATTATCCTTATAAGCATACATATATCATGTCAATAAAAATACCAAAAAATCTCTGATATGATAAAAATGTCAAATACTATATAATTTCATGTGTCAGTCACTAGGCCTGGGTTTTTTAGTGCTTCTATCCTCCCCAGAAAATTATATATTAGATGCTATTATTAATTTATTTTGTATTGGAGGACATTTAGGAAATAATGGGCTTTATTAACTTCTCTAAGCTAAATTAGGATTAATTTATTTAGGTAAATTATCACCTAGCAAAGATCAGAGTCAGGTGAGAGGTTAAATATACAATGTTGCAAAGATATGACTACATATCATTACAAAAGGAACCCTGACCACTAATTTCCAGCCCAGCAAACAATCCCACTAGTCACAGTCAACTGGTTGAAGAAGTCAGTTTTAGTATTGCTTGTGACTATACCAAAAAGTCAAAATTTCCTCAAAAAATTGACTGTAAGTAGCCATGGTAGAAGAACATACAAAGAAACAGAAAAAAATTACATAATACATTATAAATACATTAAAAAGAACAACAAGAAAGATAAAAATCTCTGTGTCAGGGGTTCACTTCGCTAAGCATCAGTTTAGAGTCATATGTATATATCTTTATGCCTCTTCTGCTTGTCCTAGACATGTACTAGTTATTGCAGATAAGGGAAACCATGGAACCTATATTTCTCTGGGCCAGACTTGATTACTTTACCTCTTTACCTCTGACTCTAACATAAGACCAATTGAGGAAAGCCAAATTTGACCTGCTAAGCAAACATACAGGATGCTCAGCTTCTTGTCTGAATATTATCTCCTTACCAGTATCCTGCATTTGAAGCATAAGAAGCCCTCTCTCCATGGTAAAGCCTTCTCTCTCTTTTACTTGTAGCTTGTGAACTTTTGCCAAACATTAGTGATGGTGCCTAGATGCCTTGCTATTGCAAGTACTGATTAAGTGGAAACACAGGGTGATATGAATCTAAGTCTTGAAAAAGCTTTCTTTTCGATAAAAGATTACTTTTGTATAATCTTTTTAAAAAACCTATTGGGTATTTGTTTGTAACTTGATAAAATTTTCCTAATTTTAACATAAAAAAGGAAAAAATATGAAAAATATAACTTAAAAGGGAAACATTTCTTACCAAATACTAAAATGTCTCTTTTTGCAGGTAAAGTATAGCCAGTATGCTAAAAGTGTTAAAGACAATATATTATTGCATAACAAATTAACTTTTCAAAATACTTCAAATAATTGTTAATATTAGAATTTTGAAAATTAATTGTATTATATACTCCAAAATATGGGGTGGTATATATGTATGTATAGTTTATGCTCAGATAAAATTAACTTGATTTGACATTAATAGGTTAAAGGTCTATATAAAAATGAGATTTACTATTCAATATAGTACCACAGTTCCTGAATTTTATTATACCACTTTCAGATTATATCACTTTCAAATGAAGGAAATCAGATTTTAAACAGTCCAGGAGCTGTTTTTGAGGCCAGCTCAAACAGGAAAGTTCACTGGATTCCAACTCCAAATAACCAGTAAAAAATAAGGTGTGGCCCACCTGGTAGAACACTAGTCTAGCAAGTCTGGGGCCCTGAGTTCAATCCCTGGTTATTGAAAAACAAATAAACAAAGAAAAGCAGGTAAAAACAGGAGAAACATAATAAGCGCAAGTTCTATAAAATAAGCATTTATTGATCAGCACAGCAAAGAAACAATTCATGGTATACCACCAACACACACACACACACACACACACACACACACACACACACACACACACACACAATTAGTTCACAAAAGAAAAGTTCAGTATGTTCAAAAGAGTGAAGACAAAATAAAGTACAATATTTGGTTCCAATTCATAAACCTGTTAAATAAGAGCAAAGCAAAAGGGAAATCATAATAGTGAAAAAAATTTTCTGCAATATTGAGAAGATGGATGTCATACGCCCAAACAACTCTTAAAACAAAAACAAAAAAATAAGACTCCAAAAAGTCAGAATATTATATGCTACCACAGATGAGCATAGGTCTTAATAATACTGGGAATAATATTTAGACTTAAACAAGAACATGAATAACTTAAGTATCTAGCATAATATATTAGCAAAAGAGCAACATACCAAAATGAAAGAAAGCAATGATGTAGGTCTGCCAACCATATGAGACTACTATATTTATTTGAGTGTACGAATTTAATATGTTACTCCAGACACTGTGCTAGCGGATTGGGGGAAAATTCATTATCCCTCTACCCTTTTAAATTCTTAGTTTTGGCCCATCTATCAAAAGACAGCTTAACAACAGAAAAATTGACACAAGTTTCTTACTTCATATATATGTATATCATATTATATTATATAATTATATATGTCATATAATGTGTATATTATATAATTTATTCATATATTATTTATATATAATTTATCATACATATAAGTTATACATGACAGAAGCCCAAAGAGCTAGCTTGCAATTTGAGATTAAATATCATCTTCAGCTTAAAAAATGGGAGAAAGAATTTCAGAGGCAAGTTATAAAAAAGTGAGCACAGTAAGGTTTACTATGTAAATTTAAGTCTGCCTAAATGAGTTTCTTCTGATTGAAAATCATTCTTTTTCTTCTGGTACAGAAACGTAGACCTGCTTATAAATGGAGATTTCCTTTGTAAATGCCAAATTCTCTCATAAAATGATAACTCTATTTGCAGAGCTTCCCTTGTGTCTGAAGTTGCTTAAAATAATTATCTAAAAATGATCCCTATGGAGAGGCTTTCTTTGGAGTGGCTTATTCTGGTCTCTTACATTTCCTCCTCTCAATTTTTCAGCTACATCAATTGGGATTAACTAGAATGCCCTCTATTCTTCCTATTGAGACTAACTGAATCTGCCCTTTTCTGTCATTCATCTTATTCTTGTCCAATTATCAAACTATATAATAAGTACAGAATTTATAATGGAGTCTAGGAGTTGCCCAGCCACAATAGGATGACTTAGCATATTGATCATTACAAGTTACAAATATCATCAAAACCGTAGTTGTGAAGGGGTTTGTCCTGCTTCTTCCTAAATGAAGCCCCCTACCACTAGGTCACCTCCCTGTCCCATTTGTTCACTTCCTTGTGAACTTATTTTTCCTCTAAAAGGTGTAAGAACAAGTATAAACTCTGACCATTTATTTAGATCTTTTGTGTAAAGTTCTCTCCATATATGTACAAGGAAAACTTGTTTGCTTTCCTCCTATGAATTAGAATGTTGTCAATTTGGTTTCGAAGCCCAGCTGAGGAATGAGGAGGGGTAAGAGTGATTTCCTTCTCACTTGTATGCGATAGTCTAATCTTGGTATATATTTTAAAATCAATATTTAATTATGTTCACTCTTAGGATATGTATGTCATTTGTCACCAACTGGATGAGTAGCTTCAGTAGCTTTATCTGGATTGCTATCCACACAGAGGTTATAAAGTGATTACTAAAAGGGGTGTCTGGGCAAAGCACTATAATATTTGTGGCACGCCATTGATAATATTTTCCATTTGTTTGAGAAATGGGCCAAAGGATGGGAAAATGTACCAAAGGGTAGAGATAAGGAAGTGTGTCCAGCCATAGTCCAAAGAGTGTGGAGATGTGGAGTGAATTTTTGGTGCTATCACTTAAGCTGATTTGATTCTTGTCATTTGATGCAGCTGTGATACCTCACATCATCATAGGCTGTGAAATCAAAATATTAATTTTGTCACTTTCTGGGCATTTGCTCTGTCAAGGATCTTTGCCTGTGGCAAAAACAACTTGAGCTAAGTTATTTTTGCCATTTTCTGGAAGAGAGCTAGAATAACTACATCTATAATTTGAAAGCACCTTCTTTTTCCCTTTTTCTTTTTCATTCTTTTTCCTTCCCCTCTACTGAATTGAAAAACTAATGACTACACAGAAAATCTGAGAAGTTATTTTACAATGCAAACTTTTGGGGAAAAAAATGTATCATATGCCCCCATCACAAGAAGTAGTGAGATACAAAACTATGCAGCAAGAAAAATGCAGCCATAGGGAAGTTCATGACAGATAAGCACTATCGCTTCTTGGTGCAACTTGCCTTGAGCTGATGGGAATTGCCTGTCAGATAATAAACTAGATAGATTGCTTGCTTGCCATATCAAAAGCTTTTAGTTTTATTCTAAAGATAAGGAGACTATGCTGTGTTTCCAGGCATGGAGTCAAATTAAGTTATTCTGAGAATTTTTTAACTGTAAAGTGTCAAATAAACAATGGGGACCTTAGCTGAGGAATTTATTCAAAATAATTATTGCAATAGAACCCAAAAACACTTACAATAGGTGACTATTTTGACCACAAGTATCTCAAAGGTCAGGTAGAAACAAGCTTTTCAATTAGAGAGAAGTGAGCAAGGAATGGGAAGGAATAATCCATACTTAATGTTTTCTTTCCTTGCAATGTTCAGCTGCTATACTAGTCTACAAGTAGAACTTTTTAATTCAGAGTCCTGGAAGAAGGGGAAACATTTGACTGAAGTTTACTGATTTCACAAAAACACATTCTCCCCCGCAAAAAAACTATCAGTGAATATAAATAGGTCAACTGGTAACTTATGAGGCACAGAATGACAATTTGAAGAGTTATTGCCCTTGTCAATAGAAAATGGGTAGTGAGAGGGAAGCCAGGAGTTATATTTAAAGTCTATAGGAAGACCTTGCTTTAAGCTTTTTGTTTTGAAATGCTTTGTTTTTCTAGACAAGGTCTTGTAATATAACCCAGGATGGCCTGGCGACATATTACCTAGGTTGGTCTTGTATATAACTTCCTCTCACTTTAGGCCTCTGAGTACCACTATGTCTAGCTCAGCTTGGAAATTTTTATCTTTGTACTCATTTGCTTTTTGTTTGCTTTTAGCTTCAAGTCTTTTCCAGGATCACAGAGCTTAGGCAAAGTTCAAAGCAGTCAAATATAATAGGTAACAATACAAGTAATTACAGGATCATTCTGACACTGAAAATACAAATAAGAAGCCTATATATGACTCAAAGCCTTCACAGAAACCAGTCAGGTAGCCAAACCATAATCACTGCCAAAACCTTGGTCAGTAGTTATTAAATAACATGCAGATTTCTTATTATTTCTACTGGTCTCAAGACCAACCAGAGAAATCTGAGTATGGTCTCCAAATGAATTTCAAGAATTCATGTCTCCAGGTTCCCTATTAGATGAGTTGCTTCCAATGAATCCATTCCTGAATGCTTCCCTATGCATTTTTCTCTTTTTTTCCCCCACCTATATGGCTTTGAGTCTGTATGGAATGAAAGTAATGCAATGTTAGCTGGTGTCCTCAATATAGCAAATTTTGAGGAGTAAAAGTAGTCGCTGTTTGTTCCTATTGTGATGGTCTGTGTTTCATGTTTTCCTGCAGGGTCTATTGAGTTTAGGTCTCGATCTTACTTCATTTCTCTTAGTTTTCTTGTACCTCGTGTTTTGCATAATAGACAATGCAATATGTGGAAGGGAAAGGGAATCACAAAACTAGCAGAACAATAGATGACCCACAGCAACATTGATACTCACTCGACATTATGTTGGATATGAACATTTCTACTTCGGTGGGGTGTATAGAGAGGGATAAGTGGGAGATAAAGAAGGATGGAGTAACAATGATTAAAACAAATGTACTTATTGCCGTACTTTTGTAACTGTAACCTCCCCCCAGCTCATCACAATTACAATAAAAAAGAATCTCTTACAAGTGAAATATCTACAAAGACTCTACTGACTTAATGTTTATTTACAGCTTCTTGTGAACATGCAAATATTGTAATTCAACAGTAAGTGAGAAGTAACACTAGTGTGAATACTATGATCATTTTTTTCTTTGTCAGTGAATTACAGAGTTTTTCTCTTAGTTCCTATTGTTTTCGTTTTAATGAAATTCCTCAGCTTTCGTTTATCTCTTGTGTTTCTGTTTCGTGTTGTATTGCATAAAAATTATGCATGTTACAGAAGTTGAACCACAGGCTAGACTATGGCCACAGGCTTTATGAGCTTGTACAAGCAAACTTTGCAGATGAGGAAATGTGCTTTGCACAATGTCAGATAACTTACAGAGGATCACAGATAAAATTGGATAAATTTCTATTACCTCAGTTGTTCCTTTCCCCCTTTATTTCTTGGCCCTAACTAAGAAAGACATGATCTTTGGTTATTTGCCTTCCTGGAGATACAAATTGTCATGCTTGCATTTTGAGGCAAAAAAACTCAAGACTGTACCAGCAAATTTCAAACCAATGATTACCTTCTCACATAAAGGTCTAAACAATAAATCCTCTATTCTTCTGGAGGAAAACAGAAACAAAGCCCCTCTAATTTCATATGAATTCTCAGTTTATATTATTACATTTATTTCTCCATTTGGTTTAGTTTTACCCAGGATTATGTGGCAAATTGACTCAAAGTGACACTTACTTAAAAACCAATATAGGGGGCTGGGAAGGTGGCTCAGTGGTAGAGCGCTTGCCTTGCATGCATGAGGCCCTGGGATCGATTCCTCAGCACCACATAAGCAAAAAAGAAAAAACCGGAAGTGGGGCTGTGGCTCAAGTGGTAGAGTGCTAGTCTTGAGCTGAATAGCTGAGGGACAGTGCCCAGGCCCAGAGTTCAGGCCCTACAACGGGACCAAAAAAAAAAAAAAAAAAACACCAATATAGGTCACGAATGAAGCACATTTCTAGAACAGACTGAACATGTTGGAAGAGCCTTAGAACAAAATAAGGTAATATTCATAATAAATGCATGACTTTGCACATCACAGAGCCAGTGGACTCTAGTCAATGACCTACTCACAGATGTATTTGCAAATGGAATATACAAGGAAAATATGGGGAAATTATTATTCCATATAAGAAAAGAAATTAATAACCTAAAAAATTCAGATGTAAAAGCATATAATTTATACAGGTGGACCCATTGCAACAATGATATGTACAAGTCGTTATGTCGAAAACGAACTTTACAACTTTGGTGGGGGGGAGGGGCGGGGAGTATTGGGTGGGGGTGGGGGGATGGGAAGGGATGGTAAGGGGAAACAAAGGAGGAGGCTACAATGCTTGATAAGAAATATACTCATTATCTTGCCCATGTAATTGTAACCCCTCTGTACAGTATTTTCACAATAAAAAAAAGCACATAATTTAAACCCAACCATTCATGTGTGAAGGCAGGAAGATTACAAGGCCGAGGTTAGTCTTGGCCATAGAACATGACCCTATCTCAAAAACAAGAAGAATGAACCTATGTACATAAGAACATAACCTGATGCTAAGTGAAATGAACCCCAAGATAGGGACACAAGAGATTTTTATCTTTCTTTTAATATACTTATAATGTAGTATGTGATGTTTCTTTGTTTCTTTGTATGTTTTTTCCCCGTGGTACAACTCCTGTTGTCACTGTGTTTGATTCCGGTGCCCTGCATCTTGTATATACATTTTTCTAATTTGGGGAGGGGAAGAGAAATAACAAAATGCTGAAATAAGGATACAGGATGACCTATTGTTACAATGAGATGTAAACGTCTAGGATAATCTTATCAGAAGAGCAGAATAGCTCAATAGCTATGTACAGTGTCCGCTTCGGCAGCACATATACTAAAATCGGAACGATACAGAGAAGATTAGCATGGCCCCTACGCAAGGATGACACGCAAATTCGTGAAGCGTTCCATATTTTTGTACGGAATTGTCACAATAAAAAAAGATGATATTAAGCGAAATGAACCCCAAGATAAAAAAAATAGCTATGTGCATATGACCATATAAGATGATGCTAAGTGAAATGAACTCCAAACATGGACACAAGAGGCTTTTCTTTGTTGTTGTTGTTTTTAATGTACTATGTGATTTTTGTTTCTTTTATATGTTCTTCCCCTTATAGTATATCATGTGTGAGTGTGTGAGTGTGTGTGTGTGTGTGTGTGTGTGTGTGTATATGTGTGTGTGTGACTATATCTGAGTTTAATACCCTGGTATTGTATATACATTTATTTAAATTAGGAAAGGGAAGGGGAACAACAGAATGGTGAGACAAAGGACAAGGAGGGACCCAATGAAAGTGTGATATACACAAGACAATATGTTGGAAATGATCCGTACAACTTTGGGGGGGTGGGAGGGTGGTAAACTAGGAGAAAAATGAGGGAAGAGGTAACAAGTTTGACAAGAAATGTACTTATTATCTTACTTATGGAATTGTAACCCCTCTGTACATTACCTTGACAATAAAAAATAAATAAAAGTATAAAAAAGAAAAAGAAAAGAAGTCAAGGAAACGTCCTTCCAGTCAGATAAACAAGATTTATTCCAGAGGAAGTAAAAACTGCTTAACATTTATCATACCTTAAACACACAAAGTCAATTAACCAACCACAAATAAGAATGATCACTCTCATTGATTTGTGAAAGCTACAATTGCCATGTGTGCTTAACCTCTTTCTTAGAATAAACAGTATATTCTGAGTATACAAGCAGTACAGATTTCAAATCCCCCAAAGATTTTCCCTCTTATCTTTGAGCTGCAGCCTTTTGCTCCCTGAATGAAAAGCATTCTTTTTCCCTGTTCTTTTTCCTGATCCATCTAAATTAACTGCATATAAATTTGCTTTTTCCTGTATATAGGATGCAAACAGAGATAGGAGTCTGGATATTGTACCTAATATTCGACATATTCCAATGACATGTAAAGATAATTATAGTAGAACTTTCATAGTTTTGTAGAGAACTTTCCAAGCTTGTCCAAACTACCCCAAATATTACCATAAGGCAGGATAAGAGGAGGGGCACAAACATACCACACAAGGCCTTGAATTGGAAACAATTTCTCAGACTCTGATTCAGCTCTTCTAATATTCCTGTTCTACCTGTCAATAAATCAAGTGGTTAAAGTCAATGATAATATCTATTTGTTCAAGAACTCAGGGCCATAATCAAGAGTGTCATCTCTCACTGCCTAAATACTGGAAGTGCTAAACTAGAGGAAATGCTCTGGTGAACTATTATGCCATGAACATGCATAGGCCTGACTGTGACACTATGAATTGGGAAAAACAGGTATTTAAAGAGGTCATTATGTCAGTTTTTGGTCTCTTAAGCTAGCCTTCATCTTGCTCATTTCTAGATAGAATGCTAGGTGTCCATAATAAAAATCTCTGAACAATTTCAATCTCATAAATTGATATCTTAGGAATATTATAGCTAATGGTGCTTCTATACACCAACAATGATAATGTTCATAAAGAAATCAACCTATGACTTTGCTAGTATCCTTTTCATTCAGGAAAAAAGTTATAATTTATTGATTGAAACACTAGGAAATGCTTCATTTATATTCAATAACCTTCCTAGGATTACCATCCAAATGCTTGCCACATGGCAGAGAATCATGAAAATTCAAATGTATAATCTAAGTTATATAAAGCTTTGGGTCTGATCTTTACATCCAGAATGATTGCTTTCTCCCCTAGATGTTTCTATGTCTCCATTGGAAATTGTTTCCTTTGTCACAAGGACACCTGGTCTTGCTTACTTCAGACTAAACCCATGAACTTTAAAACCAGAAATTAAAAAAACAGAACTTCAAGACCTGTGTATGCATAAAAACTCTGATTTTAAAAATACCACAGCTGATGTCTAGCCTTATCTCCATTGGTCAGCCACTTCCAAATGAGAAAAAGAATAGGTATGAATGAGACACTGCAAATATCAGTAGTCCATGGCCCGTCCACATGTGACGATACAATTCTGACTCAACATTTGCAGCAAACATTCCAAAAAACACATTCTCCAAAGCCATTGTCTTAGGCCTGTCTTTGTTGCGACTTTAAGGTCTCTTAAATTCCACAGAGTTGAATGTGATGAGATTTCTAGGATTTTAAATAGAAATTCAAGTCACTGCTACCTTTGTGAGGTTTAGTTTTTTTAGCAGACCCCAAGAGATAAATGTATAGCACACATATATACAAATATTTATTTATATGCATATATATATGAGAGGAGAGAGAAGAGACGCAAAGAGAGGCAGTAGCAGGATTTGAACTAAGGGCCTTGTGCTTCCTATACAGATGCTTTATTACTTCATCTACAGCTCCAATTCTTTTATTCTATTTTTCAAATTATATTCTCAGGACCAGCCTGGACTACAATGCTCCTACCTATGCCGTCTATGTAGCACAGCAATGTACATGGTTTGTTTGTTGAGATGTCTTCTTGCTAACAAACCTCATCCTCTTCTCATGGCCTCAATTCATGATCCTTCTGATTTCTGTCTCCTGAGCTGCTGAGAATACAGGCATGTACAGACATATCTGGCTTTAAGCCTTAACATTTTAAATGCCACCTTCTAGCTAATGAATTCTTTGGGGTCTGAGGCTACCCAAAAACATCAGTCAGTAGGCATTTTGCCTTATTGCTAGGAATCTCCTTGTGCTGTTTTTGTTTTGTTGTGCTTGTTTGTGTTTTGTTGTGCTGTTGTTATTACCATGTTGTTGCATGTTACCCAGATGCCTGATGTCTCTCCAACTTACACTCTATGAGGTTCAGGCATCCTTTAACATCCTATTTGAGTTGGCAAATAGAGAATGATGGTTTCATCATTAACACATAAAACAAGCCAGCAGTTGGAATAGTGGCCACAAAAACAAATGGGTGTTTGATGCCTGAGAAATGTAAAGAGCAACAGCTCATTTACATTAACAAATGATGGTCTCCAAAGTTCTAATTTAGCGGAACAGGACAAAGGAAATCGGAAAAGGAAGAAGAAAAATAGCTTGGGGGAAAATAATGAGGAGTCTTCATTTGATGGGAAGTTAAGCTGGTTCTGAATTAGTAATGTTAAGCACACTAGATAATTATGCATTAAAGGTAAATCAATAAAGTAGCCGAAAGCAAATAGCATGGTGATGCTGGTGGGATAATTGTTATTTTTCTGGGCCATTTAAGTGCAAAGCAGCTAGGGGAAAGGGAATTTTGCCAACTGAAAAAAATTAGTTTTATTTAGTTTTGTGAAGGGAACTTTCTTCCATGGTTTTCCTGTCTTATAACAAAACTATCATTTCTATTTTATAGAAGAAATTAGGTGATAACACATTAGGCTAATTTACAAACAGTTCTAAACCATCCTCTCATTCAAGAACGTAAATAATTTCTTCTTCCACGAAACCACTGCTTGACTCTATGTATTTATTTGTGTGTCAGCCATAAATCCAGAGAGAGCCAAAAGAGTGACTGACAGAAGATATTACAAGTGTACTTTGGGCTCACCTTTTGTCTCTTACTTCACCATCAAAACAATCCAGTCACATTGTATAGGTTTCATTATTATATAGCTGGGAAATTAGAAGCACACAAAGCCAAGTTCTTAAAATTTGTAAATGGTTATTCAAATATTTGGTATTGATAAATCCAACTGGAACATGAGCTGTCAATCAGTTATTTATTCTGTGCACTGGATACACTTATTCATGAGGCAAAGGCACACTTCTAGGATTTGGGCTGGACTCTTGCAGTGATGATGGGTTCTAAGAGATCCTAATTTGGTAAGGCTGTCATAGCACTGGGCAGACTAACCATGCTGACATGCACACATGAAGTGAAGAGCAAAGGATGGAGCTAGAGTTGCTATGTATAAAATCAGTGCTGTTGCATACTGCTGGTGTGGCTCAGCAGTAGATTGAGTCAATATTGGAAACCACCTCATAGAAGTACTCTAAGGATCAAATATACTAAGTTATAGAAAACACTGCAAACAAATTCTTAATATATTTGCTTTTACAAGTGGTTAGATGCTTTCACAGTGTACTCTAAGTATTTTATATTAGGGCATCCATATAAACTTTTATATTGTCTAAGATAGTTAAATGTCATGAGAAAAATTTTTAATTTTATTTTTCTTATCTCTTCAAGTATTTAAGCATAATTTTTTCTAGATCTTTAAATATGTAGTTACGCATGAATGCTTTATATAAAAACACCACTAACAAAGATTTGGTGTCACATTTACCATAGTTCAACAAAAAAAGACTATTCTGAGAAAGTAAATTAGAGGATGTAGGCTTCATGATACAAGAGAATTGGATTTGAACTT
This sequence comes from Dipodomys merriami, assembly GCF_024711535.1. Classification (NCBI taxonomy): domain Eukaryota; kingdom Metazoa; phylum Chordata; class Mammalia; order Rodentia; family Heteromyidae; genus Dipodomys; species Dipodomys merriami. Next base: position 22,827,055 of record NW_027203381.1, read on the forward strand.
TGAATTTGGGATTTTCCTGTTGATAGGTTCTTGGTATCACATTCTTTTTGTTGTTGGTGGTGGTGGTCCTGAGGATTGAACTCTAGGCCTGAGCGTTGTCCCTCAGCTCTTCAGCTCAAGGCAAGAGCTCTACCACTTGAGCCACAGCACCACTTCTGGTTTTCTGATTGGTTTATTGGAGATAACAGTTTTATGGACTTTCCTGCCTGGGCTGGCTTTGAACCATGATCCTCAGATCTCAGTCTCTTGAGTAGCTAAGATTATAGGTGTGAGCCACCGGTGTCTGGCTCATTCTATCTTTTAAAATTTTAGTTTTCAGGCTGCTACTCTGGTCATAATGGTAAGAAATTGATAGAGAGGCCATAAAGAATAAATACAATTAGATAGATAGATAGATAGATCGATAGATAGATAAGAGTAATCAAAAGAAATGCTAGCTACTATTATTTGTTGTGGTTTAGAGTGCTCATTATTTGCAGAGTCGAATAGGGGGGCTTTGTGAGTTTTACCTCGCAGTAGACAATAAGAACTAAATATTAATAACCACTCATGACCATAATACCCCTCCAATATCACTTATTAACAAATACAAATATTTGAAATTTTCTAAGCAAAGTAAACAAATGATAAAAATCATATCCTGGTCCACTGTAGCAAAACTATCATACAAAAAAAGGAAATAGTCTTTAGACTGTTTTGACATATTTCCTTTTTTTTCCATTGAAGGAACAACAATCTATAGCTAACTCATTGATATAAACCATTGAAATTGAAAATGTAATAATATCATGGAATGTTTAAAAGAAAATTTTGTTTCGAATTGTAAATTTTCACGTTTGTATCTTTTCATTGTTCTATCCATTGAATAAATGTTAAAGTTTGAATATTTGGTAGACCCTTATTCTTAATGAATATTTGATACCTGGAAGAGTTAAAGTTCTATGACCATTTAGCTTGTTATCTAGTGAGGTGTAAAGAGCACAAATGAGTGAACTAATTATAAAGATCATTAAAAATGAAATGATTGACAGAATGATATCATTTCAAAAATGTAACTAACGCTAAACTAAAAAATAAAATTGCTATTTAAAAACTTAGGTATTTCTTCTCAGAAGAAGAAATTCTTTAGGAAGACTTAAAATAATTTTCAAGAGAAAATTAGATAAACAATAAAAGGATAAATAACTATAGCTAACTACTTGTGAATAAGATAAACCAAGCATAATGTAATGTGGGGAGTACATTAATATGTGTATTTCTCGCATGTGTGATATATGTCTAAATGACAAGATAGAGTGAATTTATATAAATGAGAAGAGAGCTATATATGGTGACAGTGTTCTAAGATTTATTTTGTGAGAAGAGGTAATAGTACAAGTATTTGTGGGCTTTCCATTAATCCAAGATGACTTTTAAACACTTTAGGCTAGAACAAGATCAGTATGATAAAACATAATTTTTATTTTCTTGTCATGTGGACTGTGGACATGTTACTCTTTCCTTTGTGATTTTTTTCTCTCTTTTTCAACACAATAAACTCCATTCCTTTCTCTCTTTTTTGGTCTTTTTTATGTTTAATTGGAGATAAGTCTCATGGACTTTCTTTTTCTGTTTTTATTGTAAAAATAGTGTACAGAGGGGGTACAGTTACATGAGTAAGGTAATGAGTACATTTCCTATTGAGCATTGTTACCTCCTCCTTTGTTTTTCCCCTACTATCCATTCCTCCCCAATTCCCCCCTCCCCCTGAAGTTGTAAAGTTCATTTTCTACATAGTGTCTTGTACATCTCATTGTTGCAATGATATGTATTCTTGTTTCAATATTTTGTTTTTTCCATTTCTTTCTTTTCACTGTCACACACATATGAATTATTTGGTTAAGATATTTCTGATCTTCATACTACCTGTAATCAATTATTGTTTAATTACCAATGAAAGGTATGATTCTGTTTTCATTGGCCTACAGATATTTTTGAAAGGATAAATGGGTTGGGGAAAGTGGCATCACTAATTAATAGCAGATGTCGGATTAAACTACTAATTCTGACCACACATACTTTCCATGATATTACAGCATGCATATCACATCTTTTATTACTTCTTCTACAAAATACTCAAAATTATGCAATCATTGCTAAAGTATTATAAAACAGTGTCACCTTCCTTAGATATTCTTTCATTTATGTTTTTCTAATCCCTTTTTTAAAAAATACGTATTTTAAAACCTGAAAGCAAATTCTCATGTTAGAATCAGACATTTAGATTGTGAATTTTTTGTATACAGAAGTGTCTTTTGTTTCTAATTGTTTATGTGAGCAGATGATGAAAAAATTACAAATAAAATATAAACTGCACTTTTAGTAAAAATTACTATAATTTTTATCTTTGAAACCTTTTTAAAGGCCTATCTTCAAATTTTGTCAAATGCCTAAATTCTATAGTTTAAAGGCTTCAACCTGCTAATTTGGACAGAACAAAATTATTGTGTATAATTCCAAGTTTTAGAACTTATAAATAAATCTGCTCTAAATGTTTGCATGCAGGTTTATGTGTTGATATAGTTTATCAATTAATTTGGGTAAATATAAAAAATATAATTGCAAAATCATATGGTAATGGTATATTGTTTTGTGAGAATCTGCTAAACTGTGTTCCAAAGTGGATGTATCTTTTTGAATTTTTTAAAATCAGAAATGAATGACAATTGTTTTGTTTGGCATCTTGCTAAAGTTTGACATTGTAATAAAAAAAAATCATTTCAGCCAGGTGCTGGTGACTCATACCTGTAATCCTAGCTACTCAGGTGGCTGAGATCAGAAACCAGCCCAGATAGAAAAGTCCATGAGACTCTTACCTCCAACTAATCACCAAAAAACCAAAAGTGGTGCTTTGGCTCAAAGTGGCAGAGCACTAACTTTGAGCAAAAAAGCTGAAGGACATTGCCCAGGCCCTGAGTTCAAGCTCCATTACCTCCCAAAAAAGTCATTTCATATGTGTTTGGTAATACCTCATTGACTTTTCTTCCTTCCCTAAAACAAGAATTTACATAACTTTTATTTTTCCATTTTTATCAATGCATATAAAAACATGACCATGTTAACCCTAATTCATGCTCTGTTAGTTGGCCCTTTCCATGTATATATAGTATAGTGTAAAGGCGTTTGCCACATTAATTAATATGTATATACCCTCATATATATATATATATATATATATATATATATATATATATATATATATATATACAAACCCTCTATTGTTCAATAGCTTTCAGTATGCTTCTGTTTGCCGTCTTCATAAATTGCTATTATACATTTACATCATGTATTTTGAAGCTCTAACACAGTGCCCAGGCCATGAGTTAAAGCCCCAAACACACTCTCTCTCTCGCTCTCTATATATGCACACACATGTGTGTGCATACATGTATGTTCACATGAATATATACACACCTGTATATCCATACATTCATACATATTCAAACACAATAAAGCTCCTTTGGACAATTAATTTATGCTAACAAAAGCAAAATAAAACCATTGAATAGCATGATGATTTGGATTTGAAAATGATTCCATTCTAAAATGCCTAGGCTACCAAAGTACAGAGTAACATTCAAACATCACAAATGTTGGGACCATAGTCTTGGTTCTTAGAAAACTGAGTCCCATACAAAATTCATTCTTCTTGTTCATGGAGTAATGATTTTCAGAAGTGGCTGAACAAGAGCTATGGAACCTCTATTCCTTTCCAAATAGCAAATCTCAAAGTGCCTGGTGTGTCTGGGGACTTTCAGAGATGATCCCAAATGTTAAGACTTGTGAGATGTACAGGTGTGATTATTCTTGTACATCCTCATTATATCTTCATGTGGCCAAATACAAAATGCACCTGTGACATTGAAGAATAACAAGGGATTACATGATGAACACCTATGGTAAGAAGTGAATTTCTTACTAGAACAAAATTGCCTTGCCTCTGGTATCTGGTGACAAATGCTTTGTCATTAGTCTGATAAACAGAACACAGAAAAAAGCAGTTAACTTGCACCTGGCAAGTATAATATTTCACTCTTACCAACATGCTCTAGTGTTTCTCCTGCAATGAGACTGAAAAAGAACAGGGCATTATGTCAATTGGGGTGATTGATTTTGTCTGTCAGAATTCAGTTTCTTCAGCCCAATATTGCCAGGATAAAGTTATGGATGGAACACTGGGGCTCTATTGGAACACCTTCTAATTCTATACGGTTTGGTAGTAAAAGTTAATGGAAGACTAACAGGCAAAGCTAATCAATACTATTATTAGTCAGCCTGGTGGATAGCTTCAGAAATAATGACTGAAAGGAAACACTAGAACTGGTGAAATAATGAAAGTCCTTTTCAAAATCTCTGCTGCATTATGTATATGCCTAGTTTTTCATCAGCTAGTGATAACACATTTGTGCATATTTTCCTGTACACTACACTTTACTAAGTTGCTTTTCAAAATAAATAAAATACCCAGCAATATAAGGGAAGCATGATCATGTATAGCTTTCATGCGTCTGTTTATTTTTAAACCCTTAAGTCAGTGCTGCTGCTGAGCTGAAGTATTAGTTGAAGAGGAAACCATCGAAAGGTAGCAGAGGACAAGATTCATAAACACCAGCAGCAGCATCATTGCATTTGGAAATAGAGTAGTGTCTGTGGTAGTTCTCCATTTTTGTGTCATTATTCATTCATTCCTCTTGATTTTGCATTGCTTCCTTATGATTTTTTACTTACATTTTCAGAAACTATAAAAATTAATCATTATATTGACAAATATCAAGAAAAGATAATGAGGAAGTGGCGCTGTAGCTCAAGTGGTAGAGCGCTCGCCTTGAGCTGAAGGGCTGAGGGACAGCGCCCAGGTCCAGAGTTCAAGCCCCACGACTGACAAAAAAAAGAAAAAAGAAAAGATCATGACAAATGGGGTGTTTAACTCCAAAATCCTGGGTGAAAGGTGTATGGAGCAATAGATGTGAACTTGAGTTCTTCCCCCTCAAAATGTGCTGTATCTCTTAAAATACAGGTGTAGGGACTATATTGGCAAGGAGTACTCTTGTAGAAGTAGGGAGGAAAAATGTCTTGTAGAAGGATAAGTGAAAGAAATTACTGCAATGGCCAATTGCCATTTTCTAATTCACTGGAATGTCAACAGTTCTTCCTATTATTGAGGACTTCTCAGCCGTGTTTGCTATTGGAGGGAAGTAGAGTTTTACCATCTACTAGTGAAGCTGTAGAAAAATAGGTATGTCTCTTCAACTGCGATTTGAAAAGAGGTTAGGAATTATGATTAATTAGGTAACAGCTGTTATGTCCCTAGACTATGGAACTAGGGCTGCCAACACAAAGCCTATTGTGAATTTACAACTTAAACCCAGTGAGTGTTTCTCTAGTTGTTTTGCTTTGTGTTCCTATAATGTTTTAAAGTAATTCATGATATGTAAGTTTTGAAATTGTTTAAATCATTCTATGGTTTTATTGCTTAAAATAGCTAGAATCAGTTTCTTAGCCTTGGTCAAAAACTTTGACCAAGACTACTCAAGCCTCATCTAACTGAATATGATAGCAACAGTAGGAAGAAAGTGTCATCCACATCTTACAGATGAGAGCATCGACATTGGGAACAATTTAATTAAATAACCAAAGTCACATTTCTCCTAAGTGTTAGAAAAGAATTTTATTCTCTCTCTTTCTTGTACGATTTCACATTTTAATATTATAAGAGAATGCTCCATAGGAGAAAAACTTTCTTCTGTGCAGAAAACTTAGGAACTTGAAGATATGTTAAACTACTATTCTTCCAAAAGTCTGTGATATATCTTATTCAGAGTTGCATATTGTTATTATTGTTTTATGAATAATAATAATTTTATGAATAATACCTAGTGTATTACCGATCATTTTAGCCTGAGCTAAGAACTCAAATTGTGTATGATCATTTTTAAACAATTTGCTTCTGCCTTCAGGTGTTACCTCTCCTTTCTCTTTTATAAGTAATTTTACAAATTAACTTTATTTTGTAATGTTTTTATATTTTGTACAGTTTTTATATTTTGTACAAATTTTCTGTATGAACTTGAAATATTTTAAGACCATGACCAAATCAAGCTGGAATTGCCAGTTCCTAATGTATTTTTTCCATCTTATTGCTCTTGAAGTAACTACGGTTACCTAAATGGGTGTGCTAAGATACTTCTTTACCCTTTAATAATACAGTTTAGGGGCTGGGAAGGTGGCTCAGTGGTAGAGCACTTGCCTTGCATGCTCAAGGCCCTGGGTTCGATTCCTCAGCACCACATAAGAAAAAACCCGGAAGTGGCTCTGTGGCTCAAGTGGTAGAGTGCTAGCCTTGAGCTGAAGAGCTGAGGGACAGCACCCAGGCCCAGAGTTCAGGCCCCACTACTGGACCCAAAAAAAAATAATATAGTTTAACTATGATATGAGAAACTATGCTAAATCCTGAAAGCATAAAAGAAATGTTATATTGTCTCTGTCTTTAAGCACTTATGGGCTAGTAAGGAGGCAAGACCTATAAAAAAAAATACTTTGTAATATCTAAAGTCAGGTAAAGGATAAGATTCAGAAAAGACTTTCCAGAAGATTGGCAGTGGAAGTAATTATTAAAGATGAGAAAGGAATTTTCCTGGAAACAGAAATGAGGTTGGTAAAATTAAGATTCAGGTACTATCGCTCCAAAGAATACAAAAAGGTGAAAGTAAATTGAGTCAATGAAATCAATCTGTCTTGTAATGTAAATCATGAGATCTAACTGTATGTAACAATTTGAAAAGGCACAAAAACAGCTGAAGGGCAAATATATAAACCTTCATAAAAAGTTGAGCAGAAATGAAAATATGCAGAAATGTACAGTGATTATGAATAAATCCAAGAAAAAAATGGTTACAAATTAGTAATTTTTGCTGATATTTTAGCTACAGTGGTAAGGAAAGAAAAAGTTCTAAACTCAATTTTGTTTTGTTTCTTTAATTAGAAATATACAAAGAATTAGTATATTTGGTTAATTTTTGTCACACTGGTAAATACCTGAATCGATTTCAAAGGAAGAATCATTATTTGTCTCAAAGTTTCAGAAGTTTCAGTCCGAGGTTTTGTGTTTTTCGATTTTGGATGTCTGTGTACAATTTGGATGTGTTAACAAAAACATTTATCTTCTTTGTCTTACACCCGCATGAGAGGAAAAAAATGCAACCGTTGTCATTCTCAAACCTAATTTTCTTTGCTTGACATAATGGTTTCCAGTTCCAGTTAATCAATTACCCCAAAAGTACCATGATTTCATTCTTTGTTTTTTGTTATATTTGTTTCTGTCAATTCTGTAGCTTTCACTCAGTATTGCCTGCTTTTGTTCAAGTTCCTTGCTCATGGCTGGTGCAGTATCCCCAGCCACACTACAATCTGACATTTTTTCTGCCTGATTGGAGATGGAATTTTGCAGAAATATCTACCCAGGATGCCTTGGAACCACAATTCTCCAAGTCTTGGGCCCCTGAATAGCTAGATTACAGGCATGAGTCACCGGCTTCCACAGCTTTATTCTTTTTTATGGATGAATAGTACAGAGTTATACAGCTCAGTTTTAAAGCCAAATTTGACCTGTGTATAGATAGAGGTATCTAACCTTCTTCACTCTTCACACAAGGTGGTATCCACTTCAAGGTACAGATTCAATCCCACCTTGCTTATGATTAGAGCTCTCAACAATTCTTTCCACAGAGGCTTACCATTGGTGTTAGTGCATCTCAAGAATATATGTTGTCTGACAATAGATGTAGTATCTCCCTTCTGTATCTATTATAACACATGTGTACAATAAGCCTAGAATTTCTATTAGAATATTTGTTAATAATTCCTATGAGAATATTGCTTATGATTTCTATTAGAATATTATAAGAAGCAAATTTGTGTCAAAAAGAAGTCCACACTTAGAGCTAACATGTTTCAAACAAATGTGAACAAATATATGATGGAATTCAAATACATGAATGGCCTATTTGATCTATGTATGATGAGATGATGCATTTACAGAGGGGCTTCCATAAGAGTAAATTTATATGTACAATGTTTCAAGTCACTCATTTCTTAGAATGTTTTGTATTATCCCTTTGACTGATATCTGGTATTCTGTAAATACAGAAAGCATGAATTAGTTGCTAAGAATATTTCTTTGGAGATTTGGTACTTAAAAGTATCTTCCAGAAATAATACTTTCAAATGGATTGTAATGATATTTAGCCATCCCTGACGCTCTTTGTCTTGCACAGAAATATTGTGCATTATTTTATTTCAGATTGTATTTTGGTGAAGTTCTACTAAATGCTATTGTGAATTCACTGCATACATCAGTGCTCCAGAAAAGCACTCATCAGCTTTTTCAAAGTAATAATATAAATAAACAAAAGTTTCCAATTCACAACTCATAGAGCATTTTCTCCCTGTATGACTCCACTGCTTCAACTAGTCTGCCAAAAATACCTCATGCATATATATGGTTTTAATAAGCATCTGAGTCACTTCCTTATATTCCTGTTAACCAAAAGGTGTTGTCAGTCTCTTCCCCATGTCCTTAGCCCCCATTGTAATCTAGCAAAGTTCATATGCATCAGAAATACAACATAATGATATTTTGTCATACTGCATTAATGTATGAACTCCTCCATTATTCATCTATTTATTTATCATTCACAAAATAATTCAAGGTTTCTTGGGCCCAGCTTAACATATTGGGGATGCAATGTAGCTCACATGGAGCACTTATAAATACAAACATTGATCACAATCATAAGCATGTAGGATAGTGAAATTACTTTATATTCAATGTAAATATGAAAAGCCATTTGATTTTGTATGATTTTCCTGAATTCCTCATCTACTGTCTTGGAAAGAAAATTACTTGTTCAGTGTAATGTGAAGTTTATTATGATCCTTAAACTTATATAATACCATCTATTGTGTAAAAATTTCCATCACTTGGTCTCCAAATGATGTCCTCATCAATATGGAACCCTTGGGATTGAAGGAAGGGCATGTGGATTAGACAGCCTCACATCCATGGGAAGGGGAAGGGACTCTTTAGACAAGTGTTTGTTCTCAGTGTCCTGGCATCTTGTTCACTTGGCGCTCCTTATTCTATAGTGTTCTGATGTGAAGTTTCTGATTGGTGGAGCCATGGTACATTCTTTTATCTATGTGAAGGCTCTAGAAAGCATTCATCATCTTCTTTTTTATTTATTTACTCATTCAACAATTCCATAGTTCTCCCTGATGGCAGATCTCTGATTCTTCATTTTGTTTTGTTTTGTTTTTTTCTGATTATCTGACATCAACTTAGGGAGGTACCTAGCCCAACAGGCCAAACTCCATTCAAGGCCAGCTGTCTTTCAATTCTGCATCCCTGCCACTGAGGAAATTAAAACAATGATGAAAATAAACACCGAGCCCTCTCTTTACTTGTCTATGACATATTGTCAAGCTTACTTGGATGTGGTGTCTCTCAGAGTCCTTTGGAACAACATCCTCGCCTCTACACAGGTAGGTAAAAAGAAACCCCACCAGCATACTCCTGACTCTGCTGTCTTCTTCCAATCCTCAAAACAGTAAAGAACTAAGATTTTCACTCACTTCTCTTACTAACCCTCTCTAGACCTACCAAGATATTTTAGCTGCTAGAGGAGAAGAAAAATCTCTTTTACAAGTAGAGTCTCCAGGACTAACCTTCTTTATAATAAATATGGGAAAAATTGATCATTCTCCCCTAAAAATATATTCATTTTTTTGCTAATTTTCATGTGATACGGTAAATAGTTCCTTGGTATTACTTTGATTTTTCTCCTGTTGCAAACTTAAATTTGCACCAACTTGATGCCAGATATGGTGCTGGGTAAGTATCTGGTATTAAGATAACCAGATGAGCAGATGAAATCTAACTATTCATCCCTTTGTACAATTAATTATAAGTTACTTTAGATCCTATAGAACTGTGGGGGGGGGTCTGAAAGAGGGAAAATGGTGGACTTCTGTCTGTACTTGAGGTACTAGATAGTGAAGGTCTGACAGAATTTTACTGAAATCTACATGGTAAGAGCCAGAATGTGAACTCTTATTTGAATTAACCAGAAACAGACTATAGTACAAGATGCAGCAAACCTCACAATTCTTTCTGCTGTGCCTGCCATAGTAAATCACCTTAAAAGTTTAATCAATCTTATAACTGAAATGTTTCAGTGGAATATTTTCAGACATATGTTGATCATCTGCCTTCCACTTCCTCTTTTGCCTCCCTCCTAGACTTGAGATATGTGTAGTCTCTAAAGGTGAATAAATTTGGTCTCTGCATAAGCCATACACTCCTTCCCTGGATTTAGAAAAGGAACCAATTCCCTAAGTATTGCTACATGTTTTCCTCATCTTGTTCTAGTCCAGTCTCTCTACTGGCTGAGGTCACTTTTCTATCTGAAACATGTATGTTCTTCCTGCTCCTTGGAAGAGACATCTTATTGGTGTCCCCATGATTCATCCACTGCACATCTCTCAGGTGTTTGCCCAAGTGACAGTCTTCTCACTGCCACTCTTAAAATACTCTTTGTGTTTGTCAATCACTCTTTATCCCAGTAACACAGTGAAATCTGACATACCTTTATTTTACTCGCTTATGTAATGATTTTTCCCTTTCTCCTTCTCCCTGGAGCATTCTCTAGTTGAGCAGAGACTATTATGTGTTGTGTTCACTGCTGAATTCTCAGAGATTACAGCAGTGCATGCAATAAACAGATAAATAGGAAAGAGAAACAAAATTGTCAGGGTTCTTCTCGATTGCACATATAGACATGCACACATACCTGAATACACACATGGATACAAAGTGCATATTTTTGTGCATGACTTGCTGTTTTAGGGAACCAGGGTGTTGATGACAGGTCACAAGTTTTATGCATTCAAAATGGAGAAACACTTTTCAAAATCTGGTAGTTATCAGAGTTGATAGGCCTGGAGAATTCTGTGGAATTCTTTTCCTACTTACTTTAAATGGAACACAGATACTTAAAAGGTTAGGGACAATGGCAAATTGTAAGACCCATTGCAACAATGAGATGTACAAGTCATTATGTAGAAAAATGAACTTTACAACTTTGGCTGTGGGTTGGGGGTTCGGGGTGGAAGATGGGAAGGGATGGGAAAGGGAAACAAAGGAGGAGGCAACAATGCTTCATAAGAAATATACTCATTAACTTGCCCATGTAATTGTAACCCCTCTATATGGTATTTTCACAATAAAAATTTAAAAAACTTATCAATGCACAGAAGGAAGCAGTGCAATCTCAGATCTTGAAAAAAAGTTCACCTAAATAGAAAAGTCAGAAAATTATAAATATTTATCTATTGATAAAAATCTCTGTTATAGGAAACAAGTAAAAAACACAAAAGAAACTATAGTTTTATTATGTATAAAAAATCACAACAAAATTGGCCAGACTTCATAATGATATATAATTAAGTAGTAACATGAAAATTCTTTTTTCAGAACTTGTTAATTATGGAAATATTCAAACATGAATAAAAATAGAGTAAATAATATAAGAAAACTTTTCTATACCTAGTACTTAGTGTTAACAATGATTGATATCCTCTACATAATAGCAAGTTTTGATGTTTTTTGTGTAATGCAAAAATAAAATCAGTTTTTCTCTTCTTTCTATAAGACAATGAAAAAAATGTCCACATTGTGTATAGAATTTCACAAAATGTATATTCAGTCCCCCAACAACTAGAAGTATATTTCTCTATGTATTTAAGACCGAGGGATATAATGAAAGAAGAGGTCAAGTTTATAAAACAGCTAGTATTACCCTATTTTTTTTCTCTTAGTTGAAACAGGATCTCACTATGTTTGCATGGCTGTCTCTGAACTCATGATGTAGCTTAGAGTAGCTTTAAACTAATGATTCTTCTGTCTCTACCTCAATACAGAGAGTACAGGTATTCATTTACATACCTGACTATTCCTCATTTTTAATATTAAGTTGAGATTCATAGATTTGGGGGATACTTGTTTAAAGTTATATAACTGATTGAAAGAGGATTTGGACTCACATGACGACAAAATTGTTCTTCAGTTAAATATGGCTCTTTAATGAGAGTTGAATTCCTGATATACTGACCAAATTTTTTGTTTAGTATTAAAACTATTTTTGTTCTTTCTTTAGTTATTCTATAAGTTGTTGAGCATGGGCACTGATTCAAGTAAATTACATAATTTTTGTTTATTATTGATTCATAGGATCTATTCAAGGTCTTTATTTCTTGTATAAATTGTATTAATAAGAATAGGGATTAAGAAATAGTATACATTAAAAGTAATAGCTACCTTAAATAATCCTACCTATTGAACAAATACTAACCTCTAGATGAACTTATAAAACATGCTTTATCATAAAAGATAACATCACCAAAATGTAAAAAGAAAATTTTATTGTTAGAATGAATCTATTTATTTGGAAGCAAAAGATTTAACAGTGTCTCCACACTTAATTTTCTGTTAAAAGTTCATTGAAGCATATACTATAACCCATGATACAGAGAAATAAACTGTTTATTGATACTTCCAATGGAAAAATCAATGAGCATTATTCATTAGGTTCTGTATTTTAACTTGGATAACACAATGCTTTCTTAAAATAACGTGGTATATGTGTGTATACAAGAATTGGTACATATATTTGTATTACATATATATATGTGAAATTTGTGGAAATTGAATTAGATACAAATAGATATAAATTAATTAGAAATTATAGCATAAATTCAAATGTTCATTTAACTTGATGAGCCAATATGGAATTGTGAGAAAACAAATTTCTGTAGTTTATTTCAGTAGTTTAATTCTGTACTCTGAGTCTTTTTTTAGGGAACTAACATAGTAATATGCCTGGTATTTATGAAACAACATAAGTATGCAGGATTGAATACTGAACAAGTATTTTCTTGTCTTGGCTCTTGGGCTTCAAAGACATCCTTGAAGAAGTTTGGATTTTATACGAGATATTTAACTTATTTAAATATGTAGGCTTAAATATTTAAATAAATCATTTTTAAACATTTAACTTATTTAAATATTTGAACTATCAGGGAGAGAGAGAGAGAGAGGGAGAGAGAGAATGTTAAATTCAGGTCCTGAAGTTCTTTCTGAGCTTTTGCTCAAGGCTGGTGTTCTACCACTTGAGCCACAGCTCCATTTCTGGCTTTTTGGTTAATTGGAGATTAGTGTCTGATGGACTTTCCTGTCTTGGCTGGCTTCAATGATCTATCATATACAAAAATGACTGTCTCATATAGCCCACCCTCTTTTATGGATCAAATTAAAATCTTTGTTTCTTAGCATTCTTTTGAGGGTGGGGTCATCCATGGTATTCAGGTGTTAGCTCAGGGCCTTGATCTATACCACTGGAACCATGCCCCAGGTCTTTTGTGCATTACTTTTCAAATAAGATCTTATATTGTTGCCTGAGGCTGTCCTCAAACTGTGATGTCTGATCTCTGCCTCCCATGTAACTGGGATTATGGTTGTGTACCACCACACCTGGTCTATAAATCACCTTATGTTGATGAGTACGTGTATTGGGTATATAATTATTCAGCTGACTCAGCAAAAGGATTTAAGGAAAGTCTTACAAAGCATAACACCTCTGATGGATAGCCAGAAGGTAGAGCGCAAGTCCATGAATAACGAACACTCTTTATTAGGCATCACTGGAAGAAGCAATCCTATCAGTGTATGGACACTGAAATTAGAAGTCCACAAGGTAGTGGCAATAGCCTTTAATCAGGTTCAACTATTGGCTTTTTCTTTTCATTTCTTTCCTATTTACCTAGCTGGTATCTTCATTTTTCTCATTCCAGTTCTCTTATCCAAATTCTTACTCTGTACTTCTTACTGGGCTGCATTTTCATTCTATAAACTCTGCTTCTTTTATCCTTTCCTGAATAGCTATATATTTACTTTCAATGGTGATGGATTGTATTGAACCCCATCAACAGGCATAAAAGTCAGCAACCACATGATTTAAGGACAGAGAAACATAGTTCTTCACCTTCAAGGACATAGGAATTACTTGAATTACATTGTGTTTTTTTGAATTAGATTATTTAGATGCAGAAAAGAGGAGGAACACAAAGAATTTACACAAAAGAATAATTATGTTTTTAGATTTGTATTCTATGCTTATATTTGCCTATGTAATATAATTTCAGGAAGGAAGGGCAGGAAAAAACCCAAATCTTATACCAAATATTCTTCCCCCATTGACTTAAGTCATTAATTTGAAAATATGACCCTTTTCAGAAGTCTCTTTTTTTATGGGCTCTACATGATTTGGAGAAGAAAAATGCAAGAAAAGGTGTCAATGGCTGTCTTTCTTTATTACAACTGTGACAAATTTTCTTGAAAATGTTCTTATAAAAGTTTATATGCAACACAAACCTAGGCTTTTCCTACAATACACACAAACACACACACACACACACACACACACACACACACACACACACACACACACCAGTCACACAAATTCAAAAACACAGATACATACAAATTACAAATTATAAGTGCACAAAAACACATGGACAATCTGCACATATAATTTACTTCTACACACCTATAGGATCTTACTGGAGCCAAAAACGTCACTTATGTGGGAAATCTTGAACTTCAGAGTTAACAACATACACTATTACTGGCATGTGCTCGCTACAGTATCTTTAGCTCTTCCCACTGTAAAATAATTTATCAGGATTTAAGCGTTAATAGTACCATTTCATTGCCATGCATTTATAATATACTCTGAATTACTTCTTATAGGGCAGTGCTAAAGTAATGTATTATAGGTGGCAAGCTCTCTTTAATGAGACCATTGATTCAATCACTCAACAAATCCTGAATATCAATTTACTTCTAGGCACTTTTCTTGGCAGAAAACTTACAATAATGGTATTAAACAATGTTTCTGTTCAAGCAACAGGTAACAAACAAGAATACATTACTTTAATAACTATGCAAAAAATATAAGACAAGAGAAATTTTAAGACATGTCCTTAATTAACTGAGAGTTAGAAGGGTGGATGGGAGGGGATATTGGAGAAGTTAATCAGTTTATGGCTAGGAAACAAACCAACCAAAACTTTTTCTTCATTTCAGGAATGTATACTGCAACCTTGATTCAAAATTTCTAGGAGCGATCTGGCCTGTTAGGTGCCATTGAATTCTGCTTACAACCTCAAACACTCCTAAAGAAACAAGCGCTTTTCCTGCTGGAGTGTTTTCCTACCACAGACACCCTCTGCACCATGTCTTTGTGATTTTATGTATCTATATACATATAAATGCCCACCTCACTCAGTGCTCATGATTTATGTTCCTCTTTCCCAATTTAGGACCAGTGATCATATTTCCAACTGCTACCTAGCCTTGCTGCTGATGTTTATTAGAATTTCTTCCAGGACCTGGCTACTGTCTTCAGGAATGGATGAACAAAACTCTTTATTCTATTTTAGACATCCCTTTGTCTCAAGAGTTTTAGTGTAACATATCCAAATATGAAATATGCATATGGTATTTTGACAAATCTAAGACGCATTAAAGATGTCTAACATCAGAAGATGTTTTGTATTTAATGGTTTATTAGATTCTATGAAATCCAATGAACACTAAAAAAAAAGTCAGGTGATGGGTAGAACAGAGTAGGCATTATTTTACAAATGGAGACCAAGGAGAGTCACCTCAATATAGTAAGGAGTAGAAGAGCTTAAGTATATGCATATGGATGGTAAGTCTCACTATACATGCTCTTAAAGGAAAGGAAGGCCTGGGAAGGCCTCAGAAATCAGATATGTCTAAAACATTGATTTTCCTTTCTGTGGGAGAGCTGGTCATAAAGGAACTCTTTGTCCTAGGGTCCCTAAAACTTTGTCATGAGACCCTAATAGGACAAGTATCCTATGCTTAACACCAAGGAAAGAAATGCTCCATGGATAATTTAAGAAGAATCTGTACAAACAGAAATGGTTAGATTTCCCTCTCTATCCATTCACTTCATGCCATTAGGTCATATCTTTTTTATTTGATTATATTTATAGGCAAATCTCTCTTACTCTGTGTAATACTTACAATAAAACTACATAGTTTTCTCAAGGTCTTTAGATCTTCAATTTTGAAGTCTGTATCATGTAAAATGTGTTATATATACATATGTATTTGTGTATATACCTGTATTTTATATGCATATGTACTTGTATATATGCACACATATAGTGTATATATATAATGAATATGCATAAATATTAATATATATTCACATTTATTACCATGTTATCCTGCCTTTTACCAGTATATGAGCATCAGTCATGATATTTTCAGCAGCAAAGATATGTTTCTTCTCCAATATGCATGTTTGTGTCTATGTGTGTATAAATACATTTACCCTCAGACAGGTATGTCTGTACATTTAGATGAAACTAAGATAATATTTGTACATCATACAATTCATGCATCTTAAGTATATGATCAATACTTTTTAGTATTTTCCTAGTTTTGAAAACTTACCTAAGTCAGTTTAAAGTTGTCTTTCCCACATGGATTATAGTATAAAATTGTATTTCATGTGTTTATTGCCCATTTATCTATTTTCCTTGACAAAAGTCATGTTCAGATAATACTCCTGTTTTTAATTGGGTAATGTGATGTTTTATTATTAAATTATAAGGGTTGTCTTTGTGTCCTAGGTCTGATTTATTTAAAATGGAAAAAAGTATAATTTTTTATGCAATGTGGATTTATGTTGTGATCTATTAGGCCATTTGAGCAAAAGTTGATCTCCTTGTGTTCAAACTTGTAATTATTTTATTTATACTAACTGCATCATTTTGAGGTTTGAGCACAGTTTTATATCCTGTTGCAATCCAGCCAGAAGAATTAAAACAAGCTAAAAAAAAGGCACTGTTGCTCCTTTTTAAAAAACACATTTTCTTTTTGCCAACTGCTGGAGCTCAATCTCATGCTATTGTGAGACTTCTTATCTCTGAGAACAGGACAGACAGCAGGTTCAGGATGCAGGGTCAACTCAGCTCACCTCAGTGCAGAATCTTGGGTCATCTCTGAAATAAACACAAACTTCAGTAGTCATTATTGTGCTGAGTTTGCAGTAGAGGTTTTCTCAAAGATGGCCTGACTGTTAGGAAGGAGGTCAGCGTGTTAGCCTTGATGAAAACATAATTCTGGTCTTGAATAATTAATTCAACAATTCATAATGCATGGTAAAAGGGTGAAGCTCCAGGAAGGTACGGGGTTTCCCAGCAGCTCTCCCAGGCAAGGCTGATGTCAGGAAGGAAAGGACAAAATGCCGCAACTTGAGTAAATAATGGAAAAGCCATCAAAATCCTTAAAGAAGAAAAGCAGCAAGTCCCCTTCATGCCCACGTACTTATAAACTAATCATTCTGTTCTTAGAAGTGCATAAGTAGAATCTCATGTTTTTAAAATAGAAATTCAATAGTAAGAAATATAAACCTGTTGAAAATTGAATGCCCTTTCAAAAGTCCTATAATGCTCACAAAACCCCAAAATATCAACCCGAGAAAGAAAGGGATTGCTCATTAAAATGAAGGAATGGACATACTCTGGAAGTTAGAGTCTTGTTTTTAAAGAAAAGCAAAACAAAAATAAATGATGTTTTTTCCCCTCTCAGTCTGCCTTAGGTGCCTGATGATTAATTTTAAGTAAGTCTCTTTGAACAAAGCACCATTGTAATATTTCAATCTCTCTCTTTCTATATGTGGGTGCATGGAAAGAACAGCAAAACTGAAAATTCCTGGTTATTTCCTCCTATTAATAAAAAAGGGATTTTAGAAAAAGTTGAAAGAAGGGAGAGGAGAAGAGAGGAAAAGAGGGGAGTGGAAGGGAGAAAAAGGTGGTTCTTATGGATATTTTAGCTTGAGTACAGAAAGATGAAATTATTTGAGTCATCTCACAGGAACTGTATAACTCAGGTCTATTGTCCAGCGAGAGAAACTTGAGAAATAAAAAACAATACCAAGGCTGGGGAAAGATGATTGCAACAAGCATCAGTTTTCTTAAGTGCAGCATACCCAGTGACTTTCAACGCCTTTGTACAGTGAAACATAATTAGACCCCTTACAGGACTCTTCCACGCAGTAAACACACTTTCTATTTTGATCTGATATCATCAAAACATATTTTTTTAAATCATACACTCATTTACATATTTACCTCCCTCATAGCTTTACAAACCAAGGACATACTGGAATGATAGTGTGTGTGTTTGTGTTTGTATACATGCGTACGTGTGTGTGTGTGTGTGTGTATGTGTGTGTTTCTGAACTGAGAGTTTTACTTGCCTGGCCTGGTTCAATTGATGTTCTACCACTGGAACCACACTTCAGCACTCCTTTTTTGCATGCTACTTTAGAGTTGGAGTGTCGTAGACTTTGTGCTCTATTTGAACTTTGAGTCTTCCTCTACCTTTTATTAATATGTGAACTTAAAGATCACTTTGCCTCTTATCATTTAGTTTTTTCAACTGTAAAGTGTAGGAATGAGTGAAGATTGGTAAGTCTCCTAAGTCAAGGCTGTTATAACTCATAAGATTGGAAGATACTAGCTGGATTCTATGCTAACCAGCAGTGGGTCACTACCTCTTCTACTCAATTACACTCTTGTCTTCCCTGAGTTTTTCTCCACATTACTCTCTTTTCTTAGGGAAAACATTTCACGATAAGGCATATTTCTCTTTAAATAGCTTCTACATGATGGCTCAATATTGACTCATCTTAAGCATAGTCCACAAGAGGCGCTCTGATGGTATCTACTACTTTAGTGATTTGTTAATAAAAAAGAGACAGAAGTATAACAGAAAGATATGTAGATGGATACATATAAAAGGTATTTTATTATGAAAAAACAGACTCATTTATAGAGGCTTAGAAGTTCTATGGTTTGTTGTCTATAAACCTCAGGTCCAAGAAATTTGATAGCATAGTTTCAGTTCAAATTTGGAAGCCTAAAAAATAGGGAGCCAATAGAGTAGAACCAAACCCAATCTTAACGGCTTCAAATCAAGGAGTGTTAATGGCTGAGTGCAGAAGATGGATGTCTAGCCCTACAAAAAGAGAGCAAATTTATTATCCCTCCCTTTCTGTGTTAGTTTTTTTCAATCCATGGGTCCTTCATGGATTGAATGATCCTAACTCAAGTCAAAATGATGAATCTCCTTTAAGCAGTCTGATTGGAAGACCAATCTCATCCAGAAACATCAGTACTGACACATCCAGAAATAATATTTTACTAGCTATTTGGGCTATCCTTAGCCTTCTCCCATAAAACTAACCATCAAACCACCATAATGGCAGTTTGTCTGTGCAGAAAGTCCTTCTACCCTTTCTTCACATGATAATATAATACGAAGATTTCAGAATCCAAGGCTCAATAAGCTTTTCCTCGGGTAAGACAGAGGTCATCTTCTCACTGAGTGAAATATCTCCTATTTTTTAAAAAAATAACATTAAAAATTTTTTTCTTATAACTCTAGAGGTGCTTACAATTACATACATCAGATAATGTATACATTTCTTTTTTAATAATGTCACCCCTTCCTGTAATCTCTCTGTTTTTCCTTCCAGTCCTCACCCACAAGTTATACAGTTCATTTTCATGGTGCCTAGTGAGTACCACTGTTATATGTGTTCACCCTTTGCTCCACTTTTTTTTGTGCCCCCTTACCTTCCCAAAGACAAACTAACAAGACAAAAGGACAACACAACAAAAACAGCAGCAGCAACAACCAAAATCTCTTTTTTCCTTTTCTTGGAGTTCATTTCATAGAATATTATTTTATATGATCATATGCACATAGCTATTGAACCTGTCTGATCTGCTCCTAAGGATATCCTTCCTGGGTCTCACTGTGTGAATGTCTAGAGACCTGAATAATTTACATTTCTCCTATGTAATTTTGCATTGTATTTTCACATTTTTTAACTTAATAAGTTGTATAATAGAACTATCTTCCTCATTCAACTGTGGGCTCCATGAAGGTAGCACTTTATAGTATAATGTGTGCATCCCAGATACCTTGTGATAAGCTTTCAGTTAGTAATGTGTGTATGAGAGAGAGGGGGGGGGAAGGTAGGGAGAGAGGAGCAGAGAGAAGGAGAGAGGAGCAGAGAGAGTAGAGAGAGAAAGTAAAAAGGTTAACAAGAGAAGTTGGTTTTGTAGTTGACATGTTAGAATGTACAGAAAAATTAAATAAATAACTCCAAGGGTAACAGATATAGTGACAGCCCAGCGTGAGGACATTTGGTTTGTGGACTTTAGGTAGCCCTATTCATTTATTTTTTATATATTTATCCCAGAACTGGAGCTTGAGATCAGATCCTCACACACTGGCTTGCCTTTTTTCACTCAAGGCTAGCACTCTATTATTTGAAGCACAGCTGTACTTCTTGGTTTGAAGTCTTTAGAAAAAGACTGAGAATAGAAGTAGAAGGAAAGCCCAAATAAAATCTATTGACCTCAGGGTTTAGACTGATAAAGATTAAACAATGTGATACAACATTTTCTTGGCCATCTTCAGCTCAGAATCAAATTTTCATTTGTTTCCATGATCTCTGAAGTCTAGCCCTGGCCCCCCTGAAGTTTAATAGTGGTATGGATGCCTTTCAACCAGACATCTCACAGCACAGTTAGAGGTAGGAGCAGGTTGGCAGTAGACAATTTTCAAACCCAGTGTGTTCATTTTATAATAGGCTCTAAACACGGTTTCCATCTGTTTCAGGATAGAATGATCTGATTTGATTCATTCTAATTTCCTTCCAAACAAACCACTTTCAATCAGAAAAAAAATCAGTCTTACTAATCTCTAAAAGATAAATATTAAAAAATGTTAAAATGAGACTAAAAATTATACATGCATTTTACATATGAAAAAGCTGGATCCCAGAAATAGGAGAACTCGCTAAATGTCCCATAGCTAATCATAGCAAGTCTCCTAACATTCAGTCAAAAAGTAGCACTTATATTCCAAAATAGCTCTCTTTGCAATTTAGGGAAAAGTGAGGGCTTATTTTACCAGCTCTCATTTGGGCCACCATCCTGATGCCTAAATGATGTAGGAAAATATCTAAAAGTGACTTTTCTAGATGGATGGGGTTTGGCTGGATAGATGTATTTTAGGTGGATTTCTGAAAATATTTCTTCTTTACTGGTCACATTAGAAATCATTATTTTAGGAGCTAGACAATTTTTATCACAATTATTTATACTCAATTTTCTACTTTCCTGCTGCTGTGTGAGATTTTGGTAATATGTAACCTGCTAAAACTTCATTACTATTACAGCATACTTATAATATAGCAGAAGTAACAAACTTACTCTAATGGAGATATGGGATGATTTTATTAAAGTTATATGATTTTATTTAGCTTATCTGAAGAAACCAAAGGAGAAGACAAAGTGTAAACAGACTGGCACATCTAAGGATCCACAACATTGACATAGTTGTACATAATAGCTCTTCTACTGGGAAGAAGGAGGTCAGTCCCCAAACCCCATCACACATCCTTTGTGGAACTTATTTGCATGCCCATCCAACATAAGCGTTATCTTTTTGTTTTGTGATAAATTATTTACCACCTAAAGTTGTAAAATAGCTCCCACAGAGCTCAGAATCAGAAGAGTATGCTATAAATTTCTGAGGTTCTTCAGTGAAAACCCCAGCATTCCAAAAACAGATGCAATGGTGGAAATCTCCCATTGTCTGTGTCTTCTGTGGATGAACCTGAAGGAAAAATGAAAGACACAGCTTTTTTTTTTCACCTAAGAATATGCAAAGGAATAGAGGCGAGCATTTCTACTGTCTGTTCTTGCAGACAGCCAATTCATAATCAAACTATCTAAGAGTGGACTCGATAGAATTTAGCAATGGACACTGTCATCATTCCACACTGTACCATTTCAAAATTCAGGATGTTGATCACCTCATGCCTTAGGCAGAAACTATCTGCTTTAGTGCTTTGCATTTCCTCAGTATTCAATAAGATGGTAGATATGGAAAGCTTGGACGTAATAAACCACTAGAATAGTTATGCAAAGCGCTCATGTTTGAAAAACTCTGATTTAAATTGCTGGGCTTGTGAGTGAGATAGCTTTAAGCTTCTTGTTCTTGTTCTAGCTTCAGTTCAATTTGTTCCTCGTCACTGCTTGCCACCCTGGTAATTTGGGAGCAGATGGTGAGAGGAAGGGAGGATGTTCCATCCACAACTCTTGCCTACCTGCCTCTCCCTCTGGGTCATGGGAGCCTCCCTGTTTACTTGCTCATCTCTTATCACCAGCCCAGGAAAGTGATCTTTATTGCTCATGATTTAGTCCTTATTGTCTAATTAAAAGCACTAGGTAGAAGTGGGGGATGACTTCACTTGAGTTCATTAAGAAACAATATATTAGGCCTTGTTTAATTACAACTACATTACCACACCTATTATAAAGCAGAAACCTTGCTGGAATGATAGAGGGTGGCTGAAGTATCTGTCTTCCATTTCACAAAGCCCATATTAGCTCAGTGGGAATGCCAGAATTGCTCATCTGGGTTGAAGATGCAACATACACATTGGCAAAGGGTTTTATCTACTTGTGACCCTTTTATCGCCAGATAATGTAACCAATGTCACATGCCATTCACTGAGTCAATCTGCAGCTGCTGAGCATTCCAGGGGAAGGAAAATGCTAATGTCCACTGCTAGCATTTGCTTCTGAATGTCAACACACACACACACACACACACACACACACACACACACACACACACACACACACACACACACAATTGCAGCTTTCTAACTACTTAATTGCTGGACATACTGTCTTACATTGAAAGGGAGGAAAGGGCAATAGTTCAAGCCGAAACATAATCTCCTTTCAGGTATAAAGTACAAATAAAGACCTTTTCATCAGTCTATGCATTACTTACTTGGAATAAGGTCTACTTATTTACTGCTACGTTTATATATTTGACAACTGTTTGTCATGTGTCTCTGTGTAGTCATCTCTACTTCAAATTGTACAGGCGATACATGTTTGAATAAGACTCAATAACTTTATTTTAGGAGCTTATCTCAAATTAAGGAGATGGCAAACAAATGCCTATCTATCATGCAGTGTAGTCAAAGAGGATTAAAAGAATATTTTAAATGATAAAATTGTCATCGAAATCTTAGACCTGTAACTATTGTTAAGGATACAGTTTAGATACAGAGTGACTGGAGAAAAAGTGCTTCATATCAAGTGGATGTTGTAAGGAAAAACCTATAGACTGTATAAGAAATCTGTAAACAGCAGCGATTTGTGCACATGCAATTTAAAGTCACTGGAAATATAGTAGGGAATAAAATTAAAGGCTAGTATGATATGGTAATTTATTATTATTATTATTATTATTATTATTATTTGGTGGTGGTGGTGGTTGTAGGGTTTGAACTCAGGGCCTATGCTCTGTCCCTGAACCTCTTTGTGCTCAAGGCTAGCACTCTACAACTCTGAGCCACGATGCCATTTCTGGTTTTTGAGTGGTTAATTTGAGATAAGAGTCTCATGAGGACTTTTCTGGCCAGCTGGCTTTGCACTGCGATCTTCATATCTCAGCCTCCTGAGTAACTAGGATTACAGGTATGAGACACTGACAACCACGCTATTGTTTTTTCATTATGTTATTTTTTAATCTTAAAGTAACTGTGCAGAGGAGTTACCATTCATCATGTCAGTTCATAAGTACAATCCATCTTGATGGATATCACCTTTACGCTGTTCTCCCTCATCCTCCCCATTCAATTTCTCCCCTCAGTTTTCTTGGTTTCACAGGTTATGAATTGAATATTATGACTGCATTCCCCTACTTAATTCATCAAACCACCTATTCTTGACTCCTTTCAAGTACTAGTTTCCTGCTAGTGCAGAGTTGTTTAAATTCAACAAGCATGTTAATTTTAATGGACTTTTGGTTTTGTATTCAGGTCGCTCAGATTACTTAACCGGTTTTAATCATATATTGATTTCCTTCAATGAACTACCAATTTTTCATGTTAATGTGACAATGTCAAAATCAAGGAACTTGGCACTTGGTTAGACAATGGCACTACCCTTAGCTAGTTATGGTGTGGCTGTTTGATGCAATTTGACTGTCTTCTACAATCTTTAATTTTTGGGCAGAGTGGCAAAGACCTTAAAAGGTTGGCTAATCATGATAGTTTGGCCCTGGCTCCTAGCTAACTTAATCCTACATCAAGGCTGGATATCCCAAAGATTATGATATGATTAAACTTTGTAATTTACTAGATTTGCTTTGTAATTAAAATTTTTCACATATTGCTTATAAACATTCCATATACTATTATATTCCATATTGACCCGATCTGCTAGAAAGAATTCTTCTTATTTTATACCAGGAAAACTTTGAGTGCTCTTCTCTTTTTTGCATATTCATCATAGATTCCTAACATACATGCACATTTTCCTGTCTCAGCTTGAGAGACAACGAGAGACAAGTCAGTTCTCCACATTTTCCTCATCCGCGAGCTTATATTTATTTTTAAATCCTCCATACAACTCCAATCCAAACTTTCCCTAAACCACTAACATAGAAAAAGTGAGTAGAATTATTCCTTATCCATATCATCAAGATGGCATGTCACCTCTGCTGCCCAGTATTTACGGATCTTTCATTTATGTTGTTCCCCTATCAAAACCTATCATTTCTACATCTGAACACAAAGTTTTTAGCATGGATTTTAGGTTAGTGAAAGGATACAGATCACTGTTAATGATTTTGTGTCTGGAAACAACCAGTCTTAAATTCAGATTGAGCAGATTTCTGTCCAGTGTGTGCCTTGGCTTTCTACTGTTTCAAATAAATGTGCTCCACAGAGGAGTAAAGGCCTTTATATGAGTGGTTGATAGAGAACAGGAGGGAGATACATAGAATCTTTAAGAGATTGGATTCCATGTTAGTGAATCAATGAATGAAACTACTAGGTTCTAAATCTATTGTTGGGATGATTGACTTGTGTGTGTGTATGTAAGAGAGAGAGAGAGACAGAGACTGAAACAGACAGACAGAGACAGCGATACGGACACAGCAAAAGAGAGAGGAAGGGAGAAAAGAGAGGCAGAATATATGACAAATTGCTTCTGTCCCACCAGTCCTTGCTTTGGGACCTCCTTCTAAATTATGGCTACTATTATTGAATCCAGTTACTCCATCAGGAAAAAAAATGAATTTGGGTAGTTGCTAGTAATAGCCCTCAATATCCATTTCCAGTTCTTTCAACTCTAAGTTTCATGCTGCTTCATTTCCTTATTTTCTCCCGTCAGAATTCTTTGAACAACACTACTGAGGTATAATTTACATATCATAAAATATCATATTTGAATTTTAAATAAATTTACCCAGCTGGACAACCACCACCAATGATCAACTTTGGGATATTTTGATCACTGCAGTACGAGTCTCTGTACCCACTCACAGTTATTTCCCATTCTCATCCACAGTCTCAGGCACACACCACTAGTTGATTTTTTATTTTTCTAGATTTGCTTCTGATGGGAATCTACAATCCCCCAAATGTGAAAGTCCACTCTCCCTCACTGCCAGGTCACAGGATCCTAAGTTCCCCAAAGCAGGCCACGCCTGGTTGAACCAGGATCTGCTCAGTGGGTTTGCTCAACAGCCTCTAGGAACTAGGCCTGCTGCATAAGTTACATCAGGCCCAAACCACAAACTTGCAAAGTATGTCCCAATACTTTTTGTACCCTATAGCCACCTTCAACCCTACTTCAATCCCTTCATACCTGTCCCGTAGTAAACCTCCTGTCTCCTGACTCCCCTCAGGTCACCATGACATCCCTCTTCAACTTTCCATTAAAGTTGATCTTGTCTGTTGAGGTCCTTTCTGCTCTTTCTTTATTCTAATATCCTCATGACTCAGTTTTCTAACAGCCTCTTCTGGGCATTTGGTATAAATGCAATTGCTTTTTCGTATAAGCTGTGAAGAAGACACCGGTGGGTAAGTACAAATCTAGTAGGAAGGAAGATACATCGCAGAGGGGCCTTCTATTTGCTTTTTTTTTAAATTAGGGACTAATATGTTTCCTTTAAGCAAACCATGAGTTGAGTGGGTACCCATTTTTAAAATTCACCAAGTAATATACATTTGCTTATTGTATAGGAATGAATTGCAAGTACTGTATTTTGGGACAAAATGAACATGGTTTGAAGCAAAATATGCTTTATAAAAGACTTTTTACCCTAGTTTTTAATTTTGAATGATTCTGTCTTCTTTACCTTAAGTATGGTATATTCACATGCATATATTTGGGAAGGTAGGAGGGGTAGGGAACAATCTGAGGGCAAAATGGTAAGGAAAAAAGTGTGGTAGAGCTCACTGGACATTGATGATAGTATATACAATTCATGGGTAGAAATTGGAGAGACAGACTGGGAGAGATTGAGGGAACAGATGAGACTCTACGAAAGGAGATATTCTCACTACCTGACTAATGAAATTGTAATCCCTCTGTATATCACCTCTATAACAACAATTAATTAATTTTTAAAATACCAATTTAACATATATGTTTACATCCATTCATGGAAGGCATCATTTTTCTAGTTTTATGTCTGTGTTTGATCTGTAGAATCTGTAATCTTTAATCTAGAAGTATGTAAATATCTGCTTGCCTTTCACTTAGATATGTAGCATTTCCCTCTCCCCACCCCCACCATTTATTTCTGCTTAGCCTCTTCATGAAAGCATTTGCAAAGGGAGTAGGGTTGTTGGGAACACAGTGTGCAGATGATTTTTTTTTTTTTCTGCAGTGAGAGTCAGCCAAAATCACAGATTTCCAGCCTCACACAATAGGAGGTTTGCAATTTGACCAGCCCTTCCCACCCACTGTGGTGAGTGTTCTCTTTTACAGTCATCAGCATTCTCCAGGCAGCTGAATATGAGTCTGTAATTACAATGGAAACAGTGGCCACAGGGCAGGAAATGTGCATGAAATATAATGCATCTGAGAGCCGCATTACACCCAAAGTGCTCTAATGGTTCCCCAACCTCGCCAGGTGGCCAGTCTCATCTCTCTGGATTTTCATTTTCCAACCTCATTTGCCAGGTAACCCTTACCCAGCTATTTGCCTTCCTTTGGGAGTGCTGTCCTCAGAAGAAACGATGGGCGTGTTCGGTCTTTGCTGGCTGGGTAGGAGGATCTTCCAGCTGAATGAGGTCATGTAGACAAAGATTTCAGGAAGCAATAAACCTTCATTATAATAATAATAAAAAAACAGAGCTGGAGTGGGAAAAGAGGTCTACTTCAAAGATCTGTGTATGAGGAAAGACAGGTAATGATTAGATGATAAGTATTGAAGGGAAACATCTTCCTGTTTGTGAACATCACTGATGGCAAGACTTTACTTAGGGGCATACATTAGTGCAATTGAAGTGCCTCCTTACCACACGCTTTGAATAACAAGAAGAAAAGTAAATTAAATCTCCTCAGAGCGTCAACATTAACTTGTGTTAATCCTGAATGTTTTGCAAATGTTTCAAGCTCACTTCTAGTAGCCACAAAACAGAACCAAAGCATCACTTAGAGAAAATGAAGATGGAACTGAATGATGCAGATCTTCCTCGCAGAGTAGAATTTCCACACAGTACAAAAGAGAGAGAGAGAAGCACAGTACAACTAGTTTTTGAGCATTTGTCCTCTTACAAGGGATTGAAAACAATTACAACATCATGAGCTAAGGATTCTACCTTCAACTAGCAGCAGATTTAAGGAAATTATTCTATAAGTATGTTTCTGATCTCAATTGTATAGCAGTAGGTCTAGAATGATTGGAACATTGCTTCCAACTCTGACCTTCTCTAATGAGTTTAAAACTGATAAAAATGCATGACTAATTATTCACATGATTATTGTTTTTTTAAATTTTTTTCTTTGTTATTCTTTTTCTCCATCCAGGAGAAAAATAATCTCTGATTGACAGAGAAAAATAATGCTTAGGACAAGGTTAGTACTTTTAAGAAACCTGAGCATCTTGCTTTAATACTGTTTCTACATTACACTTCCAGAAAAGTGTGGTAAAGGTATTTAATATAGATTGTAATGAATAAACTTGAGTTCACATTATGAACATAAACGCATAATAAAAGCTTGGGCTATAGTTGGTGAAGATTAGAATTAGAAGACAAGATCTTTATGGGAGCATTTTTTTCATTTTTCATTGCTATTGAAAGTGTCCATCATAAAAAGTCAAAATATCAACATATGCTTGTTAAAATATACTCGTTTTCATACTTATATCTACAAGTCTGGCAAGGCTGCTTCTATCTGAGAAAATTGTTGACTAAGAAGATGTAGAAAAATGTATTCCTTGTAATTCATAATAAGTACACTTCATATTCTTGAATCATCATTCACTCTTGCTGTGTTTTTTTCCTCACTAAAAGAGTTAAGTTATCCAAATCTAATATCAACAGTGCCCCACTTCATTTTATTATTATTGTATTTTAATGCCTAGTTTAGTTAATGAGATTTCAAAGACTTATAATGAGAGCATTTGAAATGGAATTCATTAACAGGCAGAGATTTTTTTCTACCATATTCAGAAAATTACATGCTAATGAAATAAGAATATGATTTGTAAATTTTCTAATACAAATTATTTTTTACATTAATGATTTCAGTATAGTATCCTGGGAAAGGAGAGGATTGGTTCATCAGGGAGGATAGATATGAGTGAATTTTTTTTAATATTTACTGAGTCCCTGTTTTGTACAAAACCCCATATAGACAATAGAGTTCTCCTGGTCTCCCCAAGATCCACTGTGGAGTTAGGAAGATGAGAGACATAAAGGACCAATTGGAGAGTAGCAAGAAATAAAATATAAGGTATTTGTTGTCTCTGGATTTAAGTTATAGCTTCATCAAGATGCCCGGCAGAGCATGAGACCAACAAAACTTCGAAGGAAAACAAGTGGTAACCTGAATCCTTTACAATGAGAAACAGGAAGTGCAATTCATGATGGGTTGAATAGCTCTAGCTTCACAAAGTTTGTTTATCTGTGTTAACTTTTGCCTATTTTGTAATAGACTCCCATGGTCAGCACCAGTGTTTAGAGACACAGAACAAAATTCAGAACACATGGAATCATGTCCAGGTATCTGCTATGTAGAACATTTGTACTTTTCATGAATCTGACAGAAAACCATTTCAAAGGAAGTAAGAACAATTAATGATAAACTTTCTTCCAATGAAATGAACAAATATCATCTTAAGGCTGACCAAAAGGATCTTTTTGAGAAGAGCATATGTATGATTACAGCTCAGATTTGTTTTACTGCCCAGATCCTATGTCTGTGAACTCTGTTCACAGTAAAAGGACAAAAGAAAAGGACAAAAGAAAAAAGAAATTATAAGAAAAAGAAGAAGCCGGGCACCAGTGGCTCACACCTGTAATTCTAGCTACTCAGGAGGCTGAAATCTGAGGATCACAGTTCAAAGCCAGCCCATGCAAGACAGTCTGTGAGACTCTTATCTCCAGTAAACCACTAGAAAACTGGAAGTGGCACTATGGCTCAAGTAATAGAGGCTCACCTTGAGCTGAAGAGCTGAGGGATACCACCCAAGCCCAGAGTTCAAGCCCCAGGACTGATCAAAAAAAAAAAAAAGAGGAAGAAGATTCATTTTCTAAAGTCTATAACACATTGGGCTGGGAACAATACCAATTTGATATCTCTTAAAGGAGTATTTCCATTGAAGTCAGAAACACTTAACCTTTTGTGTACTGTATGATAATGTCCAGCTCTTACCAACTCTGGCAGAAGAAGTTACTTCTTAGAAACCAAAGGTACAAGTGTCCTGAAACAAAGCACTAGTTGCTCCTACAATAAAATTACAGATAGTATAGTAATGCTCAATAGTAGAAGACTAGCTTAAGAAAGACATAGCCAATGTAACACAGTAGACATCTGGATGAGACATCTGGAGAAGCAGAAACACACACACAGGATACCTAGGAGACTCTTAGATGAATAGGCAGTGGAGAAATTTGATAAAAGCTTGAAGAAAGGAAAGAGATAGATGATATCAGACAGTAAAATCTGGGTTATTATTTGAAGCATGAAGATTTATGAATGAGTTCTACAGCAACTGATCTTAAAATGTGTAATGTTGGTATCTACATGTTTGAAAGCTTCATAAATACTTAGAAAATATTTATTTAAAAATTTTCACTTTTGAAACATTTATTTTAATCAGTTGTGGGTGTACTTCCTCATATTCTTTTTTTTTTTTTGACAATTCTTGGGCTTGAACTTAGGGCCTGGGCATTGGTCTCTGAGCTTCTTTCGCTTAAGGTACTCTACCACTTGAGTCACAGTGCAATTTCCAGTTTTTTTCTGTACATGTGGTATTGAGGAATCGAACCCAGGGCTTCAGGCATGCTAGGCAAGCACTCTACCACTAAGGCACATTCCCAGCCCCTCATATCCTTAATTATATATATATATATAATATTTGATGTAGATATATATATAATATTAGATATAGATGACAATTTACTTGGTTTTTATTTAGTAATAAATAATGGTTACATATACAAAATCATCATTTTTGTACTTTTTTATTGTAAAAATGCTGTACAGAGTGGTTAAAATTACATGAGCAAGGTAATGAATACGTTTCCTATTGAGCATTGTTGCCTCCTCCTTTGTTTTCTCCCTACCATCCCTTCCCTCCCCACCTCCACAACTACGCCCCGCCCTGACAAAGATGTAAAGTTGGTTTTCAACATAGTGTTTTGTACATTTCATTGTTACAATAGGTCAACTTGTATCCTTATGTAAGCATTTAGTTTTTTCCCTTCCCCTCCCCAAATTAGAAAAGTGTATATACATGATACACAGAATTCCATGGTGTATATATACACCACATTTTCTTGATCCATTCATCTATAGAGGGGTATCTGGGTTGGTTCCATATCTTAGCTATGGTAAATAATGCTGCAATAAACATAGTTGTGCTGGTAACTTTAGTATGGTATTGTTTGTGATCATTTGGTTGAATGCCCAAAAGTGGGATTGCTGGGTCATAGGGGAGCTCTATGTGGAGTCTTTTTTTGTGTGTGTGTGGAGTAAGTGGCAATTTTTTAATTTTTTTTATTTTTTATATTTTTTATTGTGAAAATACTGTACAGAGGGGTTACAATTACATGGGCAAGATAATGAATACATTTCTTATCAAGCATTGTAGCCGCCTCCTTTGTTTCCCCTTCCTATCCCTTCCCATCCTTCCCTTACCCCCGTCCCTCCACTCAATCCTCCCCCCCACCAAAGTTGTAAAGCTATGTCCCTTGCCATGCAGAAGCTCTGCAACTTCATGCAATTCCATTTGTCCAACCTTTCTTTGATTTTTTTTGTGTTTCTGGGTCTCTATTAAGAATATTTCGCAGGGCACCAACCTCAAATACAGTGAAAAAAGGGGTTATATCGTGGGAGAGGAACATACAAAGCAACAAAAAATCACATGGAATACTATAAATACATTAGAAACTATATATATATACATATGTGTGTGTGTGTGTGTGTGTGTGTGTGTGTGTGAATTCTTTGCCTCTGTCAGAAAGAATGGCATTGCCCATTTGTTAGGAAGTGGAAAGACTTGAAAAATTATATTAAGTAAAGTAAAATAAGCCAGGCCCAAAGAAACATAGGTCCCATGGTTTCCCTTATTTGCAATAACTAGTTCATGTGTAGGACAAGTAGAAAAGGTCAAAAGCTATGTACGTACAACCATATAAAATGCTGTTAAGTGAAATAAGCCCCAAGATAGGGACACAGATATCTTTTTTCCTTCTTCTATTGTTTCTACTCTTCAATTTTTATGAGAGAATTTTTATTCATTTTCCTGTCTCAGGAAATATCCATTTCACTTGAAGTTGAGGACTAGAACTTGGCAGTCACACCTGTGGCCTTCCATTTTTAAATAATTATATTTCATGGGGGTTGGTTTTCTATCATTCTTTGGTTTGGGATAGCCAACATGATCCCCTCAACATTTTTCTGAAGACTTACCTTTCCTCAAGAAAAACAACAGTATCTTGATTTTGAAATGCCGAATGGCTCAAATGAGGCCTTAACAAAAATTCTTCCATAGGATAGTTTGAACTATGCTTCTAAGAAAAATGAATTACTTTTCAGGTCATAGATCTAAAATAAAACAAAGAGCTTTTAAGGCTGTTTGCACTCACATAAAGAAGATATAAAGTCAAGGAAAAATAACAGTGAAGGGATGAGAGAGGACAGAGACAGACAGATAGAGAGAAGGAAAGAGGGAAACCTTAAGAACACACTTTCTGTCTTTTATTTCTCTTGTCATCTCTATTAGCTTCTAAAACAATTCATTGGGTTAAAAATCTCTCTTGGTTGAAACTGTTTTGAGCTAAGATTTTTCCCACTTGCTTTCAAAGAAATTCTGCTAATACATCACTCAAATATGATTGATATATTTATTGCAATTCTGCCAACTTCTTATTCCATTTTCTTATCTTTTCATAGCAAATGACACCCAGGATGTCACAAGCTGAAAAAGAATGCTTCCTACATTTTCTATTTTATAATAGTGATAAATAGTAATAGTACAGAAATATTTGAGACCATGAATTTCCCTGTCAGGACAGGTTTGGTCTGCTTCAAAGATCCTGTCCCGTTTTAATCATTCTCTACTTAGAATGTATGGATACTTTTGTTATTTTTTCACATTGGTTTGAACTTATATTACAACTT